>NC_090763.1:7723368-7740868 GCF_036898095.1 Palaemon carinicauda
TAGCAATGTAGGCCAAAATGTAACAAGACTCGACTTACAAACAGCTTCTTGGAACCTATTAAGATTATAAGTTGAGGCCCGTCTGTATGTTGGTAACCATAAAGGCTATTGACATTAACTATCACAATTTAATGGTTTAAAGGCCACTCATGAACGGCAGAGGCAAGGGACAGTGACATTGCCCTATCAAGCAGGACAATGCCCTAGAGACTGACTATATATACATAGGATCAGCGGCCAACCCCCTCTCCACCCAAGCTACTACTATGGAGGGCCAGGCAATGACTACTGATGACTCAGCAGATAGACTCTGACGAGTTTAGGCGGGGCTCGAACCCGTCTGGCGTTCACCAGTCTGGGACGTTGCCACATCAGCCACCACAACCTTTACCAACGTTGTGTCTTTTGTCTTTTAGTAAATGAATTTGGGAATTAAATGGTAGGACAGGATTAGAAATGAAACTATAAGAGAGATTACTCGAGTGCCATATGTGGATGAGATCATGGGGAGAGGTAGATGGAGATGGTTTGTGCATGCTCTTCGCACTCCCCAAGAGAGATTAGCTCACCAAACGTTCAGCAGACCTTCATAAGGCACTAGAAGAATTGGAAGACCCACGCCTACATGGCTTAGGAGTATGCAGCGCGAAGTAGATGATAAGTGGAGAAATATTGAATTAAAACTCAAGATAGAGACGACTGGCGAAATCTAACCGAGGCCCATTGCATCAATAGGCGTACGAGGAGAGATGATGATGATAAAATGAATTTAACAAAACATAGAAAAATAATGTTGTAGAACAATGTAATGAATTCTCATATAACATTTAAAGATCTGAAATATCAACGAAGACATTCATCATTCCAGAAACCAAATTGAATCTAAAATGTATAACACGAAACGAGACGTCAAGCGAAGTTTTCCCTTCTTTTCTTTCTAGTTTTTTTCAGCTAATTATCCGGTTCTGTGACTAAAGCACTGGTACAATGGAATTCAGATTTAATGGAAACTTTTTCCATGCAAATTAGAGGCTGCAAAGTCTGACTTTGAGAACACCGCCTCAAATAGAAATAGGAGGGCTTTCTAGTTCTGCTTTAATTTGGTTCAGTTGAAAGAGGGTAAATGTTCCAAATGCTGAGGAACGCAAATGCGACCAGTTTCTTTATAAAGAATTTTATCCAGAAATATTATTAAAATACATGCGAAGTATGACCAGTTTCTTTGTTAGAATTTTATCCAAAATATTGCTAAAATACAAATTGTGACCAGTTTCTTTATTAGCAATTTCATCTAGAAATATTATTAAAATACTTGCGAAGTGTGATCAGTTTCTTTATTAGGAATTTTATCTAGAGATATTATAAAAAACAAAGTGTGACCAGTTTCATAATTAGGAATTTTATCCAAAAAATCATTAAAAAACTTACAAAGTGTGACCAGTTTCTTTATTAGGAATTTTATCCAGAAATATTATTAAAATACTTACAAAGTGTGACCAGTTTCTTTATTAGGAATTTTATCCAGAAATATTATTAAAATACTTACAAAGTGTGACCAGTTTCTTTATGAAGAATTCTATCCAAAAATATTATTAAAATACTTGCGAAGTATGACCAGTTTCTTTGTTGGAATTTTATCCAAAATATTACTAAAATGCAAATTGTGACCAGTTTCTTTATTAGGAATTTTATCCAAAAATATTATTAAAATACTTACAAAGTGTGACCAGTTTCTTTATTAGGAATTTTATCCAGAAATATTATTAATACTTGCGAAGTATGACCAGTTTCTTTGTTGGAATTTTATCCAAAATATTACTAAAATGCAAATTGTGACCAGTTTCTTTATTAGGAATTTTATCCAAAAATATTATTAAAATACTTACAAAGTGTGACTAGTTTCTTAAAAAGGAATTTTATCTAGAAACATTATTAAAATACATACAAAATGTGACCAGTTTCTTAAAAAGAAATTTTATCCAAAAATATTATTTTTAAAAAAATCATAAAGTTTGACCAGTTTCTTAAATAGGAATTTTATCCAAAAATATTAAAAAAAAACTTAAAGGGCGAGCAGTTTCGTAATTAGAAATTTTATCCAAAAATATTATCAAAATACTTACAAAATTTGACTAGTTTCATGATTAGGATTTTTATCCAAAAATATTATTAAAATATTTACAAAGTGTGACTAGTTTCCTAATAAGAAATTTTATCCAGAACTATTCTGAAAATACTTACAAAGTGTGACTAGTTTCATAATTAGGAATTTTATCCAAAAATAATATCAAAATACTTACAAAGTGTGACTAGTTTCATAATTAAGAATTTTATCCAGAAATATTATTAAAATGCTTACAAACTGGGACCAGTTTCATAATAAGGAAATTTATCTAAAAATATTGTATAGAAAATTTCAAAGTACAACCAGATTCTTTACTTTCATAATTAGGAATTCTATCAAAAAAAAAAATTCAGATTTAAAAATAAATTGTAAAATACCACTAGATTCTTTACTTCCCAATTCGGAATTCTATCTAAAAAGAAATTCAATATTTAAGAAATATTACAAAGATATATTTTTTACTTCTATAATTAAGTTTTTTTTTTTTTTCGAAAAATATCAATTGAAAAAATACAAAATGCAACCAGTTTCTTTAATTCCTAATTATAAATTTTATCCAATATATATATATATATATATATATATGTATATATATATGTATATATATATATATAAATATATATATATGTATATATGTATATATATATATATATATACATATATATATGTATATATTTATATATATATATATATATATATATATATATATATATATATATATATATATATATATATCTAATTTACAAACTAAATTGGTCATCGGTATCATTCATGATTAATTGCTAATTGCCCCAAATGGCCGAGGATCGCTGATAGTTTCAAAGGATGTGTGCATCATGTGCTATCAAAGCTTAATTCAAAGCTTAAAAGCTTATCAAAGCTTAAGCTTGATCTAATTGATAAACAGACAGCGTTAGAATACCTTGAATTTTTTTTTTAATATGTAAAAATTCTCATCCCCCTAACATACTTGACGTATATTGAATAATTCTTTTGAACTGTGTATATCATTAATTGTGGAATTTATTTCTAGATTTTATATATTTCTATTTCAAAATAAAAAAAATTATTCTATCCATTTTCATATCCCCAACATAAAAAGAAAACAAAGATTCTATATATTTTTATCCCCCCCCCCAAAAAAAAAACAAAGATTCAATATATTTTCATTTGAAAAAAAAATAATAAACTAGCCAATATTGTAAGTCAATAAAAACCACACATATAACTCAGCTATTTTGATGTAATGAAAACTACCAAGAGAGTCTGTTAATTTGAAAAGAATTTTTTTCCGGCCCCCCCCCCCCCCACCCCCCCCAAAAAAAAAGATAACAATTTTGAACTCGCCAATGATATATGTCATCAAAAACCACACTCATAACTCAGCTATTTTGATGCAATGAAAATTACCCGGAGAGTCTGTTATTTTGAAAAGGATTTCTTTCCCCCCACCCCTCAAAAGAAAGGATAATAATTTGGAACTCGCCAATGAAATATGTCAATAAAAACCACACATATAACTCAGCTATTTTGATGTAATGAAAACTACCTAGAGAGTCTGTTATTTTGAAAAGGATTTTCCTGCCAATCACTTCTGGACCGTCAGTCCACGTCCTCTTTATTGTTCCCGTAGAGATGAAAATTGTTCAATTGGAAGCTTTGTATCCTACAACATAAAACTACACATTTTCGACATGTTGAATATAGAGACATTCGCATTCTCGAGTCTGCATCAACTTTTATGCATATACACCATGTTATATTTTCTCTTAAAATGGAAGAATGTTGAACATAATGGTATATAGAATGAGAGAGAGAGAGAGAGAGAGAGAGAGAGAGAGAGAGAGAGAAGTAATTGACGAAATGCGAGAAATATGAAAGGAAGAGTAAGTTAAGCTGGACCCGCATTGGACTTGTCTGAATATAAGTTTAGAGAGAGAGAGAGAGAGAGAGAGAGAGAGAGAGAGAGAGAGAGCGAGAGAGAGAGAGAGAGAGCTGTAGAAAGAGTTACCTAAGACATAACTTGTTAGGTACACTATGTGAACAACTTTGATTTAATAAAAGAGAGAGAGAGCTGTAGAAATAGTACCTAGAGAGAGAGAGAGAGAGAGAGAGAGAGAGAGAGAGAGAGAGAGAGAGCTGTAGAAAAAGTTACCTAAAACATAACTTGTTAGGTACACCATGTGAACAACTTTAATTTAATAAGAGAGAGAGAGAGAGAGAGAGAGAGCTGTAGAAATAGTACCTAGAGAGAGAGAGAGAGAGAGAGAGAGAGAGAGAGAGAGAGAGCTGTAGAAATAGTACCTAGAGAGAGAGAGAGAGAGAGAGAGCTGTAGAAATAGTACCTAGAGAGAGAGAGAGAGAGAGAGAGAGAGAGAGAGCTGTAGAAATAGTACCTAGAGAGAGAGAGAGAGAGAGAGAGAGAGAGAGAGAGGGAGCTGTAGAAATAGTACCTAGAGAGAGAGAGAGAGAGAGAGAGAGAGAGGGAGCTGTAGAAAGAGTTACCTAAGACATAACTTGTTAGGGACACTATGTGAACAACTTTAATTTAATAAGAGAGAGAGAGAGAGCTGTAGAAATAGTACCTAGAGAGAGAGAGAGAGAGAGAGAGAGAGAGAGAGCTGTAGAAAGAGTTACCTAAAACATAACTTGTTAGGTACACCATCTGAACAACTTTAATTTAATAAGAGAGAGAGAGAGAGAGCTGTAGAAATAGTACCTAGAGAGAGAGAGAGAGAGAGAGAGAGAGAGAGAGAGAGAGAGAGAAGTGATTGATGAAATGAGAGAAATATAAAAGGGAGAGAGTTTCGTTGGATAAAAGTTGGGCTCTTAGAGGATTTGGTAAGCCGTATCCGGAAAGAGAGAGAGAGAGAGAGAGAGAGAGAGAGAGAGAGAGAGAGAGATCCATCTTTTCTTCACCACAGCAGACAAAAGTCCTAAAAGAATTATTTCGGAATCGAATGCCACAAGAATCCGAGTTCTAAAAAGATGAAACAGAAACTGAGCCGGGAAGGTAAAGCAGACGAAGTATGGGAGAAGCCTCTTTCGAATACCAGATGAAAGATGGGAAGATTTCGAGGCCTATTACAGAGGGACCGTGAGGCCTAGTTTATTCATAGCATCCCAGAGGGCTCTTTGGAAAGGATTTTCATGGCTATTGAAGTTAATTCTTTAAATATTCACGCACAGACATACAACCTTACACATACATATACGTGTATATGAATATATATGCTGTATATATATGTATATATAAATATATATATATATATATATATATGTATGTATGTATGTAAACATATATATGTATATATATATGTATATATACATATATATACAGGGTATATATATATATATATATATATATACATGTTCAAATTCCAGTCATTCATGAGGATGACATGTGTTGGACTATATTCCACCACATTCCACATTTATAAGCAACAAACCACATAAAACGAAATGTGTATCCAACAGATCAGAAAATCCTGACAGTTGAAACTAGGTCGACCATCTGACAATTTCCCTTCGATGAAGAGTAACAGCTGAAAAGAAAGGCGAAGTCTTTCTTACCTTGGCTGTCTACCTGTGATTCGCTGTCACCTTCAGCCCTTACCCGGGACCCTTTTTATATCAACGCTGGGTTGAGCGCATTCGATTACAGTGTTCCATTTCATCTGTGGGTAAACCAATCTGTCACTCATCCAGTCAGTCGTGTCACATTTCCTCTGTTCCTGAAAAGAGAGAAATTGAGTGAGATCAATTTTCACGGATCTTTTGTTTCGACAAGATTATTTTTACGATTCTACTTTTAAGCAACACACAACACTGACATGTTATTTTACTTGTGAATTCAACAGGATGATTTTACTACTATTTCATTTCACACTCAATAGAAAATGGATTGCTTTTCTATATAAATATGTTTATGCTACATATCATAATGTATAAGTTATTCGTATGATAGACATATGTTTCATATAAACACCGAAGCATATTGTATTCATTCTAAATATCTACCTATCATGCAGAAAGGGAAAATGAACCGTAACCAGAGAGAAGGACCCAATGTAGTACTGTCTGGCCAGTCAAAAGACCCCATATCTTTCTAGTGTACCAACCGTGTTTCACACAATTGTACATAATTCCTTTTGTATATATTATGCTTGTATCTTCGCTCTTCCCTCGCACTAAAACGAATATGAAAATTCCTGTCCGGTTTTTCCTCTGTAATATTGTCTGTCTTGTGAACTTGTTATGTCCTGTTGCCTTGAGGTTTTGTATATAAGGAGAGTGTTCCACAATAATATAACTCAGTCGTTTCCAATCTGCCTTTGAGTTCACACCCTTACTCGGCGCCGTCACATTGGTGACCCCGGAAGTCGACTCGCTCCCACTGCCTTCCACCCCCACCTCCCTCGCCCCTCCATCGTTGGTACTATGACGGAGACGGACTCGACTGCAGTTGGCGCCGCGGCCGCCCTATTGAAACTTTCACCGTTCGCCAGCAGAGAAGCGTTCGCTTGGTTTCAACGCGCTGAAGTCCACTTTCGTATCTGGGGCGTGACTCGCTCAACCACCAAAGCGGATTATGTTCTCACGGCGATACCCGAGGACACCTTCCCAGAAATATCCGACTGGCTTTGTGAACAAGGAGACACCCCAATAGCGTATGACGCCCTCAAATCATACCTTCTGCAGCAGTACTCGCCGTTGCCAGCCGCCCGTATAGCAAAGCTTTTTCAGCTCTCGCAACAACCGTTGGGGGACCAAAGGGCTTCGCTTGCCTTCAGGGAAATGACCAGTATCGCTCGCCTTCAACCTGCCGCAGACGGCTCTCCTCGTGAGGTGAACCTACTCCGTGCCCTTTGGATACGCCGTTTACCTGAACCTGTACGCGCTGCCATACCCGATGTCGATAGTTTACCCATAAAGGACTTGATGACCAAAGCCGACGCCCTTATGGACAGCCACTTCAAGACCTCCATCAACCCCTCCACCCCTGACAACGAGGATGCCTATTCAACGTCAACCGAAGCTGACATGAATGCCGTTGGACATACACGCCTACCCCGTGACGTGCCGAAGCGGCGACAAAGCCGCCCACCACCCACCAATCGCTCGCGCCCCAACGAACGACATCTACAGCCACTTACTACCTCCCATCCGCCGCAGTTTTGCTACTACCACTTCAGATTCGGGGCAACCGCGAAGAAATGTGCCAAAGATTGTCAGTGGACAAAAAACGTGTAAGTAGGCCATCGCTTGTGGCGGTGGCCTCCCATGTTTCTAATCTTTTCTTTTTACAGGATGCAGGAACGGGCGTGCGATTTTTGGTAGACACGGGTGCTTGTCGTTCTCTTTTGCCAAGGAAACTCTTCAAGGCACAACGTAGTCTGTCTACATCTGCCGACGTCCGCTTGGTAGCTGCCAACGGATCTGCGATACCCACCTACGGTTACGAGAACCTCACATTATCGTTCGGAAACGGTAAATTCAATTGGAAGTTTCTCGTTGCTGACGTCACAATGCCAATCCTCGGTGCAGATTTCCTCTCTCATTTCCCACCGACGATTGGTCAACGCAGACTCGTACTTGTCGACACCTCTTCAAACCGCCCCCTCTAACCTCGCTCTCCACATCAGCGCACCCACGGATGCCTACGCCCACCTCCTCACGTCGTACCCGGAAGTTTTCCGTCCAGAACTTCGCCAAACGCCCACGGTTCCTGCCAAGCACGGTATTTATCACCATATCAAGACGACGGGACCAACAGTCTTCGCAAATTCAGACGTCTGGCACCGGAACGATTGGCAGCCGCCAAACAGACGTTCGCCGAAATGGAGAAAATGGGCCTTTGCCAAAAGGCCTCCAGCTCATGGTCGTCACCCTTACACATCGTTCTGAAGAAAGACGGCTCCCGCCGTCCGTGCGGGGATTACAGGCGCCTGAACATGCAAACAGAACCGGATCACTACCCCTTCCCAAACATTGCCGATGTAACCTCCTACCTGCACAAACGAAGGTTTTCTCTACGCTTGACCTCCTGAAGGGGTATTATCAGGTGCCTATGAACCCAGAAGACATCCCCAAGACCGCCATCACCACTCCGTTTGGCACATACACCTTCATTTACTCTTGTTTTGGCCTTCGTAATGCTGGGGCAACGTTTCAACGTTCTCATGGATGGGATGGCATCTTATGGGACCTCCCTTTCTGTGTATGTTATGTGGACGACATACTTGTGTTCTCCTCCTCAAAAGAGGAACACCTCCGTCACCTGCGCATCGTGCTCGACCGCCTGCAACAAAACGGCCTTGTAGTCCGGTACGTCAAGTGTACCTTTGGCGCCAACGAAGTGTCGTTCTTAGGGCACCGTATCACTCCTGAAGGAGTCCATCCCCTCCCTGAGAAGGTAGCAGCCGTTCAGAATTTCCCCGCGCCCTCAACCGTCAAAGCTCTGCAGGAATTCTTGGGCATGATCAACTATTATCACCGTTTTCTGCCAGCCATTGCCGCCACTCTTGCTCCCCTCTACGCCTCCCTCAAGGGCAGGCCAAAGGACCTGAAGTGGGGTCCCCTTCAAGAAGCAGCCTTCTGCAATGCAAAGAAGGCCCTATCAACTGCTGCGGCTCTCACTTTTCCTATCCCACACGCCCCTCTCCTTCTCTCCACCGATGCCAGCGACGTCGCTATTGGTGCAGTACTCGAGCAGGTGGTCAAAGGCTCGCCCCGCCCATTGGCCTTCTTCAGCAGAAAACTGTCCAAGGCAGAATCGGGTTATTCTACCTTCGATCGAGAATTGCTGGCGGTGCACTTGGCTGTCCGTCACTTTCGCCATTTCTTAGAAGGTACGCCCTTCGTCATTCGCACAGACCACATGCCTCTGGTGCACGCCTTCACTCGACAGTCTGACGCCTGGTCCGCCCGTCAACGCCGACATCTCTCCGCCGTGGCTGAATAAAATTGCACCCTCCAATACGTCCCTGGGAAAATGAATCCCGTTGCCGATGCCCTGTCAAGAAACACGTTGGCTGCCATTCAACTGGGATTGGATTACAACGCTCTGGCTGAAGCCCAACGACAGGATCCAGAGTATCAAGCTTGTAGGACATCCTGCACGTCCCTCCGTTGGGAGGATTTTCCCCTCGAAGACTCCGACACCACCCTCCTCTGTGACGTCAGTACTGGTAGACCGCGACCTTGGATTCCTGCTCCCATGCGCCGACAGGTGTTTGATTTCATCCACGGCCTTTCACATCCCTCGTGCCGTTCTACTGCACAGCTGCTGAAGGCAAAGTTCATTTGGCACGGCATTTCTAAGGATGCTAAGGATTGGGTCCGTGCCTGTACTTCTTGCCAAACTTCCAAAGTACATCGACACACGGATTCAGGAGTGGGCACCTTTCCTCAACCTCAGCGTCGTTTCGCACACATTCACGTCGACGTTGTAGGCCCCCTACCCACATCACAAGGACATCGTTACCTGTTTACCGTCATCGACCGCTCCACTCGTTGGCCTGAAGCCATTCCCATGGAAACTGCAACGTCCGCCTCATGTACATCTGCCTTACTCTCTGGATGGATTTCAAGATTCGGTATCCCTGAGCATATTACTTCTGACAGGGGAACCACTTTCACCTCTCAATTATGGACGTCATTAGCGAATCTCCTGGGCATCACCCTACATCAGACAATGGCCTACAACCCCGCTGCCAATGGAATGGTTGAACGTTTTCATCGCACCCTCAAAGCAGCTTTGATGTCCCGCTGCAAGGATTGCAACTGGTTTACTCAGCTTCCCTGGGTCCTCCTTGGACTAAGGACCACTCCTAAAGACGCCCTCGACGTCTCGGCAGCCGAAATGGTGCATGGCGACCCGTTGGTCGTCCCTGCCGAATTTTTTCCTTCTACAACCTCCTCCGACGATCTTCAGCGCATACGTCACGTCGTGGGAAAATTTACTCCGTGCCGCCAGACTTACAAGCCCCCAGCGAAGCATCACATACCAACGGACTTGCACTCTGCAACGCACGTATTCCTGCGCAACGACACCAGCAAGCCACCACTAACGCCCCCTTACACGGGCCCTTTCCTTGTGATCCGACTCAGTCCGAAAGCATTCCTCCTAAACATTCGGGGCAAAGAAGACTGGGTCTCCATTGATTGTCTAAAACCTGCTTATCTTCTGCCAGATGACCCGCCTACAGTTCGCCTCTCTAAATCAGGGCGCCCTATTTAACATGTACAGTATGTCATTTTTAGGGGGGGAGCCATGTACCAACCGTGTTTCACACAATTGTACATAATTCCTTTTGTATATATTATGCTTGTATCTTCGCTCTTCCCTCGCACTAAAACGAACATGAAAATTCCTGTCCGGTTTTTCCTCTGTAATATTGTCTGTCTTGTGAACTTGTTATGTCCTGTTGCCTTGAGGTTTTGTATATAAGGAGAGTGTTCCACAATAATATAACTCAGTCGTTTCCAATCTGCCTTTGAGTTCACACCCTTACTCGGCGCCGTCACACTAGCGGTAGTTATTGAACGGGCGGCTGGTGCCCTGGTCAACCTACTAAACATATGATAGTCATATGTTACATATAGACACGAAAGCATATTGTATTCATTTTAAGTAGCTACCTATCATACAGAAAGGGAAAATGAACCGTAACCAAAGAGAAGGATCCAATGTAGTACTGTCTGGCCATTCAAAAGACCCCATAACTCTCTAGCGGTAGTATCTCAACGCCAACCTACTAGACATATGATAGACATATGTGTTTCATATAGACATTGAAGCATATAGTATTTCTTCCTTTTATGTGGCTACCTAACATACAGAAAGAGATTCCATATATCTGTGCCTCATCGACCTATAAAATCTCCCATCCCAATAGGAGATGCAGCCAGCAGAGAGTGAACTGTTTCCTCCAATGCTGAAACACAATTCGCTGGGAAGAGGTAAACATAAATCATAACTCCAGAGGATTTCCTTCACCGGACAACATCGAAATGGCGGTTTCACTCTGAAACGCTTAAGGCATAGTTGATCTGGCGAACGTGTTCGAGTTAAAGTCGTCGGAGGAGGATGAATAAACATCTGTGTGTGTGTTTGTGTGTGTGTGTGTTCAGGTCCACCTGGCGTGGGAAGACATCAATGGCTGGTTGCCTTTCCTGCGTGTATTTCAAGCATTATTCCTTTGACCTCTGTGCATCCCGAGGTCAAAACAGAAGGATTCGCTCTGTTGGACGAAGCAACAGAATTCATTATTCGCTGTTTTCTAATTTTCATTGTATTTCATTGTATAAATAAGCGAAAAACCAATTAAGTTTAGATCTTGAGACTTCAAACCAAAATTTCAGGTTCTTATAGTTTCTTGGAAAGGCAGATATTCTTCAATAACATTTTGAAAATCTATTTTCATACAACAGGTAAAGATGAAAAAATTTAATGAACGCTATCAATTCATCCGTGAAAGATGAATTATTAAAGAATAAGAAAATAGGACGATAACAACATTGAACAAGATAAAGAACGGTTCCTACAGAATTAATCATTGTTATGAAAATAAAAAAATCTATTAAAGAAATGGGAAAAATATTGTTGATTGGGTTGATTGGCTGTTTTGAGCAACTACGAACATCTTTCGATTCACTTGGTAAAAAACTCGGATATTTGATGTGAGGGATGATGGTTAAGGAGATGTTTATTTTAAGACCAAGTGAATAGTGGATATATTTTTTTCATCACCAACTTACGTGATATATATATACACACAAGTGTATATATATGTATATATATATATATATATATATATATATATATATATATATATATATATATATATATATACATATATATTTATATATACGGTGTATTCATACGTACACAAACATATATGAATACATACATACATATATATATATATATATATATATATATATATATATATATATATATATATATACATATCCATAAACATGTATATATATATATAATGAATATAAATATATATATATATATATATATATATATATATATATATATATAAAGATATATATATATTTATATATAAAGATATATATATATGTATATATATGTATATAAAGATATATATATATATATATATATATATATATATATATATTTATATATAAAGATATATATATATATATATATATATATATATATATATATATAAACAAAAATCCCAGACAAATCCCTTGAACGTCAGACGGATTAATTGCTTTAACCACCATTTCTTTAATCATTCGAGAAAATTGAAATAACGTTCGAAAAAAAAAATAAAATAAAACTTTCCACCGAGGATTAATCCAAAATATAATAGCGCCGTGCAATATTTCTGTAATCTGGACACCAATGTAATTAAAGTTTCCATTTTCACGGCCTGAAAACTTTGGGATTTTTATTCTGGTCTAAAAGAATTTTGTATACTAATGTATCTGACCAATCTCCGTTGTGGGTATGTGAAGACCAGACCAGTATTAAATAGTATGCAATATCTAAATCAAATGTTGATTATCTAGTACATAAATGTTCCAAATGCTGAGGAACGCAAATGCGACCAGTTTCTTTATAAAGAATTTTATCCAGAAATATTATTGAAATACTTACAAAGTGTGACCAGTTTCTTTATAAAGAATTTTATCCAGAAATATTATTGAAATACTTACAAAGTGTGACCAGTTTCTTTATTGGAATTTTATCCAAAATATTACTAAAATACAAATTGTGACCAGTTTCATTGTTGGAATTTTATCCAAAATATTACTAAAATACAAATTGTGAACAGTTTCTTTACTGGAATTTTATCCAAAATATTATCAAAATACTTACAAAGTTTGACCAGTTTCATAATTAGGAAATTTATCTAAAAATATTGTATAACAAATTTCAAAGTACAACCAGATTCTTTACTTTCATAATTAGGAATTCTATAAAAAAAAAAATCAGATTTGAAAATAAATTATAAAATAACACCAGATTCTTTACTTCCAAATTCGGAATTCTATCCAAAAAAAAAAAAACCATTCAATATTTAAGAGATATTACAAAGTGCGATCAGATATATTTTTTCTTTACATAATTAAGATTTTTTCCGAAAAATATCCATTGAAAAAATATGAAGACTATAAAAAGACTTATACCAGCCTGTTCAACATAAAAACATTTGCTACAAGTTTGAACTTTTGAATTTCTACTAATTCACCTACCCGAAAAGAAAGATCATTGCACAACTTGGTCACAGCTGGAATAAAACTTCCAAAATTCCCTACAGCAATATATATATATATATATATATATATATATATATATATATATATATATACATACATATATATATATATATATATATATATATATATATATATATATATATATATATATTAACATTAAGTGAAACCAGGGATCAACAATCAATTCTTCCAACTAGGGTTGTAGCTTAGCTAGTAATAATAATAATAATAATAATAATAATAATAATAATAATAATAATAATAATAATAATAACTGAAACCAAGGATCAACAACCAATGTCTTACAGTACTTTCTGCATAATAACATTTCTGTAGTAGTTATAGTCGACTTTAGATTTAAAAATTTATTCTCGTACATAAAATATACGACGATGCTTCCAGCTATTTGCGAAAGTGTGATCTAAGAATAGACATTACAAGTTTAGTAAATATATGAGGGGGGAGGGGAGATGAAGGGGAGGGGAGATGAAGGGGAGGAGAGATGAAGGGGGGAGGGAGATGAAGGGGGGGGGAGATGAAGGGGGGGGGGGGAGAGATGAAGAGGAGGGGAGAAGATGAAGAGGTGGGGTAACAGCATGTAGCTTGTGAGATGGGGTAAGCCACTGCCGTCTCAATACACAGAGACGGCAGTGGGTAACAGATGTATGAAATGCATTTGTACGTCTATATAAAATCTTTTTACTTATTAGGTTAGGAAGTAAGTTTTTTAGGTATGATTAAACTAATACCCTTTGGTTACCCAGCTGTTCACTTAAATTTTGTAACAGTAATGAAACAAAATATAATGATACCGAGATGGTGAAATCATCCTTAATAGTCTATTCAGACACAAGTTTTACACTATGCAAATAATCCCATGTATATATATATATATATATATATATATATATATATATATATATATATCTATATATATTATATATATATATATATATATGTATTATATATATATGTATTATATATATCATATATATATGTATTATATATATCATATATATATATATATATATATATATATATATATATAAATATAATATATATATATATATATATATATATATATATATATATATATATATATATATATATGGGATACGACCTTTTCGTCTAAAGCAATTTCGTCTCAAGCCCTTTCGTCTAAAGCACTTTGGTCTAAAGGCACTTTAGTCTAAAAGCACTTTGGTCTAAACTCTAAAATCACTTTGGTATAAAGGCACTTTGGTCTAAAAACACTTTGGTCTAAAAGCACTTTGGTCTCAATTTCGTCTCAAGCCCTTTCGTCTAAAGCACTTTGGTCTAAAGGCACTTTAGTCTAAAAGCACTTATTCTAAAGGCACTTTGGTATAAAGGCACTTTGGTCTAAATGCACTTTGGTCTAAAAGCATTTTGGTCTAAAGGCACTTTGGTCCAAAAGCACTTTGGTCTAAAAGCATTTTGGTCTAAAGGCACTTTGGTCTAAAAGCATTTTGGTCTAAAGGCACTTTGGTCCAAAAGCACTTTGGTCTAAAAGCATTTTGGTCTAAAGGCACTTTAGTCTAAAAGCACTTTGGTCTAAATGCACTTTGGTCTAAAAGCATTTTGGTCTAAAGGCACTTTGATCCAAAAGCACTTTGGTCTTAAGGCACTGAAGTCTAAAGATACTTTGGTCTAAAGGCACTTTGGTCTAAAAGCACATTAGTCTAAAGGAAATTTTGTTAATATCAGTTTTTTTTAGGTTAAGTTAGGTTAAGTTTGTGCCAAATTAATCATTAGGTAAAAGAACGGCTATTAAGACAAAAAGTTCTTTCAAACTAAAATGCTTTTGGACCAAAGTGCCTTTAGACCAAAGTGGTTTTAGACGAGAGTGGTTTTAGACGAGAGTGCCTTTAGACCAAAGTGTTTTTAGACTAAAGTCCCTTTGGACGAAAGTGCCTTTAGACCGAATTGATATTAGACCAAAGTACGTTAGACAGAAAGTCCTAAACCCATATATATATATATATATATATATATATATATATATATATATATATATATATATATATATATATATATATATATATATATATATATATATATATATGCGTAATCCAAATTTAGCCACCTAGTTATCCAACTATTCACTTATAATTTGTACCTACTCTATAATACACTTATTTATAACTACTGTAATGCAAACGTGCATAATATTATACAGCAATGGTAAAATCGCGTTCTTGGGTGCATAACCAGACAAACAAACTAATTAAAATGTAAATAATTCCAATGCTACATATATATATATATATATATATATATATATATATATATATATATATATATATATATATAACGTATATATAGATAGATAGATAGATATTCATATATATATGTATATATATATATATATATATATATATATATATATATATATATATATATATATATATATATAAACCACAATCGAAATTTAGGCATAAGGCTTCGAATAATTCAGCATTTTCATACAGGCTACTGTAGGCCTAGGGCTAACGCTTGTAACAATTTCATGAAATCCACCTATACAACGCAGTGCAAATGAATAACGAGTCAAGTCTATGAAACCTTTTGGTAATTCCATTATCCAACTATCCATTTCTACTAGAAGGACCTAATTCTATATATAATCAGGGTAATGTACAGATGGCTTCCGTGTTTTATAATACAATATCCTATACTTTCCGAAAAACTATTTAGTTAATCTGTAATATTTTACATATATTTTTTCTGCATAAACAATAACAACATTGCTTTGAATAAAAAAAACTAGCAAATTTTGGCTTGTTTATAATTGCAACGTTGCAAAATAAATCATGCACCATTAAGTACTGGGTATTACTGTACTTACCAATAGCGACAGGCCATCACGACACCCCGATAGTCTTCATAGATATTCGCCATGAAATGTCTGTGCAATGGTCCCACTCGTAGGTTTTCCGAATTTTACTTTGGCAGTACTTTACCGGTTTTTTTTTATTCTCTTGGTTTTATTAAATATACGGAGTCATGTAAAACACTAATATATATGCAAACTTCGAACCACGATCATCAAAGTGAATTATACTATACGCTCGTGCCCCCTACCACGCCATGAAACAGTAAACAGCAGTAGAGGCATCTTGGTATATTCGTATTTTTGACCGATATATAATCATCCTGTGTTTTGTTTGAACGTTTTCCTTCCTGGACGATAACACGAAACGTTCATGAATTACGACATATACGCATATTTCATATATTTGGTTTCCAGACCGAATAAATTACGTAATATGATCACGCGATTCACGCAACGGCACTCACTTTACCAGATACACTTATCGACTGAGTGCACCTCATGGCAAGTTGAAGCTAATGCTCTGATTGGTTGATATCGCGTGAGGTAGATTTCGTTATCCAATAGGAAGCCAGCATTCTGATGACGTGGCAGGCCACCAAAGTTTCCCCGAAGTAGAACGCCAAAATTTCATGGATAAGTGGCACAGGGTAACCGGCGTCTCTCAGGGTGAGCTCTCTTCCTCTGGTTTAGAAGCTGTGGGAGTTTTCATTTTTAACGTCACCTGCCATTTTTTATTCTTTTACCACAGGGTAGACGAGTTTTCGGTTGGCTAAGAATTATTTATTGACAGAGGAATACGGAACTGAAAACTGTACCACAAAACTCTACTGCATATTAGACCGGTAGAACCTGCTGATACAGCTTATGATGTGTGTGTGCGTTTGTGCGTGTGTGTGGGTTTAAAATGAATAGACGCCTTAGTGGCGTCCAAAGGAGACATTCATATTGTCTATTCAATATAAACGTGGAGTAACATTCCCAGGTACCATATATATATATATATATATATATATATATATATATATATATATATATATATATATATGTATATATAATATACAGTATACGAAGATGAGCTGGTCAACCTCGTGAAACGTCTGGATGAAACATCAACCAGATACGGAATGGAAATCAGTGCTGAAAAAACAAAACTAATGAGAAACAGCGACGAATCAATCAAAGCAAAAATCGTGGTCGGTGGTCAACAACTTGAAACAGTCCAACAATTCAAGTACCTTGGTGCAATCATCAGCCAAGAA
>NC_090763.1:7745868-7758368 GCF_036898095.1 Palaemon carinicauda
TAATCTTTTCTCCATTGCTAGTCTTTCAATATCCAGTATCAATACACTTTGAAAGTTTTCCTAATTTTATGTTTTCAAGAATATGAGTTACTTAGCTTTTTTTTTTTTTCATAAGAGTTGTTTGATTGGAAAAACAATATGTTTTAACGTTTAAAAATTGTGCAGTCAAATTTTGAGAAAACATGTATTTCTATTCTTTCAATATCCAGCATCAATACACTTTGAAAGTTTTCCTAATTTTATGTTTTCATGAATATGAATTATTTCCCTTTTGTTTCATAATAGTTATTTGGTTCTCTGGAAAAACGATATGTTTTAACGTTTAAAAATTGTCCAGTCAAATTTTGAGAAAACGTATTTGGTAATACAGGAAGGTATTTCAAAATCATATTTTCCGTGCCGGTAAATTATCATAAATATGGACGGAAAAAAAGGATGCTTTCTTTTTCAGCTTTGTTTGATTTTTATTGAAGCTGAAAAGAAGAAAGACATTTTATGGAGTTGGATTCAATGAAAAAGCGTGAAAAATTAAAAATGAAAAATCCATTGCCGGGAAATATTTTCGAAATTCTAAAAAGTACCTAATTATATAGTTGACTTCAGTTCAGATAAGGTTTAATTATGGAATTTCGAGTAATAAAATGTGTTCAAAAAGAGCGATTTTAAACCCTAACGCACCATAAAATTAATAATAATTAATGCCTCATATGAAGCTATGATAATTTGGTATGATTAAAATACACACATATATATGCATATACATACATATATATACATATATATATATACATATATATATATGAATATATATGTATATATATATATATATATATATATATATAATGTATATATATACATATATATACATATATATATATACATATATATATATGAATATATATGTATATATATATATATATATATATATATATATATATATATATATATATATATATATATATATATATAATGTATATATATACATATATATATATATGTATATATACATATATATATATATATATATATATATATATATATATATATTGTTACGACCGTATTTACGGCCGTAATTTCAAGGGTTCTTTCTATTCAGAAATTTGCGGTCAGTAAAAATGTAACACAGCAATTTGGGAACAAAAGAACAAACACCTCAACAAAAGTTACAATATTTATTTACAAACAAAAAAAATATAAGTAATGGTTGGTAATGGTAATAAACAAAATTAATGAATACACAAATTGCGGGCAAACCAACCTTAAGATCTTTAAAAGATCACCTACAACTAAGTTAATCCCTAGGCTAAGAAATAGGAAGACGTTAAATACAACATTTCAGGCAGCTACCTTTCAAAATCACTGGCCAGAAAAACTAACCTAACAAACTAAGATAGGTAGAAGGAAGAAAGAGAAAATAAATGAGAAACTTAATATTATTCCTACCTAGCACAAACAAACTAACTTAAATGTTAAACTTAACTTAATAAATGATAAATCACAAAAACCAAATAATCTTACAAATTTACACAGAGAATAATCACAAAAAGCTCGGTAGATTGTCCCATAAGGCCATCCAGGGTCCAGAAGACTGTACTGCAAACAAGGGCGTGCACACCTACAGGTACTCGGCGATCCACGATCGTCGTAAATAACAATAAAAATATCTCATACCTGTAGTATGCCGCCCTACGTATCTCCACGAGTTCCAAGAACTCACTGACGCTGATGAGCAGGTCAACTGGACCGCTGCAATGCCCGAAGGCAATCCAAAATGCCACAGGAACGCCAAGGGTGGTAGCCTCCGAGAATCCGGGACTTCAACAGATCTCGCACGTCGCAAACCGCACCGTTCTCAGTAGACACGGGCCAACTCGTTAGCAAATCCTCCGACGAACGAGGGAAGGGACGTGGCTGATGAATGCCGCGGGTGACAAACACCAGCGACCACACACAAAGTAGCGAAGGAAGTGCTTCAAAAACTCCAAAGGTCACCAAGATGAAGTGGCAAAGCGTCAGACTGTGAGTAGGAACTCGAACTAACTCTGTCACTTATCACCACCATTCGATCAAGCCTTTCACTCGAGTCAACACAGCTCATAGGAGAGAAAAACAGCGATCGTTAATAAGGCACTTCAGTAGTTCACTAATACCGGGGGAGAAGGTGGTAAACAAAAACAAAACTGAGAAGTCATATGACTCTCTACAGAGTTCATCAAACTAAGAATGACGCTGGCTTATTAATAAACTAAAAACTAAAACAAGATCAAAAGGTTGGAAAAGTATTAACAACTTATAATCAAATTATAATTAATTTACTTTAATCTAATATATATATATATATATATATATATATATATATATATATATATATATATATATATATATATATATAAACTTCCTGCATTTTCAAAGTGAACATTTCACGGCCATATGGTTACCCTACAAGGACCTACATTATCATTATAAATTTGTACATCTTTCGTGACTGCACACAGTAATACCTTGACCCTATCCTTTATTATCATTATAAATTTGTACATCTTTCGTGACTGCACACAGTAATACCTTGACCCTATCCTTTATTATCATTATAAATTTGTACATCTTTCGTGATCTGCATACTGTGATACCTTGACGCTACCCTATATTATCATTATAAATTTGTACACCTTTCGAGATAAGAATATAGTCATACCTTGACCTACGAGTCAATCCGTATTGACTCTGCCTTGACCTACGAGTGAATTAGCTTACGAGTATTCCGAGATGCTCGTTTTCTTTGTGCCGCTCATCTCACAGTCCTGCCATTATTCCAAATCGAGTCAGACAGCAGGAGTCACACAGAGTTGAACTTGGACTTCCAACGGGCTACAGAGAATCGTTCAATCTTGTTTTGAATGGTTTAATGTAAGATAATGCCGTAGCGTGTGTTATTGTCCCGCAGGGTATTTGTTTATCGGAATTTCATTGCAGTGTATCAATTCCGCAATGGTGGTAAAAGGAGACTAGCCACTGGTGTTTATGGTATTTTCATCCGAATAATTTATTTAAAATAAGGAATAAACATCCTGAAAAATAGAGAGGATTATCTATATATATATATATATATATATATATATATATATATATATATATATATATATATATATATATATATATGTATATATATATATCTAATTTCGGTGTGTTACTTAACAATAACTGATTATATTGATATTGACTCGGGTAATCCCTGATTCGTTTGTTACCACAATTTTCCTTCATTTACACAAAATTAATAATAATAATAATAAACGAATTACAAAGCGTAGTTTACAGTGACGTCACCATTAACATTGTACAATCCTTTACGAGAGAAGGTCAGCTTGAGTCCGCTATGGAGATGATTATATTCTCTTGGGGAGATAGAAATTAGTTCTTCAAATGTCATCATCCTCATACCCTCTTAAGATTAACGAGGTAGAATCATTTAAGCATTTTGGAACTAGGATCTCCAATACAGGGTCTTTAGAATTAGAGTTTAGTGAAAGATTGAAAAAGGCAAGTCAGACAATGGCTAGGTTAAGTAAAATTTGGAAATCAAATCGCCTGAAATTTCTTATAAAAATCAAACTATAAATCAGACTCTATATCAGTTTTGTGAGATCGGTGTTACCATTAGTCATGGTAAGACTATGAAACAATCTTCAATAGATTTAGTAAATTATCTTCAATAGATTTAGTAAATTTGAGAACAAAGCCTTCAAAAGGGTATTGGGAGTTAAATGGTAGGACAGGATTAGAAATGAAACTATAGGAGAGATTGCTCTAGTGCCATATGTGAATGAGATCATGATGAGGGGTAGATGGAAATGGTTTGGTCATGCTCTTCGCACTCCCCAAGAGAGATTAGTTCTCCATACGTACAGCTGGGCTCCACAAGGCACTAGAAGAGTTGGAACACCTAGGCCTACATGGCTGAGGACTATGAAGCGCAAAGTAGGAGATGATGAATGGAGATTATTGGATTAAAAGCTCAATATAGAGACGACTGGCGAAATCTAACCGAGGCCCTTTGCGCTAAGAGGCGTAGGAGATGATGATGAGTTTACAGTGATGTCATCTTGAGTCCGCTATGGGGATGATTATATTCTTTTGGGGAGGTGGGGATTAGTTCTTCATATGTAAAGAGAATGAAAAGATTCCTTTATGATTGTAGGAGCAGGAAGCCAAAGCCTTCGTGAGTGTGGGAATGGGAATGGAAATGGTATAAATTCTCATGTGTTAACAGGAATGTTAATAGTTTACGTCCGTGGGAACAATTAACGGTGTCATAATGAGTTTAAGGCAAGCCAGAACAGGAAGTTACATTACCAAATGAGGCTAGAAGAAATAAATAGATTTGACAGATTATAATAATTCTGCTAAGGTACACTGTTAAAAATTTGCATGAAAAATCGTAAATGCCGGGCAACATTTATTCCAGGTTTTTTACCGTTTAAAAAAACGGATATATTGACGTAAAAGATTGATATTACGGTCACCAACCCGTAAAAGATAATAACAAAGTAGGGTAAAACTACGGTCGCTTGTATTTTACTGAAATACGGCTGAGAACAGTATAATTTACGAATTTACGACTAAAATTACTGTTTTTTTTCTAACAATGTAGATATATTCATTCTGCCTTTGGCTGGACAGAACAGTTTGCATCTCAAATTTCATTTGTATTGAACTTTCCTTTCTCTTTTTTTGTTGATAAAGTGCTTACCTTGAAGTGTGCGAATCTCAATGACACACTTAAATCGCTTATTACTATGAAGCGCCATTGCCTGGCCCCTCTGGTCCTAGCTTGGGTGGAGAAGAGTTTGGACGCTTATTATAATGGATATTTGGTGTGACGGGCCAAGAGTAAGTTGACTCAAAGGCGAGATGAAAGCAACTGGGTCACAACCTACTCTTGGCCCGTCACATTGGTCAGTCTCTGGGGCTCTGTCACTGCCTCTTACCTCTGCCATTCATGAGTAACCTTTAACCCTTTAAATAATGGGTTTGGCAGCGTGCTTTATGTAGTTAAATAGATATATGTTGAAGTCTTAATTACAGAGTGAAAGTGGGTGTAAAAAGTTAACCCCAAAATGTATAGGTCTTTTATATCCTTATAAAAGATTTACACACACACACACACACACACACATATATATATATATATATATATATATATATAATATATATATATATATATATATATATATATATGTATATATATATACATGTATATGTATATATATATTTACATATATACATATATATGTATATACACACACACATATATATATATATATATATATACATATGTGTGTGTGTTTATATATATACATATATATATACATATGTATATATACATATATATATATATATATATATATATATATATATATATATATATATTGAGGTTAAAGAAAAAAAATATAGAAAACAAAATCAAAAGTAATACTTCAAGCATTATATTGAAAAGAAAACATACGCTTAAGTAAACAAGTAAATGAAATAAGCGAAGAAACAGATAAAAAGCCTAAATAAAAAAACAGTTTCAAGTAAGACTACAATAACATCGTCCAAAGTAATATCGAAATTGCCCCGGTGGCAGGAATAATTAATAATTAATAATTAATAATTAATATCCACTTATCGAATAAAGTCAGTTTCGTGTTTAACGGATAGACTTCGTCTGAATATCCAATTAATTAAAATACTCATCTTCTAATGACACTTTTCGATCAAACTATTATTTTGGGATCCATTGGGTCATTAACATTTCTCTCAGGAAATGCGTTTTAATACAAGGGCTGTCTTCCAACGCGGGTTGTTTTTCTAGCGTTCAGTGGTAATGATAATGATGATAATGATAGAAATGATAATGTATCTGAGGAAGATGATTGAATTATTCTATATGTATATATTATGATGATGATAATAATAGTAATAATAATAATAATAATAATAATAATAATAATAATAATAATAATGACACTAACAATAATAACAATAATAATAATAAGAATAATAATAATGAAAATAATAATAATAATGATGATGATAATAATAACAACAATAATAATAATAGTAATAATAGTAATAATAATAATAATAATAATAATAATGTGAATAAAACAATATGTCATGTCTAACAATCTTGGGTATTAAAAGTCCACAGTCATATACGTTGTGTATTTAAGAAAATACAGGAGCTTTCGAACTTTTTACAAAATGCCTCTTAAGCTGAATAGGCCCTTTGTAAAAGGTACGGAAGCTCCTGTATATTTTAAATACACAACGTATATAGCTGTGGGTTTTTAATACCCAATAATAATAACAATAAGATAGCAATAATAATAATGATAATAATAATAGTAATAATAATAATAATAGTAATAATAATAAATATAACAATAATAATAATAATGATTATAATTTCAATTCAAATTTTCTTTCCCTTTAGAATCCATGCATTGTAAACTTAAAAAAATAATAATAATAATAATAATAAGAAGAAGAAGAAGAAGAAGAGGAAGAAGAAGAAGAAGAAGAAGAACAATAATAATAATAATGTACTTGAGGAGGATCATCCACTTATGCTATATTTAATTGGCCTTTGACAAAAGATACCATTTTAAGTTAAACTTGAAGAAAATGAAAAAAAATATATATGTGTATATATATATATATATATATATATATATATATATATATATATATATATACACTCACACATATATATGTCTATATATATATATATATATATATATATATATATATATATATATATATATATAATGAGACTCTAATTGTATATGTATTTGTATAGGTCCGGACTCTGGAGATATCACAACACATGACTCAGGAATTTTCATAGTCAAAGGTTATAATGATCAAACAGAGAAAGTTAATGAAGTTATTGAAACGGAGAAAGTTTAACGAGGATGAAATTTAAGTTATACAGAAAAACAAACAATAAAAGTAAACTCCATACAAGGGGGAAATATTCCTTTAAAGTAGAGATGATAATTTAAACGAAAAATTTGGTAATATGTAGCATTAAAAATTTCTCTATTCTAAGTCTTCTTTTTTAACTTGAGAAGATAGAATAAATTTTCGAGTCAAAAATACATTCGGAAATATGGAACGTGAAATCTAGTAATGATTCAAGCATTAAGATAAATAACATTATGTAATATTTGATTGTATTATAGGTTAAGTTAGGTTAGGTTAGGGTAGGTTAGGTTAATTAAGAAGTCAACCCATGTCGAAAATACATGATTCGCTGCACATTTACTAAATACACGATTCCCCTTACCGCCAAGAGAGAGAGAGAGAGAGAGAGAGAGAGAGAGAGAGAGAGAGAGAGAGAGAGAGAGAGAGAGAATTGCATGGATTTTGGATGTCTCAAAGACTTTTTAGTCCATCCGATGAGACTCCATTTGCTCTCTGGTAGAGCGATTTACTTTACAGATTTAGAGAGTTCTTATAATCTTGTCTAACTTATTCTTGAACTCGTTTACCGTGTTACTGTTTACTACATTCGCTGGTAGTCTATTCCAAGTATTTGCTATTTTGAATGTATAGAAATTTCCACATTATTATTATTATTATTATTATTATTATTATTATTATTATTACTTGCTAAGCTACAACCCTAGTTGGAAAAGCAGGATGCTATAAGCCTAGGGGCCCCAACAGGGAAAATAACCCAGTGAGGAAAGGAAACAAGGAAAATTAAAATATTTTAAGACCAATAAAATCACTAAAATAAACATTTCCTATATAAGCTATAAAAATTTTAGCAAAACAAGAGGAAGAGAAATTACATAGAATAATGTGCCCAGGTGTATCCTCAAGCAAGAGAACTTTTCATTTCCAGTTTGTATCCGTTACCTCTGGACTGATTTGTGCTAAGCGTGAATAGATTGTTGGCATCTACATTTGTTATTCCTTTAAGAATTTGGAATGCCTCTGTTAACTGCCCCCTTAGTCGTCGAGTTTGTAGAGAGAGAGAGAGAGAGAGAGAGAGAGAGAGAGAGAGAGAGAGAGAGAGAGAGAGAGAGAGAGAGAGAGAGAGAGAAGTATTAAAGTTTTCGCTGGACTCTCCTCGGATTTGTCCGACTGAAAGTTTGGCTCTTAGAGGATTTTGGGAATCTGTATCCATGGAGAGAGAGAGAGAGAGAGAGAGAGAGAGAGAGAGAGAGAGAGAGAGAGAGAGAGAGAGAGAGAGAGTACTTGATTTGTTTAATTCATCTTTTGAGTATTCGAAATTCGGTGCTGTTGATGGTGTATACACAAATGAGTCTCTCTCTCTCTCTCTCTCTCTCTCTCTCTCTCTCTCTCTCTCTCTCTCTCTCTGAATTGGGAATACCGATTATATTTATGTAACTATCTATATATACGTCAATCGCTTCTGAAACCTTTCGCAATCTCTGAAGCCATGCACTGTTACAAAAAACCGTAATTTTAATTAGAAATTCTCCGTAAAAATATACTGTTCTCACTCGTATTTCAGTAAAATACAGGCAACCGTAATTCTACCATACTTTGTCATTATATTGTACTGGTTTTTGGCCGTAATATCACTCCTTTACGTCAATATATTTGTTTTTAAAACGGTAAAAATCCGGGAATAAATGTTGCCAGGAATTTACCGTTTCTTTTAATGCAAATTCTTACGGGTGTAATATTCACCATGAACTCACTATTCCCACGACTAGCATGCTCCATTGTACCAAAGTACAGGCTAGAAGTCTTTTCCCTGGGGCATATAAGAGATTGTGGAATCGACAAAGAGAAAATATCGGAAATGTTTTAGTGTCTCGTCTGGACTGACAGCAAATGCTCTGAGGGTAGTGTATGTGGATTTTTGCGCAAAATTATAAAAGATAAAATGTTTCGAGTCTCGTCTGGGCTGACAGCAAATGCTCTGTGGGTAGTGTATGTGGATTTTTGCTCAAGAATATGACAAATAAAATGTTTCAGGTCTCTTCTGGGCTGATAGCACATTCCCTGAGGGGAGCATATGTGGATATTTGCTCAAAATTATAATTATAAAAAATTAAATGTTTCTTGTCTCGTCTAGGCTGACAACTCATGCTCTGGAGGTAGTTTTCTCTCTCTTTTTTTTTTTTAATTTTGCTTAAAATGAAAAAAAGAATAGTACATCTGCGATAGGGTTCACTTAATTTTTGGTAATATAAATATTTCTCTTTCAAAACTAAAATATAGAAAATTGATTAAGTTTTGATGGAAACAATGCGATTTGCTATAGAGAAGTGAACGTGACTATAATGTAATATAATGAATGTAATGACTATAATATAGTGACTATAATGATGATCCTCAACTTACAAACATAAATCTAACTGACATCATAAATGCAATAACCGGATATTTATTTATTTATTCATATATTTATTTCAAAGGAAACGGGACTATTTGTTCTGACTTTTGTAGCAGAAAAACAACACAGGGTACCCAAGGCAAAATTGTAACAACAGTTTCAATAACCCGGTATTCATTTAAAAGGAAACGGGACTATTTGTTCTGACTCTTGTAGATGAAAATCTACACTGGGTACCCTACACTGTTAAAAATTTCCATTAAAAACACGGTAAATTCCTGGCAACATTTATTCCAGGATTTTTACCGTTTTAAAAAAGGATATATTGACATATATGAGTGATATTACTGTCACTAACCCGTAAAAGATAATAACCAAGTAAGGTAAAATTACGGTCGCCTGTATTTTACTGAAATACGGTTGAGAAAAGTATATTTTTACGGAGAATTTCCGATTAATAATTACGGTTTTTCCTAGCAATGTAGGCCAAAATGTAACAAGACTCGACTTACAAACAGCTTCTTGGAACCTATTAAGATTATAAGTTGAGGCCCGTCTGTATGTTGGTAACCATAAAGGCTATTGACATTAACTATCACAATTTAATGGTTTAAAGGCCACTCATGAACGGCAGAGGCAAGGGACAGTGACATTGCCCTATCAAGCAGGACAATGCCCTAGAGACTGACTATATATACATAGGATCAGCGGCCAACCCCCTCTCCACCCAAGCTACTACTATGGAGGGCCAGGCAATGACTACTGATGACTCAGCAGATAGACTCTGACGAGTTTAGGCGGGACTCGAACCCGTCTGGCGTTCACCAGTCTGGGACGTTGCCACATCAGCCACCACAACCTTTAATAACGTTGTGTCTTTTGCCTTTTAGTAAATGAATTTTGGAATTAAATGGTAGGACAGGATTAGAAATGAAACTATAAGAGAGATTACTTGAATGCCATATGTGGATGAGATCATGGGGAGAGGTAGATGGAGATGGTTTGTGCATGCTCTTCGCACTCCCCAAGAGAGATTAGCTCACCAAACGTTCAGCAGACCTTCATAAGGCACTAGAAGAATTGGAAGACCCACGCCTACATGGCTTAGGAGTATGCAGCGCGAAGTAGATGATAAGTGGAGAAATATTGAATTAAAAGCTCGAGATAGAGACGACTGGCGAAATCTAACCGAGGCCCATTGCATCAATAGGCGTACGAGGAGATGATGATGATGATAAAATGAATTTAACAAAACATAGAAAAATAATGTTGTAGAACAATGTAATGAATTCTCATATAACATTTAAAGATCTGAAATATCAACGAAGACAATCATCATTCCGGAAACCAAATTGAATCTAAAATGTATAACACGAAACGAGACGTCAAGCGAAAGTTTTCCTTTCTTTTCTTTCTAGTTTTTCTCAGCTAATTATCCGGTTCTGTGACTAAAGCACTGGTACAATGGAATTCAGATTTAATGGAAACTTTTTCCATGCAAATTAGAGGCTGCAAAGTCTGACTTTGAGAACACCGCCTCAAATAGAAATAGGAGGGTTTCTAGTTCTGCTTTAATTTGGTTCAGCTGAAAGAGGGTAAATGTTCTAAATGCCGAGGAACGCAAATGCGACCAGTTTCTTTATGAAGAATTTTATCCATAAAAATATTATTAAAATACTTGCGAAGTGTGACCAGTTTCTTTATTGGAATTTTATCCAGAAATTTCATTAAAAATTATAAAGTGTGACCAGTTTCTTTATTAGGAATTTTATCTAGAAATATTATAAAAAACAATGTTTGACCAGTTTCATAATTAGGAAATTTATCCAAAAAATCATTAAAAAACTTACAAAGTGTGACCGGTTTCTTTATTGGAATTTTATCCAAAAATATTATTAAAATACTTGCGAAGTATGACCAGTTTCTTTGTTGGAATTTCATCCAAAATATTATTAAGATACAAATTGTGACCAGTTTCTTTATTAGGAATTTCATCTGGAGATATTATAAAAAATAAAGTGTGACCAGCTTCATAATTAGGAATTTTATCCAAAAAATCATTAAAAAACTTACAAAGTGTGACCAGTTTCTTTATTAGGAATTTTATCCAGAAATATTATTAAAATACTTACAAAGTGTGACCAGTTTCTTTATGAAGAATTTTATCCAAAAATATTATTAAAATACTTGCGAAGTATGACCAGTTTCTTTGTTGGAATTTTATCCAAAATATTACTAAAATGCAAATCGAGACCAGTTTCTTTATTAGGAATTTTATCCAGAAATATTATCAAAATACTTACAAAGTGTGACCAGTTTCTTAAAAAGGAATTTTATCTAGAAATATTATTAAAATACATACAAAAAGTGACCAGTTTCTTAAAAAGAAATTTTATCCAAAAATATTATTTTAAAAAATCATAAAGTTTGACCAGTTTCTTAAATAGGAATTTTATCCAAAAATATTAAAAAAACTTAAAGGGCGAGCAGTTTCGTAATTAGAAATTTTATCCAAATACTTACAAAATTTGACTAGTTTCATGATTAGGATTTTTATCCAAAAATATTATTAAAATATTTACAAAGTGTGACTAGTTTCCTAATAGGAAATTTTATCCAGAACTATTCTGAAAATACTTACAAAGTGTGACTAGTTTCATAATTAGGAATTTTATCCAAAAATAATATGAAAATACTTACAAAGTGTGACTAGTTTCATAATTAAGAATTTTATCCAGAAATATTATTAAAATGCTTACAGACTGGGACCAGTTTCATAATAAGGAAATTTATCTAAAAATATTGTATAGAAAATTTCAACGTACAACCAGATTCTTTACTTTCATAATTAGGAATTCTATCAAAAAAAAAAAAAAAATTCTGATTTAAAAATAAATTGTAAAATACCACTAGATTCTTTACTTCCCAATTCGGAATTCTATCTAAAAAGAAATTCAATATTTAAGAAATATTACAAAGATATATTTTTTACTTCCATAATTAAGAAAAATATCCATTGAAAAAATACAAAATGCAACCAGTTTCTTTAATTCCTAATTATACATTTTATCCAATATATATATATATATATATATATATATATATATATATATATATATATATATATATATAT
>NC_090763.1:7760868-7763368 GCF_036898095.1 Palaemon carinicauda
TGACAGTTGAAACTAGGTCGATCAGCTGACAATTTCCCTTTGAGGAGGAGTAACAGCTGAAAAGAAAGGCGAAGTCTTTCTTACCTTGGCTGTCTACCTGTGATTCGCTGTCACCTTCAGCCCTTCCCCGGGACCTCTTTTTTTTATCAGCGCTGGGTTGAGCGCATTCGATTACAGTGTTCCATTTCATCTGTGGGTAAACCAATCTGTCACTCATCCAGTCAGTCGTGTCACATTTCCTCTGTTCTTGAAAAGAGAGAAATTGAGTCAGATCAATTTTCACGGATCTTTTGTTTCGACAAGATTATTTTTACGATTCTATTTTTAAGCAACACACAACACTGACATGTTATTTTACTTGTGAATTCAACAGGATGATTTTACTACTATTTCATTTCACACTCAATAGAAAATAGATTGCTTTTCTATATAAATATGTTTATGCTACATATCATAATGTATAAGTTATTCGTATGATAGACATATGTTTCATATAAACACCGAAGCATATTGTATTCATTCTAAATATCTACCTACCATGTAGAAAGGGAAAATGAACCGTAACCAGAGAGAAGGACCCAATGTAGTACTGTCTGGCCAGTCAAAAGACCCCATATCTTTCTATCGGTAGTTATTGAACGGGCGGCTGGTGCCCTGGTCAACCTACTAGACATATGATAGACATATGTTACATATAGACACGAAAGCATATTGTATTCATTTTAAGTAGCTACCTATCATACAGAAAAGGGAAAATGAACCGTAACCAAAGAGAAGGATCCAATGTAGTACTGTCTGGCCATTCAAAAGACCCCATAACTCTCTAGCGGTAGTATCTCAACGCCAACCTACTAGACATATGATAGACATATATGTTTCATATAGACATTGAAGCATATAGTATTTCTTCCTTTTATGTAGATACCTAACATACAGAAAGAGATTCCATATATCTGTGCCTCATCGACCTATGAAATCTCCCATCCCAATATGAGATTCAGCCAGCAGAGAGTGAACTGTTTCCTCCAATGCAGAAACACAATTCGCTGGGAAGAGGGAAACATAAATCATAACTCCAGAGGATTTCCTTCACCGGACAACATCGAAATGGCGGTTTCACCCTGAAACGCTTAAGGCATAGTTGATCTGGCGAACGTGTTCGAGTTAAAGTCGTCGTTGGAGGAAGAATAAACATCTGTGTGTGTGTGTGTCCAGGTCTCCACCTGGAGTGGGAAGACATCAATGGCTGGTTGCCTTTCCTGCGTGTATTTCAAGCATTATTCCTTTGACCTCTGTGCATCCCGAGGTCAAAACAGAAGGATTCGCTCTGTTGGACGAAGCAACAGAATTCATTATTCGTTGATTTTTCTAATTTTCATTGTATTTCGTTGTATTGATAAGAAGAGATAAGCCAATTAAGTTTGGGATCTTGAGACTTCAAACCAAATTTTCAGGTTTTGATAGTTTCTTGGAAAGGCAGATATTCTTCAATAACATTTTTAAAATCTATTTTCATACAACAGGTAAAGAAAAAAAAATGTAATGAACACTATCAATTCATCCGTGAAAGATGAATGATTAAAAAACAAGAAAATAGGACGATAACAACATTGAACAAGATAAAGAACGGTTCCTACAGAATTAATCATTGATATGGAAATAAAAAAATCTATTAAAGAAATGGGAAAAATATTGTTGATTGGGTTGATTGGCTGTTTTGAGCAACTACGAACATCTTTCGATTCACTTGGAAAAAAACTTGGATATTTGATGTCAGGGATGATGGTTAGGGAGATGTTTATTTTAAGACCAAGTGAATAGTGGATATATTTTTTCATCACAAACTTACGTAATATATATATACATACAAGTGTATATACATGTATATATATATATGTGTATATATATATATATATATATATATATATATATACATATATATTTATATATACGGTGTATTCATACGTACACAAACATATATGAATACATACATACATACATATATATATATATATATATATATATATATATATATATATATATATACACATATCCATAAACATATATATATATAATGAATATAAATATATATAAATATATATATATATATATATATATATATATATATATAAAGATATATATATATATATTTATATATAAAGATATATATATATATGTATATATATGTATATAAAGATATATATATATATATATATATATATATATATATATATATATATATATATATATATATATTTATATATAAAGATATATATATATATATATATATATATATATATATATATATATATATATAAACAAAAATCCCAGACAAATCCCTTGAACGTCAGACGGATTAATTGCTTTAACCACCATTTCTTTAATCATTCGAGAAAATTGAAATAACGTTCGAAAAAAAAATCAAATAAAACTTTCCACCGAGGATTAATCCAAAATATAATAGCGCCGTGCAATATTTCTGTAATCTGGACACCAATGT
>NC_090763.1:7768368-7773368 GCF_036898095.1 Palaemon carinicauda
ATTAAAATTATCAATGTATATTTGCGTACGCAAACACACACACACACACACACATACACACACACACACATATATATATATATATATATATATATATATATATATATGAACACACACACATATGTACATATGTATATACATATATATGTATGTATGTATATATATATGTGTGTATAGAAATACAAACATATATATATATATATATATATATATATATATATATATATATAGACACGGAACGTATATGTATACATACACACGCGCGCACACACACACACACACACACATATATATATATATATATATATATGTATGCATGTATATAATGAATAGACAAAGTCTTGGTTGCGTTAAAGAATCAAAGGTAGTTTCTCTCCGAACAATCTATCCACCAGATGGTTTCCAGAATAACAGGGAAAACGCACTGTTTATGTATATACACTTTACTCATATATATATATAATATATATATATATATATATATATATATATATATATATATATATATATATATGTATATATATGTATATATATATACATATGTATATATATATACATATATATATAACTATATATATATACATATATATGTATATATAAATATATAAATATATATATATATATATATATATATATATATATATATATATATATATATATATATATATATATATATATATATATATGTGTGTGTGTGTGTGTGTGTGTGTGCATAAGAACCACAGGGATAATGAAAATATGAAATATATGACTAAGTCCTGACTAGTTTCGTGATACGTCTTCAGGACTTAATCATATATTTCGTATTTTCATTTTCCCTGTGGTTCTTCTGCATCTGAGTATCACGTTTTCCTGTGATTTTTACGCATATATATATATATATATATATATATATATATATATATACATATATATATACATATATATATGTATATATATATATATATATATATATATATATATATATATATATATATATATACATTGTACATATCGAATGTCGAATGCCCATCTCACGGAGGTGACGTAACAACTTATAAACAAGATCCCCGAAGTAACAAAAGCTGGTCCTGCAGAATAACCTTTGAGATGTGGATCCTCTCAAAGGGAATTCCTCTGAAAGTATCTGTCTCAAAAAATAACAAAAGATAAGGGACATTTATTCCCTTAAGAAAATATCTTTCTCGTTCTTTGACGGAAAGGTTCTTCAGACTGTATCCCGTTACGAAAAAAAAAAAAAAAATAAATAAAAAAAAATAAAAAATTAAAAAAATAAAAATAAGGTCTTTTTTCTTTGTATTCTGGAGATCATGTTTCTAGTGTATATATTTTCAATGAAATACTCTAGTCGAATCATGTATATGTACTGTATATGTATAAATCTATGTATACTTTTAGGCATAATTTGTCTATTTTTGTATACTTTTATGTATACTTTATTTATTCATGCTTTTTTTATATACTTATCTATTTATGTGTACCTTTATGTATACTTTTGTCTATTTTTTTATACTTTTACGTGTACTTTTTTGCATACTTATCTATTCACGTATAATTTAATGTATACTTTATCTTCTTTTTTATTTAATGAATATCTTTCTCTGGTATAGATAGAATATTTCTAAGATTTCTTATTTGACCATTCCTTTTTTATTTCCAAGAATGATTAGTAAATATTTATCTTCAACGGTCGCTTATGGGCCAAAATATTTTTAGAAATAGTTGAACTGGTTAGATTTTCAATTGCCATTTTATAAAAGAAAAAAAAAATATGTAAATTAAAAAAAAAAACTGACAGGCTGAAAAAGAAAACATTTGATTCAGATTTTGGGATGGTCAAAACCCGATACGATATTAAAGGAATATATAAAGTAAATGAATAAATAAATAAAGCTATCAAATGCGAGAGAGAGAGAGAGAGAGAGAGAGAGAGAGAGAGAGAGAGAGAGAGAGAGAGAGAGAGAGAGAGAGAGAGAGAGAGAGAGAGAGAGAGATATTTAACATAGTAATACAGCCATTCCCAAGCACAGAAAGATAAAAGGATCTTGCCTGAAAATTATTCTAAGATCAGACAAAGACGTCCATGAATCTCCTCCAAGGATTCTCTTTTCCCCTCAACCAGTGAAGGGAAAAGAGAATAAGGGGAGACAGAAGAGAGACGAATCTCGCACGTCCTCATTTACTGCAGTGAAGTCCACAGGATCTCAAAGGCCTTAGGACGGATGCAAGGTGCCATGCAATTCTGGTCGTGCATTCTTTTTCCTCTCTAGCTTTTGCTTCCTTTTTTTTCTCTGGGGGATTAGGTGGGCAGGGGTTAGGGATGAATGAGGAAAGGGGAATTTTGCTTCCTCTTTTTTCTCTGGGGGATTAGGTGGGGAGGGGTTAGGATAAATGAGGAAAAGGGAATTTTGCTTGCTCTTCTTTTTTCTCTGGGGGATTAGGTGGGGAGGGGTTAGTGATGGATGAGGAAAAGGGGAATGTTTATTTCTCTTTTTTCTCTGGGGGATTGAGTGGGGAAGGATTAGGATATAGGAGGAAAAGGGGATTTTGCTTACTCTTCTTTTTTCTCTGGGGGATTGAGTGGGGAAGGGTTAGGATATAGGAGGAAAAGGGGAATTTTGCTTCCTCTTTTTTTCTCTGGGGGATTGAGTGGGGAGAGGTTAGGGATGAATGAAGAAAAGGGAATTTGCTTTCTCTTTTTTCTCTTGGGGATTGAGTGAGGAGGGGTTATGGATGGATGAGGAAAAGGGGAATATTGCTTTCTCTTTTTTCTCTGGGGGATTAAGGCGTGGAGAGGTTAGGGATGGATAAGGAAACAGGGTTGCTAGAAAAGAGCTGGAAGATAAGACTTGGTTCCTCCATAAGGCAGTAAATACATGAAATATAGGCAAGGTTCCCATTCGATCTAGCCAAGGTTCCCTTTGGCATCTGACCATGGTTTCCTTTCGCCAAGGTTCCCTTTAGAATCTGGCGAAGGTTCCTTTTGGGATCTGGCCAAGGTTCCCTTTGGAATCTGGCCAAGGTTCCTTTTGGGATTTGGCCAAGGTTCCCTTTGGAATCTGGCCAAGGTTCCTTTTGGGATTTGGCCAATGTTCCCTTTGGAATCAGGCCAAGATTGCCTTCAGAATCTGGCCAAGGTTCCTTTTGAGATTTGGCCAATGTTCCCTTTGGAATCTGGCCAAGGTTCCTTTTGGAATCTGGCCAAGGTTCCTTTTGAGATCTGGTCAAGGTTCCCTTTGGAATCTGGCTAAGGTTCCCTTTGGTATCTGACCAAGGTTCCTTTTGGGATCTAGACACGGTTCCCTTTGAAATTTGGCCAAGGTTCCTTTATGGAATCTGGCCACGGTTCCCTTTGGAATCTAACCATGGTTCCTTTTGGAATCTGGCCAAGGTTCCCTTTGGGATCTGGTCAAGGTTCCTTTTGGAATCTGTCCAAAGTTCCCTTTGGGATCTGGTCAAGGTTCCTTTTGGAATCTGTCCAAGGTTCCCTTTTGGGATCTAGACAAGGTTCACTATGAGATCTGGCCAAGGTTTTTTGGGATCTGGCCAAGGTTCCCTTTAGAATCTGGCCAAGGTTCCTTTTTGATCAAGCCAAGGTTCCTTTTGGAATCTGGACAAGGTTCCATTTGGGATGTGGCCATGGTTCCTTTTGGAATCCAGGCAAGCTTTCTTTTGGGATGTGGCCAAAGTTCCCTTTAGAATCTGGCCAAGGTTCCCTTTTGGGATCTAGACAAGGTTCACTATGAGATCTGGCCAAGGTTCCTTTTTGGGATCTGGCCAAGGTTCCCTTTAGAATCTGGCCAAGGTTCCTTTTTGATCAAGCCAAGGTTCCTTTTGGAATCTGGACAAGGTTCCATTTGGGATGTGGCCATGGTTCCTTTTGGAATCCAGGCAAGCATTCTTTTGGGATCTGGCCAAAGTTCCCTTTAATAACTGGCCAAGGTTCCCTTTTGGGATCTAGACAAGGTTCCTTTTTGGGATCTGGCCAAGGTTCCTTTTTGGGATCTGGCCAAGGATCCCTTTAGAATCTGGCCAAGGTTCCTTTTTGATCTAGCCAAGGTTCCTTTTGGAATCTGGACAAGGTTCCATTTGGGATGTGGCCATGGTTCCTTTTGGAATCCAGGCAAGGTTTCTTTTCGGATCTGGCCAATGTTCCCTTTAGAATCTGGCCAAGGTTCCCTTTGTAATCTGGACAAGGCTCCCTTTCGATTTAGCAAAGGTTCCCTTTGGAATCTGGCCAAGATTACAATCACGACAAAGTTACCTTTCAATCTGGACAAAGATTCCTTTGGAATCCGGCCAGAGTTCCCTTTGGGAAATTCCTACTTTTCCCTGGGGGAACTGACCACGGTTCCCTACAGGGACCTGCCCGCTGTCCGTCGGACCTAGAGTTCCTTTCCATAGTATCCTTCAAGCTCTGATGGATAAAGTCAAAGAAATTTCTAAAATGAGACATTTTGTAAACAGGGTAAGTAATATTACATCCCAATTGATTAGCTGCCAATGATCAAAATAACCCAACAAAATGCCTTTATAACTCCTTAAAAGTCTACTTCAATAAAAGTATCATTATTAACAGGTTTAGTCATTGATTACTATTAATATTCTTTATTTCGTTATCACGTAAATATTGTTTTGTTTTCCCCCGTTTCCTTCTATATTTTCATGAACTGCTGAAATACATCAGTTTAATTTCGAGTTGATATCTATATAATTCATCCTAGAAATATCAAAATTTCATCTTATTTATATCAAATAAAATACCTTTATCATTTGGAAATTCATGCCTTCATGGTAAGCGTCATGAATAATAATTTCATGGTTTGACCTTTAACTTTTAATCCTGCACTCCCCTGTTCACGTGATGCAGTATATTTCATCTTTGTTTTTCTTATATACATATATTGATATATAAGAAAATACAGAGTTGGTTCATATATAGCAATATATATATATATATATATATATATATATATGTATATATAGTATATATATATATA
>NC_090763.1:7775868-7778368 GCF_036898095.1 Palaemon carinicauda
TATATATATATATATATATATATATATATATATATATATATGTATATATATACGTATGTATATATATATATATATATATATGTACATATAAATATATATGTATATATATACAAATGTATATATATAAATATATATATATATATATATATATATATATATATATATATATATATATATATACATGTATATATACATATGTATATGTATATATACATATATATTCATGTCTTTGGAAACATTGCACATATGTGATCCCATAAATTCTAACAAATAAATCACACAATACATTTGCCACATAGAAAGACGAATAAAGAATATCTTTTATCATAGATGCATCGATATTTTTATTTACATAGTTCGACTCTTTGATCAATTGTAAAACACGAGGCTCGCCTGCATATGTGTTGCTCTTCTTCTTTTGGCAAAGCAACAAAGAATCCCATTACGCACAAGAAAACTGAAAATCTTTATACAATGGCCCAAGAGTGACCTTTGAAGGCCCGGATAAAAGGTCTAATGGATCTTGGGGAGAGAGTTTTTTCTCCCCTAGATGATTTCTTGTAGCGACTCTTTGATCGTCCTGCATTTCATTCTTCTTTTAAGGAGAAGAGAAAGGAAGGAAAGAGAGGCATCGGATTGAAAAAAACACAGGTGGACCGGATGCTGGAGAAAGATGACAGTGAAAGCCACGCTGGGAATAATGGCTTTCTCTTTTCTTTTTCCTTTTATTCACTTTTCGAAAAGAAATGGAATGTGTGGAAAGGATTTCAGTGGATAAAGAAAGGAAGAAATTGGAAGAATCGATGGAACATTAGGTAACGTTACTTGGCTTATGTAAGTAAAATTATTCATAGACAAATAATATCATTTGTTGATAAATTAGTGAAACAATAAAATAAATGTTAACAATGATAATAAGCAAATACAATATCAAGATGAAAAACGGAAGCCAGATAAGTTTTAAGTATATTGTATGTATATTTCATTATTACTATATTATCAAGCGCCATATATTAAATGACTTTAAAAACTAGTAAAATGTTTAACAAATTGATAATAAAAAAAAAAAATCAAAATAACTACTTTAGAAAAATTAATGAAACACAGGTGAATACTCATTATCCATATATATATATATATATATATATATATATATATATATATATATACATATATATATATATATATATATATATATATATATATATATATATATTCCTATTGGAACCATTGGGTTTATGGCATTGTGATTTTACAACTAGGGTTGTAGTTTAGCTAATAATAATAATAATAATAATAATAATAATAATAATAATAATATTAATAATAATCATAATAATAATAATAATAATAATAATAATAATAATAATAATAATAATAATTTTAATAATAATTATAATATTCTTTTACCACCATTACCAGGTTTTGTTTTCAATCGTTATAGAAAGAATTATCGTTGAAGGTAAAAATCATGAGATTTTTTGACAACCTAGATGATATTGATGACTATTTGCTTATTACTTTCAAAATGAAGATTCAGCGAAAGACGAATCTAGACGAAGCTCATAATGATATATCTGTGGAGGAGAGACACGAGCACCCAACCTCTCTCTCTCTCTCTCTCTCTCTCTCTCTCTCTCTCTCTCTCTCTCTCTCTCTCTCTCTCTCTCTCTCTCCATATACTGGGCCTATCAGATTTCGGGGGACACGCATTTACAATGCAGGGCTCCGTATCCTCACTCCATTCTCTGACTCCATTATCCGGAGGAGGTCATTGTTCTGGCGTAAGGGAGAACACGAGCTGAGTCAGCAAATTGTTATGGGAGACGTAATGGCCAAATTTGCTCAGCTGTAATTTGTATTTAGCGAATAAAGGGCAGGGAGAAGTTGACCCTGTTTCCTTGGAAAGGGTCAAGACTAAGGTGGGTTTCATATTATTATTATTATTATTATTATTATTATTATTATTATTATTATTATTATCATTATTATTATTATCAATGCTATTATTATTATTATGATTATTATTATTATTACTATTATCATTATTAATATTAATGTTATTATTATTTTCATTATTATTATTATTATTATTATTATTATTATTATTATTATTATTATCATTAATATTTTTATTATTATTATTATTATTACTTGATAAGCTACAACTCTAGTTGGAAAAGCAGGATGCTATAGGCCCAAGGGCTCCAACAGTGAAACTAGCCCAGTGAGGAAAGGAAACAAGGAAAAATTAAATATCTAAAGAAGAGTAACAACATTAAAATTCCCCACAACAAACAATTATTGCCCTTAGTCGTTGTACAACATTTGATGATATGCGATAATTTCAGCATCAGTGTTATTTGCTATTCGGTTTTGCATCGCAATTATGGTCCAGAGAATATAAATCAGCCAAAACATTTAGTGACCTCATTTCGTAATCCCGATTGGCAAAACGATTAATAACAAACGATGTACCATTCATTGTGCGAATTATCCA
>NC_090763.1:7780868-7783368 GCF_036898095.1 Palaemon carinicauda
GAATTGTGTTTCTGCATTGGAGGAAACAGTTCACTCTCTGCTGGCTGAATCTCTTTGGGATGGGGGATTTCATAGGTCGATGAAGCACAAATATATGGATTCCCTTTCTGTATGTTAGGTATCTACGTAAAAGGATGAAATACAGTACTATATGCTTCAATGTCTATATGAAACATATATGTCTGTCATGTGTCTAGTGGGTTGGCCAGGGCCACCAGGAACCCGTTGAGATACTACCGCTAGAGAGTTATGGGGTCTTTTGACTGGACAGACAGTACTACATTGGATCCTTCTCTCTGGTTACGGTTCAGTTTCCTTTCAGTATGTTAGGAAGCTACTTAAAGTGAATACAATATGCTCCCGTGTCTATATGAAATATATGTCTATCATATGTCTAGTAGGTTGGCCAAGGCACCAGGAACCCGTTGAGATACTACCGCTAGAATGTTATGGGGTCTTTTGACTGGACAGACAGTACTACATTGGAACATTCTCTCAGGTTAAAACTCCTTTTCCCTTTCAATGTGTTAGGTAGCTACATAATATGAATGCAATATGCTTCCCTGTCTATATGAAACATATGTCTATCATATGTCTAGTATGTAGGCCAGGGCACCACCAACCCGTTGAGATACCACCGCTAGAGTTATGGGTTCTTTTGACTGGCCAGACAGTACTACATTGGATCCTTCTCTCTAGTTACCTTCTGTATGTTAGGTAGCTACTTAAGATTCATACAATGCGCTTCCTTGTCTATATTAAACATATGTCTATCATATGTCTAGTAGGTTGGCCAGGGCACCAGCCACCCGTTGAAATACTACCGCTAGAGAGTTATGGGGTCTTTAGACTGGCCAGACAGTACGACATTGGATCCTTCTCTTTGGTTACGGATCATTTTCCTTTCTGAATGATAAGTAGCTACTTAAAATGAAGAAATACTATATGTTTCAGTGTCTATATGAAACATATAACTTATACATTATATGTAGCATGTAGATATTTATATAGAAAAACAATATATTTTCTATTGAGTGTGAAATAAAATAGTAGTAAAATCATCCTGTTGAATTCACAAGTAAAATAACATGTCAGTGTTGTGTGTTGCTTAAAAGTAGAATCGTAAAAATAATCTTGTCGAAACAAAAGATCCGTGAAAATTGATCTGACTCAATTTCTCTCTTTTCAGGAACAGAGGAAATGTGACACGACTGACTGGATGAGTGACAGATTGGTTTACCCACAGATGAAATGGAACACTGTAATCGAATGCGCTCAACCCAGCGCTGATAAAAAAAAGAGGTCCCGGGGAAGGGCTGAAGGTGACAGCGAATCACAGGTAGACAGCCAAGGTAAGAAAGACTTCGCCTTTCTTTTCAGTTGTTACTCTTCATCGAAGGGAAATTGTCAGGTGGTCGACCTAGTTTCAACTGTCAGGATTTTCTGATCTGTGGGATACACATTTCGTTTTATGTGGTTTGTTGCTTATGAAAGTGGAATGTGGTGGAATATATTCCAACATATGTTGTGCTCATGAATTACTGGAATTTGAGTATATATATATATATATATATATATATATATATATATATATATATATATATATATATATATATATATATATATATATACTATATATATATACACATGCATATATATATATATATGTATATTAAATATACATGTATATATATCCTACGCCTATTGCTTATAGCATCCTACTTTTCCAACTAGGGTTGTAACTTAGCAAATAATAATAATAATAATAATAATAATAATAATAATAATAATAATAATAATAATATACTGTAAGTGTATCTCTATGCTCGTATGTGTAAGTGTAAGTTTGTGTGTCTGTGTAAGTACATACATGCGTGTTCACAACCATTAATGCATATTGAAAGAATTAACTTCAATAGCCATGAAAATCCTTTCCAAAGAGCCCTCTGGGATACTGTGAATAAACTAGGCCTCACGGTCCCTCTGTAATAGGCCTCGAAATCTTCCCATCTTTCATCTGGTATTCGAAAGAGGCTTCTCCCATACTTCGTCTTCTTTACCTTCCCGGCTCAGTTTCTGTTTCATCTTTTTAGAACTCGGATTTTTGTGGCATTCGATTCCGAAATAATTCTTTCACGACTTGTGTCTGCTGTGTTGAAGAAATTACCTCTCTCTCTCTCTCTCCTCTCTCCTCCTCTCTCTCTCTCTCTCTCTCTCTTTCCGGATACGGCTTACCAAATCCTCTAAGAGCCCAACTTTTATCCAACGAAACTCTCTCTTCCTTTTATATTTCTCTCATTTCATCAATCACTTCTCTCTCTCTCTCCCTCTCTCTCTCTCTCTCCTCTCTCTCTCTCTCTCTCTAGGTACTATTTCTACAGCTCTCTCTCTCTTATTAAATTAAAGTTGTTCACATGGTGTACCTAACAAGTTATGTTTTAGGTAACTCTTTCTACAGCTCTCTCTCTCTCTCTCTCTCTCTCTCTCTCTCTCTCTCTCT
>NC_090763.1:7788368-7800868 GCF_036898095.1 Palaemon carinicauda
TGAAATTACAGTCACGGCCCAAGAGCAATTGGTATCCTCTTGTTCTGGAACTCAAACCTCTCCAGGTCCCTCTACCATCTCCAGTGCTGTCCCAGGATATCCAACAGAAGACTGTCTTTCCAGTCTGACTAATATTATTGCTTTGAAATTACAGCCGCGTCCCAAGAGCAATTGGTATCCTCTTGTTCTGGAACTCAAACCTCTCCAGGTCCCTCTACCATCTCCAGTGCTGTCCCAGGATGTCCAACAGAACACTGTCTTTCCAGTCTCACTAATATTATTGCTTTGAAATTACAGCTGCGTCCCAAGAGCAATTGGTATCCTCTTGTTCTGGAACTCAAACCTCTCCAGGTCCCTCTACCATCTCCAGTGCTGTCCCAGGATGTCCAACAGAACACTGTCTTTCCAGTCTGACTAATATTATTGCTTTGAAATTACAGCTGCGTCCCAAGAGCAATTGGTATCCTCTTGTTCTGGAACTCAAACCTCTCCAGGTCCCTCTACCATCTCCAGTGCTGTCCCAGGATGTTCAACAGAAGACTGTCTTTCCAGTCTCACTAATATTATTGCTTTGAAATTACAGCCGCAGCCCAAGAGCAATTGGTATCCTCTTGTTCTGGAACTCAAACCTCTCCAGGTCCCTCTACCATCTCCAGTGCTGTCCCAGGATGTCCAACAGAAGACTGTCTTTCCAGTCTCACTAATATTATTGCTTTGAAATTACAGCCGCAGCCCAAGAGCAATTGGTATCCTCTTGCTCTGGTACTCAAACCTCTCCAGGTTCCTCTACCATCTCCAGTGCTGTCCAAGGATGTCCAACAGAAGATTGCCTTCGTTTCCTTTTGGATAACGAAACCCTTCAGCTCATGATTTTCTCGCCCCATAAGCAGAGTGGAAGAGAAAGGGAGAGACTTCATACTCCCGCCAGTGATAATGATATCACAACCTTTTGAGTGTAATCACTTCCACCAGTGACTGTATATGCGTTCAAGAGAGTGGGGGTCCCCTGCTGTATGGGACCGAAAAAGCAGCCATCAAAGTAAGTAAAGTAAGTTCTAACAAAATATCTCGAGAGGAGATGAAGATCCTCTGATCTACGAGGAGTTTGAGACCAAGAGCCGTTTGTGGCAAGTCTTCTTTAATCTAAATCAACAACTATACAAGATTTCGAAGGAAATCTGGCGAAAGCGTTCATTGAGGGACTCAAAATGAAAAACATTTGGCAAATATTAAAGAACGCTTGAAGTGGTCACTGTGACAAAAAAAGAAAAAAAAAAATCATCAGTCTTCAGTAACAACATCCAAAGCCTTACTGTTTTCGACAATATTATTTGGTGATCTATGACATGCTAAAAAAGCCCCCGTTAGGAGAAAAGCTCCAGGCAATTTACAGAAGACGATATCATTTGAAATTATTTGATGATAATTCTAAATTAGTGACAAAAAAAAAAAAAAAAAAAAAAAAAAAACCATGCTCAGTGCACGAAATTCTACTACCATCTTTTATTTTTTTTGTTAAATACCATCATAGCCACAAACGCATTCCCACGCACATGTATCGTGGAACAACAGATACGAACACTTGTATATTTCAATAGTGATGATAAGGAAGACTGGCACTCGAGTAATCTCTCATAGTACCATATGTGGATGAGAGCATGACCAGAGGTAGATGGAGATGGTTTGGGCATGCTTTTCGCACTCCCCAGGAGATATTAGATCACCAAACTCCAGCTGGCCTCCACAAGGCACTAGAAGTGCTGGAAGACCCACATGGCTGATGACTATAAAGCGCAAAGTAGATGTTGAATGGAGAAGAATTGAATCAAAAGCTCAAGATAGAGACGACTAGCGAAATCTAACCGAGGCCCTTTGCGTCAATAGGTATAGGAGGAGATGATGATGATAAGATAGCCTAGACTGTTAAAAATTTGCCATGAATGAAGCGGTAAAAATCTTGGAATAAATGTTGCCAGACATTTACCGTTTTAAAAACGGATATATTGTCGTAAAGGAGTGACATTACGGTCACCAACCCGTAAAATATAATAACAAGTAGGGTGAAATTACGGTCGCCTGTACTTTACTGAAATACGGCTGAGAACAGTATAATTTTATGGAGAATTTCCCATTAAAATTACGGTTTTTATTAACAGTGTAGACATATGGCCTGCTTATTCACGAAAGGGTTTCCATCAACGACATTTTAGAGGCAAGATGTGTAAATCCTTTGAGAATGAACGTACCCTGCCTCTTTAATCATCATTAAAGACGACTATTTTATACATGCTCTGGGGAGTCCCTTGATAATTTGGTAATATTTTATCATAATAATGGTGAAATATGAGAGAAATATATCCTCTTTACATTTATGAGTTCTGAAGAGAGACAGAGAATTCTTGAGGTGTATTGTCCTTTTTATATGTAATTAGGGATGTAGATTGGATGGTAGCATATGAGAAAAATAATTTTTCATTATTATTGTTTAAGATTATTGATTGAGCGCATTAAATAAAAGAAGACCGCGTCTCCTTTATTTTCAGAGTAATTGTTATGTCAGTTTAATTTTTTTTTTTTTCATGAGGAATAATTGAATGATCACGTGTCTAACTCAGCAGATCATTTATTTCACCATATTATTCACCATCAAACCTTATTTTTCATCTATTTGTTCATGGTTTCAATCACTATCACTAATTTTTATACTTGACGTATGGTGAGATTTCTCATACATCATACATTCTTTTCAGTTTCTATTGCAAATGTATAATACGAAATTGCCCCTAAGGTTTGTATTTCGGGAATTATATTCACCTACCAGCAATATAAAGAAAGGAATTACTGATTAACGCATGCTGCGAACCACGACCAAGTTCGAGATAAATTCACCAACAATCTATACCTTCTACAACTGTATTGAACAAGGCCTGGGGTGAGATCTGTACTAAATTTGGTTTGGAATAGTTCCTGGAAGCAAAATCCTAAGTATTACATATAAGAATAAGTGAAAAAATTAACAAGAACTTGAAATTATTATTATTATTATTTTTTTTTTTTTTGGTCTGTCCTAAATTTTTTTGGGAGCAGTTGCTAGTAGCTAAATCATTAATGTTCGGAACACTTTCGCATGCAGCTGTGTTTACTGAACGAGGTTAAAGGCATTTCCCTTGTCTGTAATATGTTCGGAATACTTTCGCAAGAAGCTGTGTTTATTGAACGAGGTTGAAGGCATTTACCTTGTCTGTAATATGTTCGGAACACTTTCGCAAGAAGCTGTGTTTATTGAACGAGGTTGAAGGCATTTCCCTTGTCTGTAATATGTTCGGAACACTTTCGCAAGAAGCTGTGTTTATTGAACGAGGTTGAAGGCATTTACCTTGTCTGTAATATGTTCGGAACACTTTCGCAAGAAGCTGTGTTTATTGAACGAGGTTAAAGGCATTTCCCTTGTCTGTAATATGTTCGGAACACTTTCGCAAGAAGCTGTGTTTATTGAACGAGGTTGAAGGCATTTACCTTGTCTGTAATATGTTCGGAACACTTTCGCAAGAAGCTGTGTTTATTGAACGAGGTTGAAGGCATTTACCTTGTCTGTAATATGTTCGGAACACTTTCGCAAGAAGCTGTGTTTACTGAACGAGGTTGAAGGCATTTACCTTGTCTGTAATATGTTCGGAACACTTTCGCAAGAAGCTGTGTTTATTGAACGAGGTTGAAGGCATTTACCTTGTCTGTAATATGTTCGGAACACTTTCGCAAGAAGCTGTGTTTATTGAACGAGGTTGAAGGCATTTACCTTGCCTGTAATATGTTCGGAACACTTTTGCAAGAAGCTGTGTTTATTGAACGAGGTTGAAGGCATTTACCTTGCCTGTAATATGTTCGGAACACTTTCGCAAGAAGCTGTGTTTATTGAACGAGGTTGAAGGCATTTACCTTGTCTGTAATATGTTCGGAACACTTTTGCAAGAAGCTGTGTTTACTGAACGAGGTTGAAGGCATTTACCTTGTCTGTAATATGTTCGGAACACTTTCGCAAGAAGCTGTGTTTATTGAACGAGGTTGAAGGCATTTACCTTGTCTGTAATATGTTCGGAACACTTTCGCAAGAAGCTGTGTTTATTGAACGAGGTTGAAGGCATTTACCTTGCCTGTAATATGTTCGGAACACTTTTGCAAGAAGCTGTGTTTATTGAACGAGGTTGAAGGCATTTACCTTGTCTGTAATATGTTCGGAACACTTTCGCAAGAAGCTGTGTTTATTGAACGAGGTTGAAGGCATTTACCTTGTCTGTAATATGTTCGGAACACTTTCGCAAGAAGCTGTGTTTATTGAACGAGGTTGAAGGCATTTACCTTGTCTGTAATATGTTCGGAACACTTTCGCAAGAAGCTGTGTTTATTGAACGAGGTTGAAGGCATTTACCTTGTCTGTAATATGTTCGGAACACTTTCGCAAGAAGCTGTGTTTATTGAACGAGGTTGAAGGCATTTCCCTTGTCTGTAATATGTTCGGAACACTTTCGCAAGAAGCTGTGTTTACTGAACGAGGTTGAAGGCATTTACCTTGTCTGTAATATGTTCGGAACACTTTCGCAAGAAGCTGTGTTTATTGAACGAGGTTGAAGGCATTTCCCTTGTCTGTAATATGTTCGGAACACTTTCGCAAGAAGCTGTGTTTATTGAACGAGGTTGAAGGCATTTACCTAGTCTGTAATATGTTCGGAACACTTTCGCAAGAAGCTGTGTTTATTGAACGAGGTTGAAGGCATTTACCTTGTCTGTAATATGTTCGGAACACTTTCGCAAGAAGCTGTGTTTATTGAACGAGGTTGAAGGCATTTACCTTAACTGTAATATGTTCAGAATACTTTCACATGCAGCTGTGCTTATTGGACGAGGTTAAAGGTATTCACCTTATCTGTAATATGTTCAGAACACTTTCACATGCAGCTGTGTTTATTGAACGACGTTAAAAGCATTTACCTAGTCTGTAATATGTTCAGAACACTTTCACATGCAGCTGTGTTTATTGGACGAGGTTAAGGGTATTCACCTTATCTGTAATATGTTCAGAACACTTTCACATGCAGCTGTGTTTATTGGACGAGGTTAAGGGTATTCACCTTAACTGTAATATGTTCAGAACACTTTCACATGCAGCTGAGTTTATTGGACGAGGTTAAGGGTATTCACCTTATCTGTAATATGTTCAGAACACTTTCACATGCAGCTGAGTTTATTGGACGAGGTTAAGGGTATTCACCTTATCTGTAATATGTTCAGAACACTTTCACATGCAGCTGTGTTTATTGGACGAGGTTAAGGGTATTTACCTTATCTGTAATATGTTCAGAACACTTTCACATGCAGCTGAGTTTATTGGACGAGGTTAAGGGTATTTACCTTATCTGTAATATGTTCAGAACACTTTCATATGCAGCTGTGTTTATTGGACGACGTTAAAAGCCTTTACCTAGTTTGTAATATGTTCAGAACACTTTCACATGCAGCACTGTTTATTGAACGACGTTAAAAACATTTACCTTGTCTTTAATATGTTCAGAACACTTTTATATGCAGCAGTGGTTATTGGACGAGGTTAATGGTATTTCCCTTAACTGTAATATGTTCATATCACTTTCACATGCAGCTGTGTTTACTGGAAAACGTTAAAAGCATTTACCTTCTATGTAATATGTTCAGAACACTTTCACATGCAGCAGTGTTTATTGGACGAGGTTAAGGGTATTCACCTTATCTGTAATATGTTCAGAACATTTTCACAAGCAGCTGTGTTTATTGAACGCCTTTGAAAGCATTTACATTGCCTTTATACCTGCGTTGGCGTCCAAGCTGATTATTAAGCAGCATGAATGCCGTTTATTACAAGCATAATCCGAACACCTTACATAGAGAGCCATTTGCAGAGCAAACTAAGGCCCATTCAATTTACATGGAAATGGCTTTCATTACCTAACGATTACATACGGACGCAAGCTTCCTCGGCCTCAGCGACTGGATTCTGTTTTGGATTCGAGGACTATTCTAAACGGGTTTCAGGCAAAGTCTTAAGAATATACAAGATCTCTCTGGATTTTCAGATGTTAGCCGATAACATTTAGGCCGTGCGAAATATTTCATTTGACAGTTGTGCTAAATATTCCGCAACCGAACGAATTTTTTCTTTTCATATATGTCATTCCGTTCTAATGAAGTTTCTTTGCAAGTTGAAATCAATATAAAAATATTTTTTTTTTATTTTTCTTTCAACTTTGATGAGTTTCTCGGGGGCTTAAACTTATTCGGAAGTCATTTTATAAACGCGTCTTTTTATATCTATGAAGATGAAAAATATTTGATTCTATCTTATCAGTTTATTTTGAGTTTTGGTCATACTATCTTTTCAATGTACACTATCGCACAATTTCAGTTTGGTGTAAAACAGGGTACACTTAAATATTTTCATAAAAAAAAAAAACGGTAAATGTCTGGCAAAATTTATTCCAGGATTTTTACCGTTTTAAAAACCGATATATTGACGTATAGGAGTGATATTAAGGTCTCCAACCCGTAAAAGATAATAATGAAGTAAGGTAAAATTACGGTCGCCTGTATTTTACTGAAATACGGTTTGGAACAGTATATTTCTACGGAGAATTGCCGATTAAAATTACGGTTTTTTTCGAACAGTGTACAATGAATAGCATTACGGATATGAAAATAAACTGTGCATATTCCACTACATGTAGATATTAGGCCTCAGAACATTTATCTGATAGTTATCGCTTGATCAATATTTTTTCAAATTGGCACATACAAAATCTATACCATGGCATCTGAGAACAGCGGAAAAAGGGACTTATCTCTCATGAAGGTTTGAATATTGACCCCTATCCAATCAGTACCAATTAGATTATTCAGTCTATAAAACAAGTAAGAGAGGCTAGAAAATCGTAAACATTATATATCAAACATACATTCATTCCACGACATAGTGTATAATTTTCATAGCAATGTTCACCGTTGCCAGCACCTCACCTTATGTGACCTTATGGGTCTTTCAGATCATAATATATATTCATTTGACGACAGTATAGAATTTTACTGGCAATGTTCACCTATACTATATGTGACCTAATGATACAGACTCATTCAGATCATAATATAAATTTTTTGTCTTTTTTTTCTTTAAATATCTTTTTTTTTTCGGTGGAAGCCGACAGTGTAGAATTTTACTGGCAATGTTCAACTATGCAAGTACATCACCTTGTGTACCCTTATGACTCATTCACATCATTTTGTCTCTTTTTGTGTTTTTCTCTCTAAATATTATTTTCGGTGGAAGCCGACAGTGTAGAATTTTACTGGCAATGTTCAACTATGCAAGCACATCACTTTATATGTCCTTATGACTCATTCGCATCATTTTGTCTCTTTTTGTGTTTTTTTTCTCTCAATATTTTTTTCGGTGAAAGTGCTGATCAACACTCCAGATACTTTACGATCTAAAGGTGGGATTTGGTCTAAGTTAAAGGTATTAATGGATCTATTTTCCCTTTGGTTTACTATTTCCAGGATTAGTAATGGAATATATTTCTATCTTGGCATAAGATCATAATGCATCTCTAGACATAAAATCATGCTTATCTATTCTCCCTCGTTATTCTAATTAATGATGAATTACCTAAAATCTTATATTCATATCAATATATAGACATCGTTCTACGCTTTTTTGTTTCGGATTATTTTTACCAAGAAAATTAACCAAGAGATGTGTTACAAGATACAAATATTCTTATTATCAGCTGCATGAGCTTTCATCCAAACCAAATTTATATTGATTTATGCTTGCAAAGAAACTTCGTCAGAACGGAATGCCATATGTAATACAAAGATGATGGGAAAAAAAATTAGAAAAAATAAAAAAGATAATTTTTTTTATTGATTTCTACTTGCAAAGAAACTTCTTCAGAACGGAATGACATATATAATAAAAAGATAATAACACCAAAAAAAAAAAAAGAATTTGATTTATTTTTTTTTCCGATTTATACTTGCAAAGAAACTTCACCAGAACGGAATGCCATATATAATAAAAAGATAATGGACATAAAAAAAAAATAAAAATAATTTTTTTTTATTATTTTATACTTGCAAAGAAACTTCATCAGAATGGAATGTCATAGACAAAAAAAAAGAAATAAAATCATAATTCAATGAAAGTTTTCGTAGGGAATGTTTCCTCCATTCACGAGATATTTTCGTATGCTTGCGAAATATTTACCACAGCTGTCAAATGAAATATTTTTCTCAGCTTCGAAATGTTTCGCCCAATCGGGAAATAATCTTGTGCCTGGGATCCACTGTCAATTTGCCTTGATTAAGGAACGCCTCTGCAATTGGTCAACTAATGGACCGATGCTGTTGGTGTTTTAGGCAGACAGAGAAGCTGCTTTTACCCTGTTTAAATAATGACCCATTTGGTATATCAGTTCTCGTTTCGAAACCTGGTCTTTCGGGACCTTAGGAAAGACAGACTAATTTTCTAACCTAAGTTGAAATAATTTAATGTAATTAGCAGTGAATAGGATGATATAAGTCTCTTTTTACAGTTTGTATATGAAAGATCTATTATGATGCTGTTACAGTTCATAAAGGGTTTTGCTTTAATTGTTCATTACCTCTCTTGTAGTTTATTTATTTTATTATTGTCTTTCCTCATATGGCTACTTTTCCCTGTTGGAGTCCTTGGGCTTATAGCATCCAGATTTTTCCAAAAGGGTTGTAGCTTAGTCAGTAATGATAATAATAATAATAATGATAATAATAATAGTAATAATAATAATAATCATCATCATCATCATTATAATAATAATAATAATAATAATAATAATAACAATAATAATAATAATAATAATAATAATAATAATAATGTGATTGGTTAACCGAATCTGTTCTATATAAATCATTGTTTTAACTACAATTACATAAAAAACTATGAATCACACACACATACATACACACACACACACACACACACACACACACACACACATATATATATATATATATACATATATATATACACAAAGTCTAAAGTAACAATTACATTCAAATTTACTGTGATTGTTTAACTGAACATGCATTATAATTGACTACAATGATACACACACACACACACACACACACACACACACATATATATATATATATATATATATATATATATATATATATATATATATATAAATAAGCTATTAAATAAATTCTTTACCAATAACAATGGTGATATAATAATAGATTTTCCAAATTCTTGCCAAACGAATTCCTCTCGGGTACAAAAGCAGTATTGCCCCAATAATTCTTTGCTGAGTAAATAGCCGGCGTTATTTCGAGTGTCTTTGTATGTTCTGGAAACTTGAATTTCACAGGGGAATTTCATCCAGTTCAGGGAAATCCCTGATGACAACTTACGTATAATATAATGCTTTCAATTCAACTGGTTTTGTTAAAGTTTTTAAAGTTTACATAGCAGATATTTATTTCAATGGTACTGTTCTTAAAATATTTCCTTGTTTCTTTTCCTTACTGGGCTATTTTCCTTGTTGGAGCCCTCGGGCTTATAGTGTTCTGCTTTTCCAGCTAAGGTTGTAGCTTAGAAATTACTACTACTACTACTACTACTACTACTACTACTACTACTACTACTAATAATAATAATAATAATGATAATAATACAGCTATATACAAATGCAAAGCGACTAGGCGTGTATTTATATTTGTATAGGGTAATTTTCTCGACGGATTTGGAGGTAATCTTATTTTTTCGTTTCGTTTATTTAGAGTCAAATGCAATCCCAGTGTGCTTATGTGGCCAAGAGTTAGATATAATATACTACTTTCAATTCAAATACAGGTATTTGTGACAGCAAAGCGACAGGCCGTGTATTCATGTTATGGTATCCTGACGAATTAATTAAACGAGTTATACATTGTACTACAGTAAACAGTTCACAGTCTTTTAATTGTTTTGTTTTCCGTAAATATTGCACAGGTTACAATATCACGCGAATTGTATCTCTTAAATAACTTAATCAACTTTATCATCTAATAAGCAAGACCCATATTATTATTATTATTATTATTATTATTATTATTATTATTATTATTATTAATATTATTATTATTAATATTATTATTATTATTATTATTATTAATAGCTAAGCTATAGCCCTAGTTTGAAAAGCAAGATGCTATAAGCCCAAGGTCTCCAACAGGGAAAAATAACCCAGTGAGGGAAGGAAACAGGGAAATGAATATACTACAAGATAGGTAATGAACAGAAAAAATAAAATATTCCAAGAACAGTAGCAACATTAAAATGGATCTTTCATACATAAACTATAAAAACTTTAAAAAACAGGAGGAAGAGAAATAAGATAGAATAGTGCGCCCAAATGTACCCTCAAACAAGAGAACTCTAATAAATGAATAATCAGATAAACGATCATTGCACTAAAACGCAGAACTCAATACATCATCAAATGTCCTCATAAATCCAGATGGGTTGCCCGTCTCATATGTCTGAGTGCTGAGTCCATAATAAGACATTTCCCTGACAGAGACAAAAGCGGGATTTATGGTAACGCATAAATGGTTGGAAGGCATAAACACACATGGCTGGATGGAAAGGATAAGTCAAATGGATATATGGATTGCAATAAATACATCCATTTACTCGTGTGTGTTTAATTTATCTCAGAGGGATAACTCAAATATACAAAACCACACATACACGCACATACACATGCGAGTCCATACGCATGTGATAATTTTCTTATGTATAAGTCTGTGTAATATACCATCGACGGAGTCATAAGCCAGTGTCGACTAAAATTTTAAATTAAGAAGAGGGATAAAGTATAAGTCATTAAATGAAGCCGAGTAAAAAGTTAGAAGATTGGTTTCTACGGAGAGAGAGAGAGAGAGAGAGAGAGAGAGAGAGAGAGAGAGAGAGAGAGAGAGAGAGAGAGAGAGAGCGTATCATAATTTCTTTCCTGAAATTTCTTAAAGAAATTCGAGAAGCTAGGAAGAGCCATTTAAAACCCCACTAAAAAAGCAACGACATTAAAGTCTACGGGGAAAAGATACCTTCTTTCGCCATGTTTTTGATTCAGTTAAACCAAGGAAGGCCAATATTTTTCATTATATTTTTATAGATAGAAGGGAGAGAAAGAATATGTCAAAAAATCAATCTTGAATCTCATTGCTATTTTTTTCATGTTATTTTTATCATCATGTTTGCACCAGAGGTCAGAATAGCATTATTGTTGAGATACTCTATCTAATTTCTCTTCCTCTTGTTTTGTTAAAATTTGTATAGTTCATATAGGAAATATTCATTTTAATGTTGCTACTGTTCTTAAGATATTTTATTTTTCCTTGCTTCCTTTCCTCACTAGGCTATTTCCCTGTTGGGGTCCCTGGGCTTATAACATCCTGCTTTTCCAACTAGGGTTGTAATAATAATAATGATAATAATAATAACAATAATATTCTAGTCTGATGATAATTGATTGATTGATTTGAGGTTTTGGGGCATCCTGACATCTAAAGTCACTGACACCGATATGATTTATTATAAAGAATAAAAGAATATTCAATTAAAACCAAAAAAGCAAAAATGTCATTTTAAAAGTTAAATAGCTTTCAGAAGACCTGCTTCTGAAGTAAAGCTAAAATACTGCTAACATGGTACGACACATCATATCCAAGAATCTTGGCAAGGATGAACCTGCCATCCTCACCTCGTGCCTTAAACAGATATCTATTCTTATCACTACTGCAAGTGGGGCATTCGGTCAACAAATGCCTCACTGTCAAGGGTACCAAACAGTCGTCGCAATATGGCTGGTATTGCCCAGTAAGATATTCATGTTTCAACCAAATATAGGTGAAAATAAAATACCTTAGCTGTGTCTTCTTATTCTTCTTCTTGAGCTGCAGCATAGTTTATACTTGCACCTATACCATAATTGGAGATTTTATAAATATCTTATAAATGTGTTTTTAATACGTAAAGAATAATTGGAAATATATTTCTGCTTGAGGTTTGTTAACTAATAACACTTTCAGAAGCGAAACGTGAATATACTGTAGCAATATACTGAATATACAGACCATCCTTTGTAATCAGATCCTCCCGGACAGTTCCATCCTGCTCGTAATACTAGATATGCAGTAAATTTAATTCTAATAGGCATGCCTCCTCAACCAAGAGACTCAATACTACACAGTATTTTAGAATATTTATTACCTCCTCCAACGAAGTTGGGAGGCTGTTGTTTTCGCCCTTGTTTGTCTGTTTGTTTGTGAACAATTTTCTGGCCACAATTTTACTCATAGAATAGTGAAACTTTCAGGGATTAATTGTTATGTTAATACGTGGATGTGATTCTATTTTGAAAGTACCAGGTCAAACGTCAAGGTCAAGGTCG
>NC_090763.1:7803368-7810868 GCF_036898095.1 Palaemon carinicauda
TATTAATGACCTCTTCAAATGTGGAAGAATAAAAAAATACACGTGGCTTTCTTCAACTGGAAATGAAGATCTGGCAGAATTGCTTTGAGTGAAAGTCGTAAAATTTCTCTGTCCTTTGTCGTCGATTCTGTTCTGTTCGAACTTTTCATTAAGGAAGATTTGCTAGTTTTGAACTTTTTTAACTTTTCGTCTTATTTGCCATGAGCTGGTCATGACACTTTTGTAAGATGAACTTAGTGAACTATCTCTTTTGACTTTTTCATTAAGGAAGATTTGCTGGTTTTTAACTTTTCATCTTATTTGCGAGATGCTGGTCAAGACAATTTTTGTATGATGAACTCAGTGAACTATCTCTTTTGACTTTTCATTAAGGATGATTTGATGTGTTTTAACTTTTCGTCTTATTTGCCAGGAGCTGGTCATGACAATTTTTGTAAGATGAACTTAGTGAACTACATCTTTTGACTTGTTTTTATTATTATTTTTTTTTTATTCGAAGTCCATTTCAGTGAAATTGTATTTGGTCATGACACTTTTTGTATGATGAACTTATGAACTATCTCTTTTGACTTTTCATTAAGGAAGATTTGCTGTTTCTTAACTTTTCGTCTTATTTGCCATGAGCTGGTCATGACACTTTTTGTAAGACAAACTCAGTGAACTACATCTTTTGACTTGTTTTTATTAATGTTTTTTATTCGAAGACACTTTCAGTGAAATCGTATTAAGTGCGAATGCTTGTATGTATTTTGACATTCCTTAAAGAGAAAAGGAACTATTTTCCATGTTGGAGCCCCGGGGCTTATAGCATCTTGCTTTTACCACTAAGGTTGTAGCTTAGAAAGTAATAATAATAATAATAATAATAATAATAATAATAATAATAATAATAATAATAATAATAATAATAATAATAATGATAATAACAATAATAACAAAAAAAAAAAAATAATAATAATAATAATAATAGCAAGGATTCTCACATTATCTTTTGGATGAATGTTTTGAGGCAAATGTTTTGATTTACGAACGTAAAAATGTTGCACTAGACTATATTCTATTTAAAAGAAACATTTGACAATAGTAACGTTACTTACATTGATTAGTTATAATGTGTTTATATCTCAGGAAAGTTTGTGTTTATTTAACAACGCTTTTAATCGATTGCGAACTCTTAAATAAAGTATAGAGATAGTCTCTCAAACGTTTTTATAGTTTATATTTGGAAGATGTATTTTATTTCCTTTCCTCACTGTGCTATTTTCCCTGTTGGAGCCCTTGGGCTTATAGCATCCTGCTTTTCCAACTAGGGTTGTAGCTTAGCATTTAATAATAATAATAATAATAATAATAATAATTAATCCTATTCTCCTTTAAGGTTAAGTGAAGTATGCTATGGATTCGAACAACATGAATTTGGAAAAATTGCTAATTCGAATATCTTGTAATTCAATCAATTGTAAATTCGAACAACTGTTTTCGAATAATTTGGTTTCGAAAAAAAGTTTTTTCGAACAATTATCTTTCGAATAATTGTTTTTCGAAAAATCGTCCACTCACGGATGACCATACCTATCAATACAAACATATCAAGTAAAATATTCCTAATAAAACCCCTTTATATAATTAATAACGGGGTGCTCGAATAATACTTTTTATTTCCATTAAAGATCAATACTGAAAAATATCAATAGAAAATTTTCCTTATGTCCTACTACAAAAATTTCTTACCCTTTTAAATTTTCTTATATAAAAATTTACAAATAGATTTTTTTTTCAACCTAAATTGGTTTTTATATTAAATATCTTATAAAAATTCTTATATGAAAATTTACAAAAAAAAATTTACCCCGCTAAATTTCTTAATTAAAAATTCTTACATGAACATTTACAAATAGATTTTTTCCAGCTAAACTGATGTTTATTTTGAATTTTTAATATAAATATTCTTATATAGATATTCATAAATAGATTTTTTTCCCAGCTAAATATCTTATATAAAAATTCTTATATGTAAATTCACAAATAGATTTTTCTTCCAGCTAAGCTGATGTTTATATCAAATTTCTTATATAAAAATTTACAATTAGAATCATTTCCCTGCTAAGTTTCTTATATAAAAATTATTATATAATAGTTTACAAATAGATTTTTCTTCCAGCTGAACTGTTGTTTATATTAAATTTCTTATATAGAAATTCTTATATCAAAATTCACAAATAGATTTTTCTTCTAGCTGAACTGGTGTTTATATTAAATTTCTTATATAGAAATTCTTATATCAAAATTCACAAATAGATTTTCCTTCCAGCTAAACTGGTGTTTATATTAAGCATCTAACTTTCAAAGAAACACAATTCCCAATCATCAAGAGAGAGAAACTCATCCATGGAAAGCATCTCCTCAAATTACTACCCTCATCCCACTCAAATAATTATCCCTTTCCACATCAACATAATGACCGGAATGATATTGATTTCCTAAGAAGACCTATCCCATCCACTTGGCTCGGATCCAATCAGACAAGACTGCGATCAGGTGCGCCAAATTTAACAGAAGCTGTCTTTGATTATTGGGTTTCATTTACGTGGGAGGAAGCTTCTAATCTGGCATTGTAATGTCCATGAAAGGATTTGAGCATCTGAGATTTAACCTCCACAAGGCACTAGAAGAGTTGGAAGACTATGAAACGCGAAGTGGGAGATGATGAATGGAGAAGTGTTGAATTGAAAGCTCAAGATACAGACGACTGGCGAAATCAAACCGAGGCCCTTTGCGTCAATGGGCGTAGGGGGAGATGATGATGATGACGATGATAATGATGATGATGAGATTTAAGCTCAACAAGGCATTAGAAGAGTTGGAAGACCCAGACCTACATGGCTCAGGACTATGAAGCGCTAAGTATGAGATGATGAATGGAGAAATACTGAATTAAAAGTTCAAGAAAGAGACGACTGGCGAAATCTAATCAAGGCCCTTTGCGTCAATAGGCGTAGGAGGAGATGATGATGATGATGATGATGATGCTATTTAAGCTCGAGAGATTACTAATCTGATTCAATTTTGAATTTTACTTATTATAGTCAGTTTATCCCATTCACATATTTGTCCCTATCATGACGTTAGACTACTGGCCTAATAATTCATATTCCCCCTCAGTATTTTTTGGTCTACTTATATCTATCTGTTTTTCCTCTTCCTCTGTTAATTTACACCAGAAACTAGCCCCCTTCCCATGAAAAGAATTAATAATATTATTAGATGATATTCATATAACTTGTCATCTCTTTCTAAAAGTTTATATTTTAGACATTCCAATGAGCTTTAGGTATCTGTTGCTAATAATAATAATAATAATAATAATAATAATAATAATAATAATAATAATAATATTAGAAATAATAATAATAATAATAATGATAACAACAACAACAACAACAACAACAACAAAAATAATAATAATAATAATAATAATAATAATAATAATAATAATAATAATAATAATAATAATAATAATAATAATATTTACAATTATGATAAATAATGATAAATAGTATTAGTAGCAATGCTGTTATCATTATGTTAATAAGAATTCTTATAATTAAAATTACATGTTTGATTGAAGATAACTTCCTTAGCTTTTTCCCCTTTGTACTAAATTATGGCTTCAGAGATCGATAGAACATTCTTCAAAGAAAAACAAAATCAGATTAATACCTTTCCTTATATGTACAGTTGTCTTCATAAATTCCGATACACTTCACGGTAGGCTATGGAGACATCTTATCGCTATACATTGTAGCAGTTAACGTTGCGTTTAGCAAAATAGAATCTGTTAGAAACGCTGCCTGTAAAACAAAGTGACTGAGCTTGTAAACAAGAGATCAAAAGTATGTTTATTAATTATGCGAGGTGATGTTAAACAAATAACATTATTTTTCCATACAGCTTCCCGTGAAGTGTAGCGGAATTAATGAAGCCAACTGTACACAGATATACACAAGCTGTTCCAGGGAGTATTCAGAATTCCTTCCAGTTTTCTCCTGTTATCTTCCAGGAGATATCATTCGTAATTGATATCTGTCCAGCATAATGATCTTGCTTTCAATCGTGTTCAATGCCGGGAATGGTTTAAACCCTGTCTGTCTGGAATTAGGTCTTTGAGAAATGCCTGCGTATTCACGTTTATATACCATCATCATCATTTCCTTATACGCATATTGACGCAAAGGGCCTCGGTTAGATTTCGCCAGTCGTCTCTATCATGAGCTTTTAATTCAATACTTCTCCATTCATCATCTCCTACTTCACGCTTCATAGTCCTCAGCCACGTAGGCCTGGGTCTTCCAACTTTTCTAGTGCCTTGTGGAGCCCAGCTGAACGTTTGGTGGCGTATTAGAAACATCCTTGTCTGGCGATCTGCCGGACTGGGGTTCGAGTCCCAATCAAGCACAATACTTTCTGGTAGCGTCTGCAACCTCACCATCCTCGTGAGCTAAGGATAGAGGATATGGGGAAGCCTATAGGTCTACCTACTGAGTCATCAGCAGCCATTCCCTGACCCTCCCTGGTCCTACCCTGGTTGGAGAGGGGACTCCGGCACTGATCATAACTGTATATAAGGTCAGTCTCTAGAGCATTGCTCTTCTAGCTAGGAAAATGTGCTATCCCATGCCTCTGTCATTCACGAGTGACCTTTAAACTACGATTATTACGAAATCTTAACTTTTCAATACCAATATAATTATCATTGAAAAGTTGACTCGAACTCGGTCATTTGAACATACTTTCCAATGATAATAATAATAATAATAATAATAATAATAATATTAAAAGATGAAAGCTGTTATTATTATCATAATTATTATAATAATAATTAACATTATTATTATTATCATTATTATTATCTTTATCTTTAACATTATTATTATTATTATTATTATTATTAGTAGTAGTAGTAGTAGTAGTAGCAGCAGCAGCAGCGGCAGTAATAGTAGAAATAGTACTAGTACTAGTAGTAGTAGTAGTAGTAGTAATAGTAGAAGTAGTAGTAGTAGTAGTAGTAATAGTAGTAGTAGTAGCTGTAATACCCATTAAGAAATAAATCAAGCCGAATGTAAAAGACCATTCAATTAATTTTTTAATGATGAAAACATAACCTTAGAGATCCCACGTTGAATTTAACTACATTCTGATCATTACAATAAAAATAGTTGTAACATATATAATTATAAACAATAATGATAAAAAAATGATATATTATAAATAACATAAATATTCGTTTTCAAAATATCCCACTGTCTTTGCTTGTTCTGGGAACCATGTGATTATCATAATAACTCTTAATAATTCTGCATCTGAATTAATGATAAACACAAGAGATGCAATAATAAATGCAAAAGGAAACAAAAGAAAAAACTAACAAACGACTTAGATGAGGGTGCAAATGATGAATGATTAAACTCATATAAAATATTGAATGCTCATCCATTAAGTAAATATGAGAAACATTAAAAATCAGTAAGAGCTATCTCCCCTACCACACACTTACTTAGTTTCGAAAATTTATAATAATACAGGATTATTTTAATAACGTGTTGCTGCATCCACTACGTAAATGGATGGAATGAGTTAAATGCAGACAATATTTGTTACTTAATAATGTATTACTTTTTGCGCTAATATAAAAAAGGATATGTTTTTGGTGATTGAATTAATGGTGAATAATATACTGTATATATATATATATATATATATATATATATATATATATATATATATATATATATATATATATATATATATATATATATATATGCGTGTCTATACAAGCTTGCCGACCAGGGTTCGATTCCCGGCCGGTCACAAGCTCTTGTCTTTGTGTGATTTCGCCTGGGGCTCTAATCCCGAGGTCGTTAAGAGAATCCAGACATTAATGTATCAAAAATATATATGGCTTATTTGAATATGAAAATCACGTCTAAATGTGCAAAATTTATCATGTATATATATATATATATATATATATATATATATATATATATATATATATGTATACATATATATATATATATATATATATATATATATATATATATATATATATATATATATATATATATAGAGAGAGAGAGAGAGAGAGAGAGAGAGAGAGAGAGAGAGAGAGAGAGAGATCATTACCAGGTTAATAGCAAAATTCTTCATCATTATTATTCAATCCGAATTTTATACATTGTACAGCTGAAGTTTAACAAATATACATTATGGTATCAAATGGAAGGAATGCGTTAAAAGCAGAGAATGATTTGTTACTTAATAATGTATCATTTTTTACACTAATATAAAAATGATATGTTTTTGAAAATACAGTAATACTTCTGGATTCGAAATTAATTTGTTCTGGAGTGGCTTTCGTAACATGATTTTTTTTCGTATAAAGAGAGGCGTTTTACATCTAACATGATTTTTAGAATTTTGACAAATTTCGGTTTTTATATTAAATATTTTTTACGAAAAAATAAAAAATTTTGCGCAAATATAAAAATATGAAATTAATATGTTCTGGAGTGGCTTTCGTAAAATGATTTTTTCGTATAAAGAGAGGCGTTTTGCATGTAACATGATTTTTTTATATTTTGGCAAATTTCGTTTCGTATTTTTAATATTTTTACGAAAAAATCTTCATGTCATTTCGTAAAATGGGTTTTCTGTATACAGAAACTTTCGTATCTAGAAGGTTCACTGTATCTGTTATTCAATAATATATCATTCTTTTTGCGTGAGTATAAAAATGATATATTTCTTTATATTTGAATAAATGGTGTATAAATAAAAAAAATATAGATCATTACCAAGTCAGTACCACAATTCTTCATCATTATTATTCAAACCAAATTTTATAGATTGTACAAAGGAAGTTTAGCGAATATACTTTATGGTGTGAAAATTACAAATATCATTCAATGGAAATTTACTTTATTTGGATAACTTTTGATTAAGAATAACTATTATAAGTGACTTTATAAAAGTGCTATAGGTATATAAAAAGGTATTTTTATTGCAAACAATAAGGAGCTTTAAATGTTTTATATATATATATATATATATACTATGCATATATATATATATATATATATATATATATATATATATCTATCTATCTATCTATCTATCTATATATATATATATATATATATATATATACATCTTTAAGATTAAAAGGTATTGTAAAGTAGGAAATGGAGCATAAAAACATGAATAAAAAAGTGAACGAAATAAGAAAGTTAATAGAAAACTGGTATTGAATTAAAATAAATTTGAATTATTACGCATCATCACTATTAAAGAAGAATGGCAGGCGTCGTGAAGATTACAGGGGTGGTAAGAAGGTCATGACTGATATAGTATGGGCATGTGTTGAGGATGGATAGTGGGGAGGGAGTGAGGAGGGCTTAGGAGGAGCGAGTTAAGGGGGAGGGGTGATCGAGATGGAGGCAT
>NC_090763.1:7818368-7820868 GCF_036898095.1 Palaemon carinicauda
GAATGTCAAAAATAGCACTAAGGGGGAAACGGATGGAAGCATGTTTGATTAATTTGATTACTGTACGGTTGATAACAAGTTTATACAGTTAGATACAGGGAGATTGTACGATTAATATATTAGTATTTTCTATGCGTGTTCTGATGATTGTATAAACACAGACATTGCACGATTGATAACATGGATATTTTCTATATTTGTTCTGATGATTATATAGACAGACACTGTACGATTAATAAATTGGTATTATCTAAAGTGTTCTGATGATTGTATAGACACAGACATTGTACGGTTAATAAATTGATATTTTATATACGTGTTCTGATGATTGTAAAGACAAAGACATTGTACAATTAATAAATTGGATATTTTCTGTACGTGTTCTGATGACTGTATAAATACACACATTGTACGGTTAATAAGTTGGTATTTTCTATACGTGTTTTGATGATTGTATAGACACAGACATTGTGCGAATAATAAATTGATATTTTCCATACGTGTTCTAATGATTATATAGACACAGAAATAGCACGATTAATAACATGAATATTTTCTATACCTGTTCTGATGATTTTATAGACACAGACATTGCACGATTGATAAATTGGATATTTTCTATACGTGTTATAATGGTTATAGAGACATGCATTGTACGATTAATGAATGGACATATTCTAAACATGTTCTGATCGTTATGGAGGGGACAAATAAAGGGGATTAATAAATGGATATTTTCTATACGCGTCGTATGGTTATAGGAGACATGGTTTGATTGAGAAGGTGGATATTTTCTATACATGTTCTGAGGGTTATAGAGGCACAGAGGCACTGTACGATTAGTAAATGGATATCTTCTATACATGTTCTAATGGTTTAAAGACACAGATACATTGTAGGAATAATAAATGTATATTTTCTATACGCAGTTTAATTATTATATAGATAAACACATTGTACGATTGACATGATGGATGTTTCCTATATGCGTTCTGGTTATAGAGAAACAGACAGATAGAGATGAAATCTATGTTATTGATCAGTGAAATTAATAAAAGAAAAAAGTTAAGCTTCATATTGAGTCATTACAAAAATTTACGTAAAGATTGTGATCAGGATTTTTTTTTTTCTTTTTTTTTATTTTTCAGTTGAACTCGTGTTATTTCCAAGTTTTTTTATCCTCTTGCTTTTTGGAGTTTATACAGTTTATATAAGAAAATGTATTTTAATGTTATTATTGTTCTTAAATTTCTCTTGTAGTTTATTTCCTTATTTCCTTTCCTCGCTGGGCTATTTTCCCTGTTGGAGCCCTTGGGCTTATATCATCCTGCTTTTCCAACTAGGGTTGTAGCTTATGAAGTAATAATAATGATAATAATAATAATAATAATAATAATAATAATAATAATAATTCTCAGTTGTCCCCATTTAAAAGCTTTATAATTCTGATATACAAAAAACCGTGAAAAGATTATAATAATAATAATAATAATAATAATAATAATAATAATAATAATAATAATAATAATAATAATAATAATAATAATAATGATAATGATAATGATAATAATAATAATAATAATAATAGTAAATCTCAATTGTCCCCATTTAAAAGCTTTATAATTCTCATATACAAAAAAAAAAAAAAAAAAAAAAAAAGTCAAAAGATTATGAACCCCAGATTCCAATCGTTAAAACTGTCTCACAACTCCATAAAAGGGAAGAAATACTGTGAGATCACAGACAGTTTCTCAGACAGTTGATAATTTACGACGTAATGAACAAGCACCGATATTCTTTTTTTTTTTTTTTATCCAATTGCCCATTTATCCCTAGCCCTAATAGGTCGTTAAACTTTCCGAAGGTGGTTATTAGGCTGGATTAAAAAATTACGAGAGAGAGAGAGAGAGAGAGAGAGAGAGAGAGAGAGAGAGAGAGAGTATGCAATGAGATGGAAATAATTCCAACAGAATAAAAAGAAGAGAGAGAGAGAGAGAGAGAGAGAGAGAGAGAGAGAGAATGTAATGAGATGAAAAAAATACCAACAGAATAAGAAGAGAGAGAGAGAGAGAGAGAGAGAGAGAGAGAGAGAGAGAGGGGGGGGGGAGCAAAACATTGAAATAGTTGTAAAACAAACTAAAAAGATAAAAGGGCTAACGAGAGAGAGAGAGAGAGAGAGAGAGAGAGAGAGTAAAAAAAAGTATGTCATGATATAAAAAAATTCCAACGGAACAAAAAGAAGAGAGAGAGAGAGAGAGAGAGAGAGAGAGAGAGAGAGAGAGAGAGAGAGAACATAGCTAGTTTTCCTTGAATATGCAATGCTTCAGAAACCAAGGACGTATATTCGGCGAAGTTCTGTATATTTTCCAATCTCGGGGGTATAGACTTCAGGAAAAAGCAATTTTTCACTTCCGTGCAGTGAGATATTCAAAATGCCAAGTTTTAATTGAAAATATTTCACTCGACATGGGCTGGACCAATCGAAAAACAAATGGCCCTT
>NC_090763.1:7829302-7831802 GCF_036898095.1 Palaemon carinicauda
GCTCCGACAAACGTCTTAATGATACAAATTCCACCAATAATCATGAATTGTAATCTGGAACTACGCAAGAGAACCACATCAATAATATGATATAATATAGTATAATATAATATAATAGAATATTATATAAGAGAAAGATATCTTTACACTGTCATGAGTTAAAGTTCTCTTGCTTGAGGATACACTCAGACACACTAATCTATCTGTTTAATTTCCTTTCCTAACTGGGCTATTTTTCCCTGTTGGAGCCCTTGGGCTTATAGCATCCTTCTTTTCCAATTAGTGTTTTAACTTAAGTAATAATGACAATATCGCAATCTCTTTTTAACAATGGTTTATAATCTGTATTTTTGTATTTCATTTTACTGTCAATTTATAAAAAAAAAAAAAATATCCGTATTGAAATCTCCATACATTTTTCGTGCTAAAAATTTATTATCCTTTTATCGTTAATTTACAAAAGCTTCCGTATTGAAATCTCCCATACATTTTTTCGTGCTAAAAATTTATTATCCTTTTATCGTTAATTTACAAAAGCTTCCGTATTGAAATCTCCCATACATTTTTCGTGATAAAAATTTATTATCCTTTTATCGTTAATTTACAAAAGCTTCCGTATTGAAATCACCCATACATTTTTCGTGCTAAAAATTGATTATCCTTTTATCGTTAATTTACAAAACCTTCCGTATTGAAATCTCCCATACATTTTTCGTGCTAGAATAGTGAGAAAATGAACAGTGTGAATAACAGTAATTAGAACTGTATGTTTACATAAGACCAAGGATTTGTATGAAAACTACGGGTGCTAGCAAGGATATTTATGGAGCTAAATGTAAAATTTTTCAATATATTTTATCATTACTGTTCTATACATAAAAAAAAATACATATATAATCTATGACAATTATGGAGCTAAATGTAAAATGTTTCAATATATTTTATCATTACTGTTCTATGCATAAAAAATATATATATAATCTATGACAATTATGGAGCTAAATGTAAAATTTTTCAATATATTTCAACATAACTGTTCTATACATAAAAAATAAAAACAAAATATAATCTATAACTATTTACTCTTTTCATATTATTCAAGATTTACTTGTTTCCTTTCCTCGCTGGGCTATTTTCCCTGTCGGGGCCCTTGGGCTTATAGCATCCTGTTTTTCCAACCAGAGTTGTAGCCCAGCTTGTAATATAATAATAATAATAATAATAATAATAATAATAATAATAATAATAACAACAACAACAATAATAATAATAATAATAATAATAATAATAATAATAATAATGATAATAATAATAATGATAATAATAATAATAATAATAGTCTTTATTAAGCCATTCCAAGTCGATATTTAAAAAAGAGTATTCAAAATAACAAAACTTGACCGTTATTTTCGCTTCACGCTGCCTTTAGAATATGAAGAAATTTTTCACGGCTCTAAAGTTCGAAAATGCATTGTGATTTCGTCCTCATAATATGGGAAATAGACCGTATAATGAATGCATGTTCTAGAAGTGCCACAATGACCTTTCTCCAAACAGTCTCTCTAAGCTTGGAATTAAATTATTCACACAGACGATCATTTCTTTACCTGTTTAATCCCCGCACAATTCTGCGAGAGACAACCCACCTTGTGGGTCGTTTGATGTCCCATCCAGCGTTACGATCGTGCAATAGGGCATTAAATTGAAGATCCAGATGACATCATCAACATTTTGGAATATTAGGGCGAGTCTCCCTCCTTTGATCTAGCTTCGGTGTATTCAGGAACCGAAGCTAAGGCTAATGATGGTTCGAGATGTTATTATTAGGTGGTAATTCGAGTATGAGGTTTCGAGATAACACACGAGTTCTGATAACGATGTTATTATTAAGGATAATTCGGAGTGGGAGGTTTCGAGATAACACACGAGTTCTGATAACGATGTCATTATTAAGGATAATTCGGAGTGGGAGGTTTCGAGATAACACACGAGTTCTGATAACGATGTCATTATTAAGGATAATTCGGAGTGGGAGGTTTCGAGATAACACACGAGTTCTGATAACGATGTCATTATTAAGGATAATTCGGAGTGGGAGGTTTCGAGATAACACACGAGTTCTGATAACGATGTTATTATTAAGGATAATTCGGAGTGGGAGGTTTCGAGATAACACACGAGTTCTGATAACGATGTTATTATTAAGGATAATTCAGACTGTGATGTTTCGAGATAACATATGGGTTTTTTAACGATAATATAATTAAGGATAATTTATTATTATAACTTATATTATGATGAAGGATAATTTGAGTATGAAGTTTTGAGATAACAAATGCGTTTCTAACGATGTTATTATTTTAGGATAATTCGGTTTCTGAGACGTCGAGATAAGATATGATTTTTAATATATTATTGTTACTATTATCATTAATATTATTTCTAGATAAGCTACAACACTAATTGGAAAAGCGGGATGCTGTAAGCCCAAGGGCTACAA
>NC_090763.1:7839302-7846802 GCF_036898095.1 Palaemon carinicauda
GAGAACCCTACCCCGAGACAGTGAAAGACCATGCTATGTAGAGGCTTTCAGTGAATGAGTAACTGAATAAACTAGGCAAATAAATAGATATATAAAATAAATGAATAAATAAGAAAATAAAAAAAATGAAAAAGTTACAAATAAATAGATATCAGAGGTTCGAAGCTCAGTCATGATAGCTCTGCAATGGGATCATTTAGAAAATTGTTCTGGCGTCAATCAACATTCTTCTTGTTGCCTGACCAACAAAGCTATAATGATGATGATTGATGACACTGCGTAGAAATTTTTTATTTATTTATTTTTTTTTTATTCCAATGTAAACAAAAGCGTGAATTATACCCACATGTATTTTTTGTTCTGCATTTATCATCGTTGTTGTTCGTGATCCTGTAGTATTGACGATTTTTCTGACAATTTCGAAATCAACACTAATCAGAACAATTGTAAAAAGACTTTTGCATAATAATGTGTTTCAGTGTTACCAGTAACCTTGGCAACTATAATTAATCGAAATAACCTTTTAGCTCATTATACAAAATGTTGTGTAATTTTACTATTATGTAACCTTTGGCCTTTCCAATTCTATCTTATTTCCCTTCCTCTTGTTTTGTGAAAGCGTTTATAGTTTATATAGGAGATATTTATTTTAATATTGTTACTGTTAAAATATTTCATTTTTCCTTGTATCCTTTCCTCACTGGGCTATTTTCCCTGTTGGAGCCCCTGGGCTTATGGCATCCTGCTTTTCCAACTAGGGTTGTAGCTTAGAAAATAATGATAATAATAATAATAATAATAATAATAATAATAATAATAATAATAATAATAATAATAATAATAATAATAACTGAATAGGAAATCAACAAATCGTTTAAAAAAGCTTTTTTTTTTTTTTCTAAATTTTACCATTTTAATAGAACTAATAAATTTGTTTAGTTACACTTAAAAAAAATCAGTAATTTTAATCGGAAATTCTCAGTAAAAATATACTGTCTCGATCGTATTTCAGTAAAATACATGCGACGGTAATTTCAACCCTACTTTTTTATTATCTTTTACGGATTGATAACCGTAATCTCACTCATTTACGTCAATATATCCGTTTTTCAAATGGCAAATGCCTGGCAACATTTATTCCAGGATTTTTACCGTTAGTTTTACGTCAGATTTTTAACAGCTATGAAATATACCAGTCGAACATTCTGTGTTTTATCAACTCAAAAACCAAACGGTGATTTTTAGGTATAGAATATATCAAAAACGTAACTTTGGATGCAATAAAAAGACAGTTGAAGAGGAGGTATGTCCATTCATTAAATTTCTAGCAATCAACGTATGAATGCATTTTTTTTTGTTGTATAAAAAGTCTATTCATCCGTGAACCTTTCGACATTTCGTTCCAATCAGGAGTAAAAAAAAGAAAAAACTTTGGTCAATAAAGAATTTCTTTTTGTTCATAGAATCATCGACAATAGCTCAGCCTTTGCTCAGTTCAGTATATATATATATATATATATATATATATATATATATATATATGTATATATATATATATATATATGTATATATCTATGTTTGTATACATACACACATATATATATATAAATATATATATATATATATATATATATATATATATATATGTATATATATATATATATATATATATATATATATATATATATATATATATATATATATATATATGATGAGGGATAGATGGAGATGGTTTGGGCATGCCCTTCGCACTCAGAAAAGAGAGATTAGTTCACCAAACGTTAAGCTGAGTTCCACAAGGGTGGGGGGGGGGGATAATCATGAATAGAAAAACCTCATCATCATTGCAAAACTTCTTTATATTTTCATCATTATCATATATATTATCGTGATCATTATGAAAAATGAAAATATAAACGACAGTTAATATTTATGTGCCCAAGGGAAAAATAATTTCGAAAGCAATAACATCATGACAGTCAAATAATAATTAATTTCCTGAAGAAGGCCAAGAGATAAGTTGATAAATCATTTAGTCATTTTTATCGCTCTCATTACTACTCTTACTTCTTTTCAATGCATAAAGTTAAAGCCTCGAGGCGTGAGTGCATCTCATTAATATACATCTATGCATTGAATTCCTGGATAACATTGGCGCAGGTGGCTTTCAATATTCATGAAGTGGAGAATATTTTTCATCGGGAGAAGATATTTCATGAGGCCGTTAGAATGAAAAATAAAGCATTTCATTTCGCACCTTTTGCGAAGGCTTGGCTCAAGTTTGTTTCCGAACAAATGTGTTTAATAATCAGTTCAGAATTACAGGCATTTGTAGTTTCAAAGATAAATTATGATTTTGGTAGTTCGTTTTCTTTATGGTCACAATGAGAAGCCAGATATGAACTTTTTATCCACAGTCTTTAATATATCTGTTTCTTCTACTTAATTTAATTAAAGTAAAAATCTTTTACACACCTACGCATATATATATATATATATATATATATATATATATATATATATACAGTATATATATATATATATATAGATATATATATATATATATATATATATATATACAGTATATATATATATATATATATATATATATATATATATATATATATATATATATATATACATAGTTTTTATATTTTATATAGGAAACATTTGCTTTTGTGTTCTTGCTGGTCTTACAATATTTCATTTTTCCTTGTTTCATTTCCTCACTGGGCTATTTTCCTTGTTGGGGCCTCTGGACTTGTAGCATCCTGCTTTTCCAACTAGGGTTGTAGCTTGGCTAATAATAATAATAATAATAATAATAATAATAACAATAATACTAATATATACCTATATATGCGTATGTTTGTACGGATAACACTAATAACACTTCCAAGAGTAGAGAGAGAGAGAGAGAGAGAGAGGGTTGAGTAGAAGTCCAAAAGGTGCTTGCAGATACGAGGCGAACGGGTACTTCAAATATAATTTAAGTATCATATGAATAAACTTTAAATACCTTTAAATATACTTTAGCTATTCTATAAATACACCTTAAATACCCTGTAAATACACTTTAAATAGTCTTTTAATACTTTAGATACTCTATAATTACCCTTTGAATATGATTAAATATTCTATAAATACCCTTCAAAATAAACTTTACCTATCCTTTAAATATACTTTAAATACTCTATAAATACCCTTTAAATACTCTATAAATACCCTTTAAATTTACTTTAAATGGTCTAGAAATACCCTTTCAATATGATTAAATAGTCTATAAATACCCTCTTAATATAAAAAAAAATATTCTATAAATACCCTTTAAATGCACTTTGAATACACACCTCCACGTGAGGTGCGCCGAGGTCACTACCCTCTTAAAGAATCGCACCTATTGTGGAACCAAGCTGTTCTCCCTTTAGAAAATAAGTAATAAAGGACAACCTTATAACGAAGAAAAAAGGAGGGCTGCGTTGGTGCTCACAGGTCCACATTAGGTCTCTTGAAGCTACGTGCTGCATTCCAAGAGCCTGTATCTGCCCACAGTACCATGAAATCTACTACTAAAAATAATCACGTCTCATTGCGCTAATACTGTATTCCTTGCATGGCGGCCTGATTGCATTCGCAGAGGTCCAATTCCGTACAGATTGGCCCCTGCTGTCTGGATAAGATGACCACATAAGCATTTAGGAGAGGTGGGGAAGACCCCACTTATGAAGATTGTCTCCTGTCCTCAAAACTCTAGCTCTTGCTCGATTATGAGTTGTAGTGGCAGATGTGGTAACGTCCCTGACTGGTGAACGCCAGATTGGGGTTCGAGTCACTCTCAAACTCGTTAGTTTCTTTAGTAGTTGCAACCTCACCATCCTTGGCACTAAGGATGGGGTGTTTGGGGGAACCTATAGGTCTCTCTGCTGAGTCAACAGCAGCCATTTCCTTGCATTCCTTGGTCCATGCTTGGCTGGAGAGGGGGCTTGGGCGATGATATATATATGTCTCTAGGGCATTGTCCTGCTTGATAGGGCAATGTCACAGTCCCTTGCCTCTGTCATTCATGACCGGGCTTTAAACACTATAATTTCTACAGGTTTGCTCCATGGGGAAGAGACTCACGTGGGTTCTGGATGGCCCCAACAGGAGGTCAGTAGTCTGTTTCTCTCTGTTCTGGGCAGTAAGTCGCTGACGCCATGAAGTCGAGACTACTACTAATAACCTTGCTTGAAAACGCGAGTGGTCTTGATATTTCCTCTTGCCTATTTACGTTCCCAAAGCTTATATAAACAATGGCTCGGAAGGAAAATACTGTGCAAACATTAGGCTCGGTAAATACCATTGGAGATTATCCAGGAGATTCATGTATTTGTCATATTACAACTTTACTGCAAAGAACGAAACTTTTCTGTTGTGGAGGATGTTGCCTCTTAATATTCTAAATGGACGATTAAACTGCACTTTTCATCATGAGTGAAATCTAAATAATGAGAAAATTCGTCGAGGAAAATAATACAGAAGAGGAATATATTTAACATTATCATCTTTTTCTTCTGACTACTATAATTTCCGGTCTTTCCATTACTGTCTTTGCTGTTGAGCTAGATATTACTAGTTTCAGTTACAATAACAAAGTTACTGGAAACATGGCATAACATTATCTTCTTTTTCTTCTGATTACTATTATTTCCGGTCTCTCCATTCCTGTCTTTGCTATTGAGCTGGATATTACTAGTTTCAGTTTCAATAGCAAAGTTACTGGAAACATGGCATACCATTATCTTCTTTTTCTTCTGAATACTATCATTTCCGGTTTTCCCTTTTCTATTTTTTTTTTTTTTTTTGCTATTGAGCTGGATATTACTTGTTTTAGTTTCAATAACAAAGTTACTGGAAACATGGCATAACATTATCTTCTTTTTCTTCTGACTACTATTATTTCCGGTTTTCCCTTTTCTATTTCTATTTTTTTTTTTTTTTTTTTTTTTTTTTTTTTTTTTGCTATTGAGCTGGATATTACTAGTTTCAGTTTCAATAGCAAAGTTACTGGAAACATGGCATAAAATTATCTCCTTTTTCTTCTGACTACTATTATTTCCGGTTTTCCCTTTTCTATTTCTATTCTTTTTTTTTTTTTTTTTTTTTTTTTTTTGCTATTGAGCTGGATATTACTAGTTTCAGTTTCAATAGCAAAGTTACTGGAAACATGGCATAACATTATCTTCTTTTTTTCTAACTACTATTATTTCCGGTCTTTCCTTTACTGTCTCTGCTATTGAGCTAGATATTACTAGTTTCAATAGCAAAGTTACTGGAAACATGGCATAAAATTATCTCCTTTTTCTTCTGACTACCATTATTTCCGGTTTTCCCTTTTCTATTTCTATTCTTTTTTTTTTTTTTTTTTTTTTTTTTTTTTTTTTTTTTTTTTTTTGCTATTGAGCTGGATATTACTAGTTTCAGTTTCAATAGCAAAGTTACTGGAAACATGGCATAACATTATCTTCTTTTTTTCTAACTACTATTATTTCCGGTCTTTCCTTTACTGTCTCTGCTATTGAGCTAGATATTACTAGTTTCAATAGCAAAGTTACTGGAAACATGGCATAAAATTATCTCCTTTTTCTTCTGACTACTATTATTTCCGGTTTTCCCTTTTCTATTTCTATTCTTTTTTTTTTTTTTTTTTTTTTTTTTTTTTTGCTATTGAGCTGGATATTACTAGTTTCAGTTTCAATAGCAAAGTTACTGGAAACATGGCATAACATTATCTTCTTTTTCTTCTGACTACTATTATTTCCGGTCTCTCCATTCCTGTCTTTGCTATTGAGCTAGATATTACTAGTTTCAATAGCAAAGTTACTGGAAACATGGCATAACATTATCTTCGTTTTCTTCTGACTATTATTATTTCCGGTCTCTCCATTCCTATCTTTGCTATTGAGCTAGAGAGATGGCACTAGAACAAAGATAACTAAAGTTGGGGATTAGTCAGAAACATTTGAGGAACGTTCTTGGTAATCGATGGAACGCTTAAAAACGTTAGACATGTCTCTCTTACAAGATCAAAGCATCCTTGAAATGCAGACGAGATAGGGCCCAACAGAGTTCCAGATTCCAAAAGAAATCCGAAGAACAAGTAGCAACCATCCAATTCCTTTGTATTCTGGTAATCCAAGGATAGTTGAGGGATTTTTTATGTATGTGTAGTGTTGACTTTCGGCTTCCTATAGAGAAAATAAAATCCTTAACCTCCTCCCCTACCCATCAACTCCATTTGAATAAATAAAGAAACCTGAGCATATGGATTTTGATAATCTTGTTTCAATGTGGAATTTTATTTGGCTTTCCAGAGAGCATTTGCAAATCTGTAAGTATCCAAATTAGAGCCTTTATAGTTTGTTGGGACAGAGTGAAAAACTACATTTTACAAACAGAAACAAGAACATCACCTAACCGAATGTTCCCTACCTAACCTAACCCTACCTAACCTAACCTAACCAACCTAACCTAAGGTTCTCCACCTAACCTAACCTAGAAGCCATATCCTTAGACTGCCGTACTCTTATCTTAACCTGTCCCAACGAACTACATTCACCCTTCCAAATTAAACTTGATCTTGCTTAAGACTTGCTTTAGTTTAGTAGGTAGTAGGTTGGCCAGGGCACCAGCCGCCCGTTGAGATACTACCGCTAGAGTTACGGGGTCCTTTGACTGGTCAGACGGTATTACAGTGGATCCTTCTCTCTGGTTACGGTTCTTTCCCTTTGCCTACACATACACCGAATAGTCTGGCCTAGTCTTTACAGATTCTCCTCTATTCTCATACACTTGATAACACTGAGATTACCAAACAATTCTTCTTCCTTCAAGGGGTTACCTACTGCACTGTAATTGTTCAGTGGCTACTTTCCTCTTGGTCCATCCATCCATATACCAAAGGCACTTCCCCCAATTTTGGGGGGTAGCCGACATCAACAAGAACAAAACAAAAAAGGGGACCTCTACTCTCTATGTTCCTCCAGCCTAACCAGGGACTCAGCCGAGTTCAGCTGGTACTGCTAGGGTGCCACAGCCCAACCTCCCACATTTGGTAAGTGTAGAAAAGACCCTTTAGCTATGGTAAGCAGCTCATCTAGAAGAAGGACACTCCAAAATCAAACCATTGTTCTATAGTCTAGGGTAGTGCCATAGCCTCTGTACTATGGTCTTCCACTGTCTTGGGTTAGAGTTCTCTTGGTTGAGGGTACACTCACAGTCACACTATCCTATCTAATTTCTCTTCCTCTTGTTTTGTTAAAGTTTTTATAGTGTATACAGGAAATGTTTATTTTAATGTTGTTACTGTTCTTAAAATATTTTATTTTTCCTTGTTTCCTTTCATCACTGGGCTATTTTCCCTGTTGGGGCCCCTGGGCTTATAGCATCCTGCTTTTCCAACTAGGGTTGTAGCTTAGCAAATAATAATAATAATAATAATAATAATAATAATAATAATAA
>NC_090763.1:7849302-7864302 GCF_036898095.1 Palaemon carinicauda
CTAGAACCAGGGAGGGCCAGGCAATGGCTGCTGATGACTCAGCAGGTCGAACTACAGACTCCCCCAAACGTCCCATCCCAAGCTCACGAGGAATGTGAGGTTGCAGGCACTACAAGAAACTATCTAACTTAACCTGGGGTTCGAACCCAGTCAGGCAGATCGTTTGGCAGAGATGCTACCAATAAGCTACCACAACCCTTATTATTATTATTATTATTATTATTATTATTATTATTATTATTATTATTATTAGCTAAGCTACAACCCTAGTTGGAAAAGCAGTATGCTATAAGCCCAGAGGCCCCAACAGGGAAAATACCCCAGTGAGGGAAGGGAATACGGAAAATAGTATATCTTAAGAAGAGTAGGTAGCAATAACAAAAAATGTGCTGAGGCGCAAGAGGTATGATAAAGAAAGACAAACTGATATTTATGGAATATTTCAGGGAAATGTCGGCGTGTTGAAATTGTTTTTCGAAGTCAGTATTTTTCGGCAAAGTTTCTGGAAGAAAAAAAATGAAACCCAACACAAAACAGAAACCAGCGCAAAAGGGAAATGCATATATTCTTACAGATAGCTGATCTTTTACGTTCTAAAATAAGAAAAAAAGAAAAAAAAATCCAAATGTGCCACACTAAAGATAAAACAAATATATACAGGGAAATGCATATATTCTTACAGGTAGCTGATATTTTACGTTCTATAAAAAAAAAATCTAAATGTGTCATGCTAAAGATAAAACAAATATATACAGGGAAATGCATATATTCTTACGGATAGCTGATCTTTTACGTTCTAAAAAAAAAAAAAAAAAAAAAAAATATGTGCCACACTAAAGATAAAACAAATATATACAGGGAAATGCATATATTCTTCCAGATAGCTGATCTTTTACGTTCTTTAAAAAAAAAAAAAAAAAAAAAAAAAAAAAGTGGCACACTAAGGATAAAGCAAATATATACCCTGTGCCCATTTCCCACTTGTATCTACATCTTATCTAGCATTATAAATACAGAGTAATAGATGTTGCATTATTATGGTCTCCAACTGAGATCTAATTATATCCTTTTGCGAATTCTCTGCATTTATTTTTCTATTGGAATAGCAAGGGAGAAATATCCCTTATTTCTCTTGCATTATCAAACAATACAAGCTCGAGCTATCCCCAATGTAACAATTTGGTTGCTTGAAATTATCTCCTACGTAATTACGAAACGAAAAATTACAACACACTATAACGAGAAGCAAAAAAAAAAAGACAAGGATAAGAACTCCGAAAATAGAAGAGGATTGTGTCTGATACTTTGACTGCGAGCTCAAGAGAGATATAACGTAGGCGGAATCTGTTTCTATTACGCAAAGCTAGAAGTGATAGATAGTTGAGTTAAAAAGAACGATTGGACATGTTATGGGTGGCCAGGGTTTAAACTTGAGCATGTAGCCATTATTATTATTATTATTATTATTATTATTATTATTATTATTATTATTAGCCAAGACACAACCCTAGTTGCAAAAGCAAGATGCTACAAGCCCAAGGACTCCAACAGGGAAAAATAGCCCAGTGAGGAAAGGAAATAAGGAAATAAATAAACGAGGAGAACAAATTAACAATAAATCATTCTAAAAACAGTACCAACGTCAAAACACATATCTCATATATAAACTATAAGAAGACTTATGTCAGCCTGTTCAATATAAAAACATTTGCTGCAAGTTTGACCTTTTGAAGTTCTACTGATTCAACTTACCTTGAGATGCTACTGCTTTTTACCCTAGATTACCTTAAAACTTTTCCAAATTCCTTAAATTTGAAGCTAATAAAACCAAAATTGCCTTATAAATACCATTACCCTAAAAATTACCTTGAAACTAAGGTAATTACCATAAAAGTTTAAACCCTGTTGGGGGGATAACGAGCTTATATACAAGCAGTTGAGAGCAAAATTGTCACAAAATTTAAAACAAAACATGCAGTGGTAAGCATCACAGGTTGCTCTATTATCAGTTCACGGAGGAGCGAGAGATAAAAAATAGAAATTACATTACAGTGTATGAGCGTGTATGAAACACGTAAAGGGTATGTTACAGTTACGAAAAAATACCATATTGATGACAAATGAAGAATTCCTGGTGAATACCGATTATTCAAATCACTGCTTGAATATACATATCAGTTGACATTCATTTCCATTGTGGGATTCTGTAGACACATACATGAATATATAATATATATATATATATATATATATATATATATATATATATAAACATATGTGTGTATGTGTGTTTATATATATACATATATACACTTATATATACATATATATATATACACACACACACATATATATATATATATATATATATATATATATATAAATAAATATATAGATGTGTGCATATATGTGTATATATATATATATATATATATATATATATATATATATATACATACATACATATATACATACTGTGTATATATATATATATATATTTTTGGGCTCAAGCCATGTCGTCCTGATGGAAGTTCCTATAGGGTAGCTTCCTAGGGTATATTACAACTACGGCGATATTCGAAGAGAATTTACCTTAAGGTACCAGAATTCTAACTCCTGGAGCGAGTATCCCTCGTGAAAGGGATATCGCGACATATCAGAGGACGTATTCTAGACACGTCACATGGCAATCTACATCCTGGACAGAGATTTCGTCTCGTAGGAGGTGATTGGCGAGATACGAATTCGGGAAAGAAAAAGGGGAGCCGCTCCCAAGGCTTCCCTATCTCCCGATTCGTATGCGTGCCTGGCGCCAATCCTGGCGCCATCTGTATTCCTTTTTGCGTAGCTTAACAACTCGGTGTTTTTTCCTGTTTTTCTCGCAAATCTTGGATTTATTCGGCTTTTCATGGCTTCTCTGTCTTCGTTGGCCTCTGATAAGTTGAGTATAGTGTCTGTTATGTATAAATGTAGGCTCTTGGTTAAATTTTGAGTGATTAATAGGATTAATCTTTGATACAAGAGCCGTAGCCTACCAGAGGTGTCCTGGACACTGTCGCTCGCTAGGTATAAATTAGTTAGTCAGAGCGACATTCCTGGTTGTTTTGCTTTAATAAATTTTAGCTATTTAGCATTACATAGGATTTCCTTTCGTGCTTAGTATTATTTGGCGAAGTATTCGCCATTCTGGCCTACGCTAGGCCATGTAGCCTAGTCGTTTGGTCCTAGTACTTCATGCATGATTTTGGTTTTTCCGAGTGTAATTAAAATTTTATTGAAGCTTTAGGCTATATTTTATACATTTTAGACTGTGTGGAATATTTCCAAGATTGTATACGTGTGAGTTTCGGTGAATTAGGTAATCGATTCTCTTGGTGCCTAGGCTAGTTGCTTATGGAGCCTTAGTATACTTTATCATACTCCCCGGTTGCTTTCTTTTCTTCGGAGAAGGTATGCAATCCCTTTCCCTCTGTTTAAGCCTTGGGCTTATCCCTAAGTGGTTTTTTCCGAATTTATTTCGATAAAACTATACTAGGGTGTTACTGTACCTTCCTGTTCCTGTAGTTATGGTTCAAGAGGGACAGAACAACAGAGTTTTTAGTCTGAGTCTGTGTTGTCTGGCTTGGGGCTGAGTCCCCCTCGCTGACCTAACACATACAAAGGGAGCTTAGCTCCCTTAGGTCACTACCGAAGGTTTCTGTAGTTATGATTCCTTCTTTTGTGATCTACCAGACTAGTCCTGTTGCTGTTCTCGGGGGAGGATAAGTTCTTCCCTTGGGAGTAGCAACGCCTTCCTTGCTTTGGTGCTCTGGAAGCTGGCAAGTATTGCTGGCCTTTCCCCTTAGATCTCCCTTAGGCTAAGATAAGTTTCTTGGCTGCGGGTGATCTGTCACTAAAGCAAGGTTGGCAGGACCCTCTTGTCCCTTGCCCCTCTATCTCCGTAATGGCCTAGCCATTACTGTACTGTACGTCGTTCTACATCTAAACCTAGTATAGGTTAGGATGTGGAATTGACTCAGCCCCTTGCCGGCCGGCAGAGCTGGCCGGCAGGGGTCTTACTGTACTGTACGTCATTCTACTTCTGGACCTAGTATAGGTTGGGATGTGGAATTGACTCAGCCCCTTGCCGGCCGGCAGAGCTGCTGGCCGGCAAGGGTCTTATGTTTTCGAGTGCTGCCCGGACCTCTCTTGGTCCCTCATCCATGCCTGCCGGCAGAGCCGGACGGCATTGGTCAAGGAAGCCTGAATTAGTTTCTCCCCTTCCTTATATGCACTCTTTCGGTTGCCGGGCTTGGAGGTTGTGTACACTCTTATCCCGGCATCCATTCTATTTTTCTTCTAGTGCTGTACCTGTCCCGGCTGCCGGGACAGGTGTAGTCCTCTGGTTCTTTTGCTGCCGGCTGGCATCGGTCTTGTACCTTTGCCGGCCGGCTTATGTCAGTCCTTGTCTGCCGGTCACCAAGAGTGTGGCCGGCAGCTGGGTACTACCTTGTGTAGTTGCTGGCCGGCAGCCATTGCCGGCCAACACTGGCTGTTACCGGCCGGCAGTTGCTGCCGACCGGCACAGGCATTTGAACCAGAGTGCTGCCGCCCTATAGCTGTTAAGTAGTATACTTTAAAGCTAGTTGTGGTGTGTGCCGGCCGGCAAAGGCAGGCCGGCACACATCCCCCTATACTGTACTAGTATTCTTCTGTATAGCATATACAGTAAGAAGAAAACTATAGTAAGGGTTTTGGTACAGCACTGTATCTTCTAACACTATTGTGTTTTCTTGCACATCCCTTTGCTGTTGCCCTCAGATAGGAAGCTGAGTTCTTCCCTGTCTATTATCCAGGATTTTAAAATCATTGCTTAGGTGTGAGCTCCACCTGTTTCCTCTGGAAACCTTGCATTGGTTACTCTAGAAGAGAAAAACCATTTTGATTTTATTATCTGGAAGGCTGCAACAATGGGTTGTGAGGGAAACACAAGTGTGTGTCTTTCCTTTCTGAATTGTTATGCTATACTATGCATATCCAGTGATACATAGTTCACTTGATACTCATGGAAATTTCTTCTCTTTACAGAAGGACACTCCGAAGTGGGGAAGTGCTTTCTGCAATGTCAGCAGCAAGAACCTCTGCGGACATGAGTTTTGTAGGAGACACGCAGCATACGCTGTCTCCAAGGATGATCTCCGGTATTGGGACCCTCAGGTATGTACTGGGTGCACTAACCTGATTAATGAGACATTTAAATAGCTAGGAAGAAGCTTCGTACCTGGGTAAGGGGCTTCCAAAAGAACACTTCTGGCCCTTATCTTCCAAGTGAGAAGATGAGGGCGTATCCTTTCCCTAAGGCATCAGCTGATGCAGTGATTCCCCAGCCTCAAGAGGAGATTCCCTTAGTTCAGATCCAGGTGGATGCGGAAGTCGCGGTCGCGATGCAAGACATCCAGCTAGATGACAGGATGTCTGATGTGGACGGGTGTCAGGAGGAAGACCTCCTGGCAGAAGCCCAGGATGAAGTTCAAGCCCCTCTATATCGGCCGGTCTCCCAGTAGAGCTGGGACAGGCCCTCTCTTCTATTGTTGGAATGATCCAACAAATGCAGAAGGAGAATCAGGAGAAGGCGGCTGCAATGGAACTGCGAATGCAGTGCCTTGCAGAATCACATGGGCCCCAGAAAAAGCTCAATGTGAAAGACCTTCCCTTGTGCTCAGATGCTAACCCATGGAGGTATGCTGAGCACATGCCGATGACGACTGGAAAGATCGTCATCTCGGATAAGCTGGGCTCAGTTCCCCTGGAGGTGGAATTCTGGCCCAGCAAGGCATCATATCCGGACTGTTATGTCCGGCTGAGGAAGGAACCAGCTTCAAAGGAGGAGACAGAGCCGAAGGAGGTCATAGTGATGGACCATGCTAAGGCTCAAGCTCTACTTTCATCCTCGATGAAAGAGAGGGGCTTCTCTAACTCAAAGGTAGCCGCATTGAATAGGAAGCTCCCTTCCTTTGTGTCCTCGCCTACTCTTACAGAAAGGGTTTCTGGCTGTACTAAAAGCAATCGAGGCCAGCAAGTCTTGCCCCTCCTTAGAGGAGTGTAAACCCTTGTCGCTGGCCCTGCCTATGGACCACAAAGACTGGAAGGACGTCCATCTTACGTTCTCAGTGGGAAAGTTGGAAGCTGATATTGCCGGACGTCAGTTCGGCAAGGACCTCCCTAAGCTGTCTGACTTTCTTTTGCGAAGTGAGTTCGATACAAAAGAAAGACTGACTGCCTCAATGTCTCTTCAGACTACTCTCGAGACGATGGCAAGTGACCCCAAGGTCCATGAAATGTTTATGGTAGTGGCCAAGCCTCTTCTGGCCACAGTGACGAAGGACCTTTATGGCTTCGTCAAGGCAAGGAGAGCTTGTAGGGAGTTCGTGTTTACCTCGGCTACGGTGAGGCACGAGCCAAAGAAACTAATCTCCTCCAACATTTGGGGAAAAGACCTTTTCCCTACCGACTTGGTCAAAGAAGTTGTTGATAAGGCCGCCTTGGAGAATAGAAACCTTCTCCAGAAGTGGGGCCTGGCTATCAAAAGAAAGTCTTCCCCGGATGAGGGTCCTCAACCAAAGAGGAAGACTATGAGGACTAGGCTACCGTCTCGGCCAGCCAAGCCTCTTAGACAGCAACAGCAACTGCAATTGCCATTGCCCCCAGTGCCCCAGATCGTGGCACAAACCTCGACCACCTTTCAGTGGGTACCCCAGGCCGTGTCGACACAGTCCACGGCATTCACCCCAGCGTTCGAAGGGCAGTCTACTTCCTTTCGAGCAAAGCCTAGAGGAGCAGCCAGAGGCTCGTCTAGACGCTCCTCAAGGGGAAGGGGATTCAGGGGTGGTCGTGGTCAGGAAGGCAAGACCTCAGGACGGCAGTCCAAGTGAGGTGATACCGGTAGGAGGGAGACTTCTGAAATTTCGGGATCGGTGGACCTTCGATCCCTGGGCCCACAGCCTACTCAAGAATGGACTGGGCGGGAGCTGGTACAGCACTCCACCCCCGTGCCTTCGGTTTTTCCAACACTCCACCCCCGTTATGGAGGAGTACGTTCAAGAACTGTTGGAGAAAAAAGGTGATCCGAAGGGTGAAGCCCATCAATTTCTAAGGGAGGCTGTTTTATGTTCCCAAGAAAGACTCGGAAAAGCTCAGAGTCATTCTGGACTTGTCGCCACTCAACAAGTTCATAGTGAATTGCAAATTCAAAATGCTAACACTGCAACACATAAAGACCTTTCTGCCCGAGAGGGCATATTCCGTCTCTATAGACTTGTTAGACGCCTATTGGCACATTCCAATTAGCCATCGACTCTCCCCCTACCTAGGTTCAGGCTACAACGAAGACTATACGCCTTCGGAGCCATGCCATTCGGGCTAAACATAGCCCCAAGGATTTTTACGAAGCTTGCGAGCGTAGCTCTCAAACAATTACGCCTAAAGGGAATTCAGGTAGTAGCCTACCTGGACGACTGGTTGGTGTGGGCAGCATCCGAGACAGAATGCTTGCAAGCTTCCAGTCAAGTGATCCAGTTCCTAGAGTACCTAGGCTTCAAGATCAACAGAAAAAGTCTCGACTTTCTCCATCTCAAAAGTTCCAGTGGCTGGGAATCCACTGGGACCTTTTGTCACACCGTTTCTCCACCCCGGCGAAGAAAAGGAAGGAGATAGCGGGTTCTGTCAAGAGACTTCAAGATTCCGAAAGGATATCAAGACACGAGCAGGAGAGAGTACTGCGCTCTCTCCAGTTTGCTTCGGTGACAGACCCAGTGCTAAGAGCACAGCTAAAGGATGCAATCGGAGTTTGGAGAAGTTATGCATCAAACGCGTGAAGAGATCTGAGAAGACCAGCCGCTTCGGCTAAGTACTCTTCTCAGGCCTTGGTCCCAAGCCAGACATCTAAAGAAGTCGGTTCTTCTTCAGCCATCTCCCCCGTCGGTGACGATTCACTCAGACGCCTCGAAGGAGGGATGGGGAGGTCACTCTCATCGGAAAAAAAGTCCAGGGGACTTGGTCCAGGCTATTCAAGACCTTTCACATAAAACTTTCTAGAAGCTAGGGCAGTGCTCCTTACCTTAAAGAAAGTCTCCCCGCGTCACTCGATCCACATAAGGTGGTGATAGACAGCGAGGTAGTTGTGAGATACTTGAATCGACAAGGATCGAGGTCACCACCTCTCAACCAGGTGATGTTGGCCGTCTTCCGATTGGCGGAAAAGAAGAAGTGGTACCTGTCGGCAGTTCACCTTCAAGGAGTCCGCAATGTGACAGCGGACGCTCTATCCAGGTTCACACCGATAGAGTCGGAATGGTCCTTAGACGCAGGATCATTCTCCTTCATTCTGAATCAGTCCCAGAACTGCAGATAGACCTCTTTGCGACGAAAGACAACAAGAAGTTGCCCCTGTACGTGACCCGTACGAGGACCCCTTAGCGGAAGCAGTGGACGCAATGTCCCTCGACTGGAACAGATGGTCCAAGATTTATCTGTTCCCTCCTCACAACCTTCTGTTGAGGGTCCTCAACAAACTGAGATCCTTCAAAGGGTAGCGGCAATAGTGGCCCACAAGTGGCCGAACAGCGTGTGGTTCCTCCTGGCATTGGAACTGTAGCTGAAGTTTGTACCACTACCAGATCCAGTTCTGACCCAGCGAGTCCAGAAGTCAACTGTCTGCGCTTCATTACAGAAAACCCGGACCCTGCAGCTCATGATTTTCTCTCCCTAGCGGTGAGAAAGCGTTTCGGGATTTCGAAAGCCAGTATAGACTTCCTTGAGGAATATAAGTGCAAATCTACTAGAAGGCAATATGAGTCATCTTGGAGAAAATGGGTGGCCTTTAGTCAAGGCGAAGATTCCGCAGGAGATCTTGACAGACTTCTGCTTATCTTTCTTCTCCACCTCCATGGTCAAGGGTTGGCAGCGAACACGATTTCAGCGTGTAAGTCTGCTTTGACAAGACCCATTCTATATGCCTTCCAGGACGACCTAGGTAACGAGATCTTTAATAAAGTCCCGAAAGCCTGTGCTAGGCTCAGACCTTCAGCACCTCCAAAGCCCATTTCATGGTCTTTAGACAAGTTCTTCATTTCGCTTCTCTGTTGAGCAATGAAGAGTGTGCGTTAAAGGATTTGACACAAAAAGTTATTTTCCTATTTTGCACTCGCGTCCGGGGCCAGGGTTAGTGAGATTGTAGCCTCTCGAGAGAGGCAGGTCGTGTTCAGTTCCTGGATGGGGGAGAACTGAACCTGTTTCCGGATCCTACGTTTCTCGCCAAGAATGAGTTACCCACCAACAGGTGGGGTCCCTGGAGAATCTGCCCTCTGAAAGAAGATGCATCTCTATGTCCAGTAGAATGCCTAAAGGTCTATCTTCATAGAACTTCAGACTTCAAAGGTGGTCAACTATTCAGGGGAGAAACATCAGGCTCAAATTTATCTCTGAATCAACTCAGAGCGAAAATCACATATTTTATTCGCAGAGCGGATCCTGACAATACACCCGCAGGTCACGATCCGAGGAAAGTTGCCTCATTCTTAAATTTCTTTAATTGTATGGATTTTGAACATCTCCGTTCATACACTGGCTGGAAGTCTTCCAGAGTGTTCTTTCGCCACTATGCGAAGCAAGTAGAGGAACTAAAAGAGATCTGTGGTAGCAGTGGGTCGCGGTGTTAACCCTACTGTTTAACTCTGCGAGGAACAGTGGTCTTAATTGGGACGATTAATTCCAGGGTGAGTGTGTAGTTACATACTGTACTACAAACTAAGTGAGGGCACTGTATTGCCCATCCAGACTGTTCCATTTCCGAAGGTGAACCTAGCATAAGTGCAGACATGTGTGCCGAGCGTTTCTAACGCTAATGTCATTGATTTGTATTACAGGCTTTTATGACTTTGATACCTCGGTATCTTAAAAGTGGCATCTAATGTTTTTCTTTCAGACAAACAAGCTCTGTTTACTATCATACTTATGCTTAAAGTTTTGGGTTATCCTCTTCTTATGTATATATATATATAATTGTGGTTAACCTGTCTATTTATTGCCTGTCAATAATATGGTTCTTGAGAACCTTGCGTCTCCTTCACCTGTGTCAATTTATTGGTATAATTGAGCATTCATTCTATGTACCTTATCTGGGATAATTCTAATAGAATTGTTCCTTTATGCAAGCTATGTTGCATTGGTTTTCCTCCTATGCGGATATAAAACCTTTGTCCAATACAAGTATTGTGCGGAGAACTGGTCGATATTTCATATTGACGCAGTGGTTCTTTACAAACTATGCTTTACTTAATATAGGGCGAGACCACTATATTAGCTTGCCTGGTATTCATACATAGATATATGTACTCTTCGAGACTTTTCCAGAGTCTAGTAGGACTCTTCCCTGTAGGGGGCAGGAAGCTCTAACATAGTTTATAGTTAGTTGAAAAGATGTATAACGGTAACATCTTAGGTCTCTAGGTCTAGTCGACCGGGAAAAAATTACCTCCGGGGAGTACGGCACGTTCTGAGAATCCACAGATACAGTAATGCTCTGGTACACTTCCATCAGGACGACATGGCTTGAGCCCAAAAAACGGATTTTGAGCGAAGCGAAAAATCTATTTTTGGGTGAGATGGCCATGTCGTCCTGATGGACCCGCCCTTGCTTTTCTAAGAAAGGGCTGTAGGACCCCTCCCTACATACAGTATCTGTAGCACCTCGTGTACGCTACAAGGAATACAGATGGCGCCAGGATTGGCGCCAGGCACGCATACGAATCGGGGGATAGGGAAGCCTTGGGAGCGGCTCCCCTTTTTCTTTCCCGAATTCGTATCTCGCCAATCACCTCCTACGAGACGAAATCTCTGTCCAGGATGTAGATTGCCATGTGACGTGTCTAGAATACGTCCTCTGATATGTCGCGATATCCCTTTCACGAGGGATACTCGCTCCAGGAGTTAGAATTCTGGTACCTTAAGGTAAATTCTCTGGGAATATCGCCGTAGTTGTAATATACCCTAGGAAGCTACCCTATAGGAACTTCCATCAGGACGACATGGCCATCTCACCCAAAAATAGATTTTTCGCTTCGCTCAAAATCCGTTATATATATACAGTATATATATGTATATATATATATATATCTATATATATACATACATACCTACATACTGTGTGTATATATATATATGTATATATATATCTGTATATATATATATATATATATATATATATATATATATATATATATATATATATAGAAAACAAAGAATATATTTCGGGGAGGAATACAGGTCTCTTGGGTCGGAGCATTCGCTTGATTGCATCCTTTTAGGAAATAAATCGTGATGCTTGGTTCCAATTTAGATTTCTCTAGGGTCATTCTAATAAATTATTCTTTTAGGAAATTAGTAGATGAATATATGAATCAACATATACTTAAATCTCTCTCTCTCTCTCTCTCTCTCTCTCTCTCTCTCTCTCTCTCTGTATATATATATATATATATATATATATATATATATATATATATATACATATAGATAGATATGCACACACAAACACATACATATATTTGTATATATATATATATATATATATATATATATATATACACATACACACACACACACATATATATATATATATATATATATATAAATATATATATATATATATAAATATATATATATATATATATATATATATATATATATATGCATATATATATATATATATATATATATATATATATATATATATATATATGTATATACATATACAGTATATACACGCGTACATATAAAATTTTAAAAACTGAGACATACACTTCCTCTGTTTGTAAACAAATGCTTTAAGCGCAAGCACATACTCAAATATTTACGCATACCAACGAACTGAAGTGTTTGTTGATTTGGGCTTTGATAGAGTGTCCAATATTTGCATGGGATCAATCTACCCCTCCCCTCCCCCTCGTGTCACACCTTCGAACTTATACTCGTGAGTAAACATGGTAAAGATGAGATAGAAATGAATGTTTAACACCATCTGTGTATAATGTGCACGGTTTCATATTCTTGTATATGGATATGAAAATGTGCATTTAAAGAAGTATTGGATGCATTCATCCAGTACTCAATCTTCTTCTTTGTCTACATCTTTTCCCACTTCTATGTGGGGTCGATGTTTCTGATTAGCTTTCTCCATCTACCTCTGTCCCACATTTCATCACCGGTTAATCCCTTTGATCGAAGGTCATCCTTGATACAGTCCATCCACCTTCGCTTTGGTCTCCCTCTCCTTCTCGTTCCCTGTACCTCCATTTCCACCACTCTCCTCCCAATATACCGTTCATCTCAATTCTAATACGCTTTATATATATTTTAAATACCATATAAATACACTTTAAATACCCTTTTAATACACTTTAAATATACTTTAAATACCCTTTATCCTTTAAACATCTTATAATTAACAAACCTTATAGATAAGAAAGCTTACACACAAGACGTCTCCTCCTACCTAAACCACACAAACACACACACAAACACTGTCACACACACGGCACATATGCCATCATGCTTGCAAGCGTATGGGTTGGGGGGGGGGGGGCGCAAGCAAACCCCGTCGAAATCCATTACCTTGCCAAAACTCTCTCGCCTTTTTAAGCCCGATAATCCTTCTTGTTTCGCTGATAAGTTCAGAAGCCTTTATTTCGGGGAGAGAAAACACCTCCACCTATGAAAAAAAAGACGACGTCCCCACATTGCGTCATACTAAAGTGAGGGCGAAATAAGGGACAGTTTCCCTAAACTTCCGCTGTTTACATGTAAAAGACTTCTTAAAATTCATGAAGCCGCAAACAAGTTTGTGATATCGCCAGGGGTATTATGAAGGGTCTCAGAAATTTAGCTTATGGAGGCCGCTATGTGGAACTCGAAAAAAGGGAAGACTTGCAAAATATATATAAACATGCATGTACAGTATATGTATATGCATGTATATATATATATATATATATATATATATATATATATATATATATGTATATATATATATATATATATATATATATATACATATATATATATATATATATATATATATATATATATATATATATATATATTACATTTATATATATAAATATTTATATATACATACATATTTATATATGTATATATATATATACATTTATATATATATATATATATATATATATGTATGTATATATATGTATATATATATATATATATATATATGTATGTATATATATGTATATATATATATATATATACACTGTATGATTATATATATACATCTATATATATATATATATATATATATATATATATACACTGTATGATTATATATATACATCTATATATATATATATATATACACTGTATGATTATATATATATATATATATATATATATATATATATATATATATATATATATATATATATATATCACGCACTAACAGTTTGCTTAGTTTCTGTAAACACTCCAATCCAGTTTTTGTTTCATTATTTCTATGTATGTATCCATTCTCAGCTTGATAAAGTTTAATGTATTTTTGACACCCTTCAGTATCCCGATAAAAGTGATATCATGCAAGTAAGTTTTCGAATTCAAATAGGGCAAATTGTATTCTTCTTTCCAGATCTCAAAAAACAATAATTAAATTTTCCTTCAACCTAAAAATTCTAGATTTTAATTATGGCCACCATAATTCAATTAAGTTTACGGTTGTGTTCGCCTGTTGAAAACGTCTAAGAGACAGGACAATTCCATAGAGACAGGTCAATGCCCTTGAGATAGGTTAACGTCCAAAAGAAAGTACAATTTCCTAAAGAACAGGTCAATGCCTTCGAGATAGGACAATGTCCTAGAGACAGGACAATTCCCTAGAGACAGGTCAATGACCTTGAGATTGGTCAATGTCCAAGAGACAGGACAATTCCCTAGAGACAGGTCAATACCCTTAAGATACGTCAATGATCAAAAGACAGTACAATTTCCTAAACACTTGTCAATGCCCTTCAGATAGGTTAATGTCCTAGAGACAGGACAATTCCCTAGAGACAGGTCAATGCCCTTGAGATAGGTTAACGTCCAAAAGACAGTACAATTTCCTAAAGACATGTCAATGCCCTTCAGATAGGTTAATGTCCTAGAGACAGGACTATTCCCTAGAGACAGGTCAATGCCCTTGAGATAGGTTAACGTCCAAAAGACAGTACAATTTCCTAAAGACAGGTCAATGCCTTCGAGATAGGACAATGTCCTAGAGACAGGACAATTCCCTAGAGAAAGGTCAATGACCTTGGGATTGGTCAATGTCCAAGAGACAGAACAATTCCTCAGAGATATGTCAATGTCCAAGAGACACTAAAATTTCCTAGAGACAGATCAATGCCCTTGAGATAGGTCAATGTCCAAGGGCAGGACACTTCCCTAAAGACAGGTCAATGCCCTTGATATAATTCAATGTCCGAAAGATGGTACAATTTCCTAAAGACAGGTCAATTCCCCAGAGACAGACCAATGCCTTAGAAATGGGTCAATGTTGACAGGACAATTCCTTAGAGACAGGTCAATGCCCTAAAAATAGGTCAATGTCGACAGGACAATTCCTTAGAGACAGGTCAATGCGCTAGAAATAGGTTAATGTCGATAGGATAATTCCTTAGAGCCAGGTCAATGCCCTAGAGATAGGTCAATGTCCAAAAAACAGGACAATTCCCTAGAGACTGGTTAATGCCCTAGAGATATGTCAATGTCCTTGAGATAGGTCAATGTACGAGAGACAAGTCAATTCCCTAGAGACAGGGGAATGCCCTAGAGATAGGTCAATGTCGACAGGACAATTCTCTAGAGTTAAGTCAATGCCCTTGAGATAGGTCAATGTTCAAGAGACACAACAATTCCTAAGAGACAGTCAATATCCTAGAGATAGGTCAATGTCCAAGAGACAGGACAATACCC
>NC_090763.1:7869302-7879302 GCF_036898095.1 Palaemon carinicauda
CTCGTTCACAAACCGCTCAGAACCCTTTAACTTGTTACCCTCCTTCACAAATCGCTCAGAACCCTTTAATTTGTTACCCTCCTTCACAAACCACTCAGAACCCTTTAACATATTACCCTCGTTCACAAACCGCTCAGAACCCTTTAACTTGGTACCCTCGTTCACAAACCGCTCAGAACCCTTTAACATATTACCCTCATTCACAAACCGCTCAGAACCCTTCAACTTGTTACCCTCGTTCACAAACCGCTCAGAACCCTTTAACTTGTTACCCTCCTTCACAAACCGCTCAGAACCCTTTAACTTGTTACCCTCCTTCACAAACCGCTAAGAACCCTTTAACTTGTTACCCTCCTTCATGAACCGCTCAGAACCCTTTAACTTGTTACCCTCGTTCACAAACCGCTCAGAACCCTTTAACTTGTTACCCTGGTTCACAAACCGCTCGGAACCATTTAACTTGTTACCCTCCTTCACAAACCGCTCAGAACCCTTTAACTTGTTACCCTCATTCACAAACCGCTCAGAACCTTCAACTTGTTACCCTCGTTCACAAACCGCTAAGAACCCTTTAACTTGTTACCCTCCTTCACAAACCGCTCAGAACCCTTTAACTTGTTACCCTCCTTCACAAACTGCTCAGAACCCTTTAACTTGTTATCCTCGTTCACAAACCGTTCAGAACCATTTAACTTGTTACCCTCGTTCACAAACCGCTCAAAACCCTTTTTAAATTTGTTACCCTGGTTAACAAACCGCTCAGATCCATTTAACTTGTTACCCTCGTTCACAAACCGCTCAGAACCCATTTACTTGTTACCCTCGTTCACAAACCACTCAGAACCCTTTAACTTGTTGCACTCGTTCATACTCCGCTCAGAATCCTTCATAACTTGTTACCCTCGTTCACAAACCGCTCAGAACCATTTAACTTGTTACCCTCATTCATAAACCGCTCAGAACCCTTTTTAAATTTGTTACCCTGGTTCACAAACTGCTCAGATACCTTTAACTTGTTACCCTCGTTCACAAACCGCTCAGAACCCATTTACTTGTTACCCTCGTTCACAAACCACTCAGAACCCTTTAACTTGTTGCACTCGTTCATACTCCCCTCAGAATCCTTCATAACTTGTTACCCTCGTTCACAAACTGCTCAGAACCCTTTAACTTGGATTATTGTTTTTTTTTTTTTTTTTAGCCTGATTTTAGAGATTAGTTTTATTCATTGTTCTCTTCCATACCATTCCCTGTCTTTACACACAAATTACCGCTTATGCTATATTCATCAAAGGCACGTAAGATAATCTCTCTCTCTCTCTCTCTCTCTCTCTCTCTCTCTCTCTCTCTCTCTCTCTCTCTCTTCAGTATATAAAACTCTTGGTCCATAGTAACGGAACTCGCAACCGTATAAAAGTTTTGTAAAATTCCGAATGTTGGACAAGTTTATATCCATTCAGAAGACTTATGCTAGCCTAGAATAACAATTATGGATTTAATGTCGTCGATTTCTTGTACAGAGAACGATATGTATATATATATATATATATATATATATATATATATACATATATATATATATATATATATATATATAGCCTATATATATATATAAATACTGTACCGTATATACGTACTGAATAAGCAAAACTTAGCCCTCAAAACACACACATATATGTATATATATATAAATATGGATATATAGATATATATATATATATATATATATATATATATATATATATATATATATATATATATATGGTATGACATTGGAACAATCTCTAATAGATTTAGTAGATTTGAGAACAAAGCCCTCAAAAGGATATTGGGAGTTAAATGGCAGGAAAGGATTAGAAATGAAACTATAAGAGAGATTACTCGAGTGACATATGTGGATGAGATCATGATGAGGGCTAGATGGAGACGGATTGAGCATGTTCTTTGCACTCTGCAAGACAGACTAGTTCACCAAATATTCAACTGGGCTCCACAAGGCACTGGAAGAGTTGGAAGACCCGGGCTTACACGGCTGAGGACTATGAAGCGCGAAGTAGATGTTGAATGGAGAAGTGTTGAATTAAAATATTTTAAGAACTCAGTAACAACATTAAAACAGATCTCTCTCTCTCTCTCTCTCTCTCTCTCTCTCTCTCTCTCTCTCTCTCTCTCTATATATATATATATATATATATATATATATATATATTATATATATAGACATATATTTTATCACAAGATATCATCATCAGATGATTTAACATTCAGAATTACTGAAACGTAAATCTTAATGAGGACCCAATATACCACGACAATTAAACGCTTCCAAGTCTTAGACTTGAAAGCTTACTAAATCATGACGAAGCTCCATCCAATGAGTTACTCCACTGCAATATACCTGGGATGAAGATAGTTCTTATTAAGTAGAGACTCAATATCTCTCGCTGCTTAATTACTCCTTTGAATTGTGTCTGCACAGTGTGTGTTCGCTTTGTTGCTCGCTCCAACATTAGATTTTGCGAGAGGAAATAGAATTTAAGTGTCTACTTCTCCTTGGTGATTAAGGGTTATTTCGTTTGTATGTATGTATGTATACACACACACACACACACACACACATATATATATATATATATATATATATGTATGTATGCACACACGCTCACACACTATACCTATGGTAAACAGCACTTCTGGGAGAAGGAAACTCCAAAATCAAACCATTGTTGTCTCGTCTGTACCATAGTCTTCCACTGTCTTTGGGTAGAGTTATCTTGCTTGAGGGTACAGTCGGGAACAATTCTCTGCCTTATTTCTTTTCCTCTTGTTTTGTTAAAGTTTTTTTTAGTTTATATAGGAGATATTTATTTTAATGCTTTTACTGTTCTTAAAATATTTTATTTTTCCTTGTTTCCTTTCCTCACTGGGCTATTTTCCCTGTTGAGCCCCTGAGCTTATAGCATCCTGCTTTTCCTACTAGGGTTGTAGCCTATCAAGTAATAATAATAAAAATATATGTATATATATATGTATATATATATATATATATATATATATATATATATATATATATATACTCACTGTATGTGTGTGTATAAGTATCCACATACAGTACATATCGAAATCTGTATCTACACACATGTATGTATATATATATATGCATATATATATATACTGTATATATGTATATATATTATATATATATATATATGTATATATATATATATATATATATATCTATCTATATATATATATATATATATATATATATATATATGTGTGTGTGTGTGTGTGTATATTTGTGTAGTTGTGTGTGTATGAATATGTACGTTCAACAGCGAGAAAAGAAACAAGGAAATAAACAAATTAAACGAGAAGTGATGAACAATTAAGATATTTTAAGAACAGTATCAACAGTAAATTAGGTTTTACTACATAAAGTATAAAATTTTCATAAAATCAAGAGAAAGAGACATATTATAAAACACTGTGCCCCAGAATTACCCTTTATCTTGCACCTGCATCTTTATTGCAGTTTTTTTTTTTTGGGGGGGGAGGGGGGGGGGGCTGTATTAAATCATTACATAGAAATGACTTCAATGTCAAATCCGTATAATTAGGGTTGTGGTGGCCAATTGGAAACGTCCCTACCTTGTGATCGCTTGACTGGGGTTCGAGTCCTGCTCAAACACGTTAGTTTCTTTAGTGTCTGCAACTTCACCATCCTTGTGAGCTAAAGATGGGGGGTTTGGTTGAGCCTATAAGCCTACCTATTGAGTCATCAGCAGCCATTGCCTGACCCTCCTGGTACTACCTTAGGTGGAGAGGGGTCTTGGACGCTAATCATATGTATATATTGTCAGGCCCTAAGGCATTGTCCACCTTGCTAGGGCAATGTCACTGTCCCTTGCCTATGGCATTCATGAATGCTATTTAAAATTGGTCCTTTTATATAAACATTCTGTCTTTGAATCCTGTATTGAACGAACATGGAAGGAATAAAGGAATAATATATTGTGGTAGGGTCAAAGAATTACAAAAATAAGACGTATTCTGTTCCTTACAGTCAGGAAACAAAATATATAAACTTGCAACTGTTCTTTTCAAACAGCTGGTCTAAACTTTTCTATAAACTGAAAAGGTGGAAAATACAAGGACAGGCCACACTGCCTGTTATTTAAAAGGACTTATTCAAAGCAACATAAAACGCAATCTGAAAAGCTTTTGGCATTTCTATTCGAGGAAAACCTGCCAATGAAAAGGCAACAAAGACTTTTCCCTTCTTTTTTCAAAATATACCTGGGGTGAAAAGATTGCTATTAGCAATAGCCAGGGCTAGAAATAGACGATGTTAAAAGTGACTTGCTAGGGATTATGAATTGCAAGAAGATATAGAAAAGAAATTATTATTATTATTATTATTATTACTTGCTAAGCTACAACCCTAGTTTGAAAAGGAGAATGCTATAAGACCAGGGGCCCCAACAGGGAAAATAGCCCAGTGAAGAAAGGAGACAAGGAAAAGTGTAATGTTTTGAGAACAGTAACAACATTAAAATAAATATTTTCTATATAAACTATTAAAACTTAACAAAGTAAGAGGAACAGAATTAAGTATAATTTTAGCCTTCTGGAAGCGTTGTAAACGTTATAGATGCTGTCTGAGCAAAGACCTGGCAGTAATTTTAGCCTTCTGGAAGAATTTTAGTATACAACACTTTAGAAACACATTACAGGAGTGTAGCAACAATCAAAAGAACGTAAAACCAAATTCTCTCTCTCTCTCTCTCTCTCTCTCTCTCTCTCTCTCTCTCTCTCTCTCTCTCTCTCTCTCTCTCTCTCTCTCTCTGACTAGAAAGAAATAATAAGAAACTCCTTAAAGTTATAATTAAAGTATTTTTGTTCCCCCTGTGAACCATTAGTCAATACTGATATATTTAAATATACGCGATGTACTGAGAACCACTATTGAATACGAATATATTTATAAAACCACCTTGTATTATTATTATTATTATTATTATTATTATTATTATTATTATTATCATTATTATTATTATTATTATTACTATTATTATTATTAATTGCTAAGCTATAACCCTAGTTGGAAAAGAAGGATGCTATAAGCCCAGGGGCTCCAACGGGGAAAATAATCCAGTGAGGAAAAGAAACAAGTATAATAGAATATTTTAAGAACAGTAACATTAGAATAAATATCTCCTATATAAACTGTAAAAACTTTAACAATATAAGAGGAAGAGAAATAAGATAGGGTAGTGTGCCCGAGTGTACCTCAATCAAGAGAGCTCTAACCCAAGACAGTAGGAGACCATGGTACAGAGGCTATGGCACTACCCAAGACTAGCGATCAACGATTTGATTTTGGAGTGTCCTTCTCCTAGAAGAGCTGCTTACCATAGCTTAAAAGTCTCTTTTACCCTTACCAAGAGAGGAAAGTGGCCACTGAACAATTAGTGCAGTAACCCCTTGAATGAAGAAGAATTGTTTGGTAATCTGTGTTGTCAGGTGTATGACGACAGAGGAGACTATGTAAAGAATAGGCCAGACTATTCAGTGTGTGTGTGTGTGTGTGTGTGTAGGCTAAGGGAAAATGAACTGTAACTAGAGAGAAGATTCCAATGTAGTACCATCTGGCCAGTCAAAAGACCCCAAAATTCTCTAGCAGTAGCATCTCAACGGGTGGCTGGTGCTCCCTCTGTGAACCATTAGTGAATACTGATATATATATATATTTACATATATATATATATATATATATATATATATATATATATATATATATATATATATATATATATATATTTATATATATCTATATATATATATATTTATATATATATATATATATATATATATATATATATATATAGATATAGATATAGATATCCGCGATGTACTGAGAACCCTTATTGAACACGAATATATTTATAAAACCGATTTGTAATGAGTTAACGGAAGGCAAACCGCGAGGGATAATTATACCTCAATTCTTACCCTTAGTGTGGGCAGTAAAAATATAGATTATTGGCAAGAGTTATATTCTTGCGCTATAAATTGCATCATTTTGGCTCTCATTCATCCAATCCTTATCATCAATAAGCTTAAATTTTTGTGCATTTTGAAAAAATTGTTTTCATTGAAAAGAGAAATTACAGGAAATATACTTCAGATAAAATGAAAAAAAGTGTTTCAAGATGCTCATTAATTTCTCAAGAATTAAAAAGTTTCTAGTGAATTAACACACAATAGAAACTCTTACACTGTTAAAAAAGATAAAACGTAATTTTAATCAGAAATTCTCCATACAAATATACTGTTCTTAGCCGTATCTCAGTAAAATACAGGCGACCGTAATTTTACCTTACTTTGTTCTTATATTTTACGGGTTGGTAACCGTAACATCACTCCTTTACGTCATTGGGTTGTTGTGGCCTAATTGATAACGTCTCTGTCTGGTGTTTGCCAAACGGGGGTTCGAGTCCCGCTCAGACTCGTTAGTGCCATTAGTGTCTGCAACCTTATCATCCTTGTGAGCTGAGGTTGGGGGGTTTGGGGGAGCCTATAGGTCTATCTGCTGAGTCATCAGCAGCCACTGCCTGGCCCTCCCTGGTCCTAGCTTGGGCGCTGATCATTTAATATATGGTCAGTCTCTAGGGCATTGTTCTGATTGTTAGGGCAATGTCACTGTCCCTTGCCTCTGCTATTCATGAGCGACCTTTAAAACCCTTTAGACCTGTAAATATATTAACAGTTTTTAAAACGGTAAAATCCTGGAGTAAATGTTGCCAGGCATTTATCGTTTTTTTTAATGCATTTTTTAACAAGAAATATGCTTCACATAAAATGAAAAAATTGTATCAGGATGCTCAATAATTTCTAGACCATTACAAAGTTTCTAGGAAAATAACATTATATAATACAATTTTGTTCGAACAGGCAACCAGCCACGATTCGTAATTCCCTCAAAATTAATAATTTTCTAAGTTGTAAAGAAATAGTTTAAATAGGGCATCCCTGAGTTTAAAAAAAAAAATAATAAATAAAAAAAAAATAAAAAAAAAACTTCCTGAACAGTTTGTGTATTGCAAAGAATCAACCTTATTGTAAACGATATATATAAAAAACATGTATGATAGAATAAAACCAATAATCTCCTAAACAGTCAGTTCACTGTGAAGTATTAATTTATCAAATCACAAAGAAAATATTCGAAACAAGCTAAATTATAAGTAATAATTCTCCCAAACAGCCAGTTCACTATGAAGTATTAATTTAACAAATCATAAAGAAAGCATTTTTAAACAAGCTAAAATATAACCAATAAATCTAAACGGTCAGTTCACTACAAAGTGATAATTTATTAAATCATTAAGAAAACATTTGGAAACAAACAAGCTATAACCAATAGTTCTCCAGACATATTCAGTTCACTACAAAGTATTAATCTATCAACTCAAAAAGAAAACATTTTTGAAACAAGCTAAAATATAACCAATAATTCTCCTAAACAGTCAATTCAATACAAAGTATTAATAAAGAAATCCTTTAAATTGAAAAAAAAGTCGACATTTATGTTCCAGATCAGGCGTCCGCCCCCTCTCATATCAATAAGCTCGTGCAAACCGTTAGTGCTCTTGCAAAGAATTAATTAGAGAGGAGGAAAGTGGGGAAAGACACGTACTCCAGAGGGGAAGAACTGCCGAGAGGTGGACAGAAGGTACGGGGATTAACCGGAAAGAGATAAAAATCCCCTTTCTTCCCCCGAGGGGAAAGGACAAATAAATGGCAGTGGGATTAAATGGTTTGAAATTCGCATTTGCTGAAGGGTCTTGTGAGACCTTAAAAATACGTTTGCTTTTTCTTTTTCTTTATTGGAATTTGATTCTGGAGAAGGATTGATTTTGAAATTGCTTAATGGTTTGGCCGTCGGGGTTTAATGATCAGGTATATTAGATTTTAAATGTGTATGTATACATGTATTATGTGCTTGAATATACATACACATATATATGTATGGATACTAAATACGTAATACATACACATGTATATGTATATTTAATCTATATATATATATATATATATATATATATATATATATATATATATATATATATATGTATGTATATATATATATATATATATATATATATATATATATACATATCCTTTACTTTTCCATTTATCTTATATATACATCACTGATATGTCTCTCTTTCAGTACATAACATATAAGTATAATATATATATATATATATATATATATATATATATATATATATATATATATATATATATATATATATATACAGTATATGTATATACATGTATCATATATAATCTATATATGTATGTATATATATCCATATATATATATATATATATATATATATATATATACAATTTTTTTTATTCCAAAATATCAACATCCTCATGTTGAATTAGATACGTTTTTACCATTTCAGGGTTTTCCAATACATATGTGAACCAAACCCTGTCAAAATACTAGGATACTTCACTTATTTACTAATCATATAGTTCATTATTATAAAATCTATTGCTACAAGAGACAGACATAAACACATGGCCTTCTGCATCATGAGGCTCAATACTACACAGTATTCTAGAAGTTTTATTCCAACTGTTGCCAAGTTTAATCGAGTAGTTGAATCAATAAAACTTCAAAAGTTCAAAGTTGGAGTAAATGTTTATATGTTGACCAGGCTGACATGAGTCTTTTTATAGTTTATATATGACATATCTGTTTTTGACGTTGTTAATAGTTTATATGACATATCTGTTTTTGACGTTGTTAATAGTTTATATGACATATCTATTTTGCGTTGTTACTGTTTTTAGAATGACTTATTGTTAATTTGTTCCCATCATTTATTTATTTCCTTATTTGCTTTCCTCACTGGGCTATTTTTTCCTATTGGAGCCCTTGGGCTTATAGCATCTTGCTTTTCCAACTAGGGTTGTAGCTTGGCTAGTAATAATAATAATAATAATAATAATAACAATCTCCATCTCCACTTTCCTCTTGGTGAGGGCAGAATAGACTCTTTACCTATGGTAGGCAGCTATTCTAGGAGAGGGACACTCCAAAATGAAACCATTATTCTCTATTCTTGGGTAGTGCCATAGCCTCTGTACCATGATCTTCCACTTTCTTGGGTTAGAGTTCTCTTACTTGAGGGTACACTCGAGCACATTATTCTATCCTATTTCTCTTCCTCTTGCTGAGGGTAAAAGAGACTCTTTAGCTATGGTAAGCAGCTCTTCTAGGAGAGGGACACTCCAAAATCGAACCCTTGTTCTCTAGTCTTGGGTAGTGCCATAGCCTCTGTACCATGATCTTCCACTTCCTTGGGTTAGAGTTCTCTTACTTGAGGGTACACTCGAGCACATTATTCTATCTTATTTCTCTTCCTCTTGGTGAGCGTAAAAGAGACTCTTTAGCTATGGTAAGCAGCTCTTCTAGGAGAGGGACACTCCAAAATCGAACCCTTGTTCTCTAGTCTTGGGTAGTGCCATAGCCTCTGTACCATGATCTTCTACTTCCTTGGGTTAGAGTTCTCTTACTTGAGGGTACACTCGAGCACATTATTCTATCTTATTTCTCTTCCTCTTGGTGAGGGTAAAAGAGACTCTTTAGCTATGGTAAGCAGCTCTTCTAGGAGAGGGACACTCCAAAATCGAACCATTATTCTCTAGTCTTGGGTAGTGCCATAGCCTCTGTACCATGGTCTTCCACTGTCTTGGGCTAGAGTTCTCTGACTTTAGGGTACACTCGAGCGCATTATTCTATCCTATTTCTCTTCTTCTTGTTTTGAAAAAGTTTTTATAGTTTATATAGGAGATATTTATCTTAATGTTGTTACTCTTCATAAATTATTCTATTTTCCTTTCCTCAATGAGCTATTTTCCCTGTTGGAGGCTCTGGGCTTATAGCATCCTTCTTTTCCAACTTTTGCTAAGT
>NC_090763.1:7889302-7892397 GCF_036898095.1 Palaemon carinicauda
TCTCTCTCTCTCTCTCTCCTCTCTCTCTCTCTCTCCTCTCTCTCTATCTCTATCTATGTATCTAGGTTGATTATATTTCAGTTAAAACTTATGTAATCTGCACTGACAGTTACTATAACTAATTAAGTGCAACAGTTTCATAAAGTAACTTACATCTTTTTACATAAAACTAATAGAGTTAACATTAACGTATCAAGATATGCCTATAGTCTATATCTACCCGATTATGATTAAATTCTGGACAGGAATTAATATTTGAATGTTTCACTGCACACAGCAACCGTGCATGAGCCCAGAGATAAGGGTCATATTTTATAATTTCCTTCATTAAGATTGCAATTAAAAGAGAATGACATCATATAATCATAATGACTTACATCATTAGTATAATCAGAAAAAATATAATCATAATGACTTACATCATTTGTATAATCAGAAAAAAAAACTTAGACATAACAGGCAATGCTTTGGGTACAGAGATATGTAAATGAATTCTTATTAACATTATCATTAGTAGTAGTATTAGTAGTAATAATATCCCCAAAACAACATAACTTAAATCATTTGTATAATCAGAAATACTTAGATATATCCTAAAAACAGGGGATGCTTTGGGTACAGAGATATGTAAGTGAATTGTCATTAACATTAACATTAGTAGTAGTATTATTAGCAATAATATCCCCAAAACATAATAGCTTAAGTCATTTGTATGATTAGAAAAAAAACTTAGATATAACAGGGAATGCTTTGGGTACAAAGATATGTAAGTGAATTCTTACTGAAATCATTATAAGTATTAGTATTAGTAGTAGGTACTAATATCTAAATAAATAGGATTATCCTTCAATGACATATCATCAATAATAACAACACGAACTCAATTGGAAAAAATCATTTGCCCAAGAGAGAGAGAGAGAGAGAGAGAGAGAGAGAGAGAGAGAGAGAGGAGAGAGAGAGAGAGAGAGAGAGAGAGAGAGAGAGATAAATATTATATTTGATGTTATATGGTAATAAAATCTTAAGATATGCATGATTTGATTTATTGCAAGTATTCTCTTCAGGCTTAAGAGAGAGAGAGAGAGAGAGAGAGAGAGAGAGAGAGAGAGAGAGAGAGAGAGAGAGAGAGAGAGATATTACATTTGATGTTTTATTGTAATAAAGAATTTAATATATGCATGATTTGATTTATCTACAGTATTCTCTTCAGGGTCAGAAGAGAGAGAGAGAGAGAGAGAGAGAGAGAGAGAGAGAGAGAGAGAGAGAGAGAGAGATTACATTTGATGTTCCAGAATAGGCATTAACTGAGTGGAGAGCTGTAAATAGTAGATTGTTACTAGCAAAGTTAAATCAAAGCAGTGTAATATGAGTATCCCCAAACAAAAGATTCCCCTGAAGAAAGGAAAGACGAATATTTTGAAGAACTGCACAGTGTAATAGATGATAGAGAGCTATGAAAATTGTGATTGGCGACTTCAATGCTAAAGTTGGAAGAAATAATCAAGGTATAAAGAATGTGATGGATTTCGAGGGTCTTGGCGAAGTTGCAATGAAAATAGTGCACATTTCATAAGTTTCTGTTTGGCAATCAATCATGTCATTGGAGGTACTATTTTTCAACACCATGAGACAATTACAAAAATCAAGTAGATCACTTTGCCATTCAGAAAGAGAGAAGGAGGACTCTGAAAAATGTAAGAAGCTGTAGAGGTGCAGATATTAGTAGTGATCACCAGCTCCTCATTGCAACACAAATTAAAAATGAATGCACCCAACAGAAAGATGGATAGAATACCTAGGTTTGATACAACTAGGCTTTTAGATGAAGAGCACGAAGAAAAATTTGCAATTGAATGTAGGAAACGATTTGCAGTGTTAGAGACTTTATGAAAAGAGGAATGGACAATTAATGAAGAATGGTGTGATATTAAAAAACATAAATTATATCAGTCTAGTGGTAGTGAAGTCTTGGGACATGCAGTAACAAGGAAAAAGCCATGGATATCAAATGACACTTGGGATACTATAAAGAGGAGACAAAGACAAATACTGATTGTTGAAAATTTACGAGGAAGTAAGGAAAATTACAAGGTAGAGAATGCTAAGCATTTCAGTATTGACAGTGAGGTCAAAAGAAAAGCTAGGAATAACTGGAGAGAATATTTAGACAGTAAAGTAGATGAGGCTGCTAAAGCTATGAATTCAGGAAGTGGCTATGGTGTAAGAATTGCTCATAGAATTATTCATGACATCTCGACTGGGGGCCAAGAAGAAGAAGCATATACCAATCAAAATTAGAGAAGGCTCTGTTAAGTGAGGTTATGAATAGGAGATATGAAGGTAATAATTCTATTGATATACATGAAACTGATGAAGACCTTGATCTACCCAAGAATTAATTCAGTGTGTTTGAAGCCGAAGCTATCCTCAACAAATTAAGAGATGGAAAGCCCCTGGATACAGTGGAATAACTGCCGAGATGATACTGGCCGAAAATAAAGTGAATATAAAACTACTCACTAGATTATTTTTGAGAATGTGGTATGAAGAGGCAAAACCTGATGAATGTTAGTTAGGCGTGTTGGTGAAAATAGCAAAAATAGGAGACCTGAATGATTGGAATAATTACAGAGGTATAACCCTTACGTCAGTTATTATGAAAATATATAGCATGCTTATTCTAAAGAGACTGGGGAGAAAGATTGATGAAAATCTGAAAGATGATCAAACAAGATTTAGAAAATGTAGAAGTTGCACAGGCCAAATTTTTATTTTGAGAATATACATAGAATATATAAATCCCCTTTTGATGACATTTGCAGACTATGAAAAAGCCTTTGATAGTGTTCACCGGCCAATTTTTTGGAGAGTCCTACGTTATTATGGAATTCCTCTTAAATATGTAAATTTGATTAAGTCTGTTCATGAGCATAGCAAGTGGAGAGTTAATATTAATGGAGTCTTATCAAATGAATTTCTAGTGAACAGCGGAGTACTCCAAGGGAATATATTGTAACCTATGTTGTTTACCCTCCCCATGGATTTTGTAATGCTTAGAACAGTCACATATGGTGGAGAAGGAATGGACTGGATTG
>NC_090763.1:7897897-7912897 GCF_036898095.1 Palaemon carinicauda
ATAACCAATATATTCGTACAAAATATCCAGATTTTGTGTAGATGAAGACGACGAATTTATTCGCTAGGGATATGCAGATTTAACCAATATATTAGTACAGAATATTCACATTTTGTCCAAATGTAGGTTTGACGAATTTATTCGCTTGGAATATACAGATTTAACCAATATATTCGTACTAAGTATCAAGATTTTGTGTAAGTGAACACTTGGCAAATCTATTCGCTTGGATTATATAGATTTAACCAATATATTCTTACAAACTATCCATATATTGCGTGAATTAAGGCTTGGCGAATCTATTCGATTGGAATATACAGATATAACCAATATATTCGTACAAAATATCCAGATTTTGTGTAGATGAAGACGACGAATTTATTTGCTAGGGATATGCAGATTTGACGAATTTATTCGCTAGGAATATGCAGATTTAACCAATATATTCGTACATATTATCCAGATTGTGTGTGAATTAAGGCTTGGCGAATATACTCGCAAGGAATATACAGATTTAACCAATATATTCGTACAGAATATCCAGATTTTGTGTGAATTAAGGCTTGGCGAATCTATTCGATTGGAATATACAGATTTAACCAATATATTCGTAAAAAATATCCAGATTTTGTGTAGATGAAGACGACGAATTTATTCGCTAGGGATATGCAGATTTGACGAATTTATTCGCTAGGGATATGCAGATTTTACGAATTTATTCCCTAGGGATATGCAGATTTAACCAATATATTCGTACATATTATCCAGACTGTGTGTGAATTAAGGCTTGGCGAATATACTCGCAAGGAATATACAGATTTAACCAACATATTCGTACAAAACATCCACATTTTGTGTGAATTAAGGCTTGGCGAATATATTCGATTGGAATATACAGATTTAACCAATATATTCGTACAAAATATCCAGATTTTGTGTAGATGAAGACGACAAATTTATTCGCTAGGGATATGCAGATTTGATGAATTTATTCACTAGGGATATGCAGATTTAACCAATATATTCGTACATATTATCCAGATTGTGTATGAATTAAGGCTTGGCAATTATACTCGCAAGGAATATACAGATTTAACCAATATATTCGTACAGATTATCCCGATTTTGTGTGAATTAAGGCTAGGCGAATATATTCGCATGGAATATTTAGATTTAACCAATTACCTACATCGATTTAATCAAAAGCATATAAATCCTTATTAATAAATTCTTCATTATGTTTCAGTCATATAGGCTTACCTAACCTAACCTAACCTAACCTAACCTGACCTACCCCTACACGTTAATAAAAATCCAACAATCTCATTATTTGTCCTAATCAGCTCAGGCATTAGATGATATTCCTTCATAATACAAGGAGTGACTATATGGGAAGGAGATAGCCAACTAATTACATTGATATGACGTCTTATGTCATACCTTATATCCATCAGATTAATAATCATGGTGAGTAATTCAGGTCGGAAATTGTCTTGGATGCGTTCTCAAATTAGCCTCGATGTTAGTTGGAGATCACAGAACCAAATAATAGGATTGTTGATGTTATTCGTATCCCCTATAAGGTATATGGATTATACATACATACATACATACATACATATATATATATGTATATATATAAATGTATATATATATATGTATATACACACACACACACACACATATATATATATATATATACATATGTATATATATATATATATATATATCTTATATGGGAAAACAATAACATAGGTAATACTTTTATCTGGTTTTATGATCTCTAATATCTGATACACACTGTACACGCAAACACACAAACATAAATGTGTGCGTGTGTATATAAAACTATATGCGTATGTATATGTATATATATATATATATATATATACATACACACATTTATAAACATATATACATACACATACACACATATATACACACATATATATATATATATATATATGCCTGTGTTTACGTGCTTATATACACACATATACACATATGCACATATATTTCAGTGTCTGTTTACTTATGTATGTATGTTTGTATGTACGTACGTATGTATGTATGTATGTATGTATGTATTTGGTAGGAGTAGAAGTACTTGTCACATATATAATTTCCAACATAAAATGAATGAAAAAATAATCTGCTGCCGGCTCAACTTCTTTCGATATATATATATATATATATATATAGATAGATAGATAGATAGATAGATAGATAGATAGATAGATAGATAGATAGATAATAATAATAATAATAATAATAATAATAATAATAATAATAATAATAATTGCTTCTTTCGTGATTTATACCCAACTATTTAAAAAATCATAAATTTAAATCAAACAAATATGGCTTCTCACAACAAAAATGTATCATAAAACAAAACAAACAATATAAAAGCAATTTTTACAAATCTTAAAATACAAACACTAAATAAAGATATAAAACTAATTATCATGAATCCTAAAATATAAACAAAAGAAAATAATAAAAAGATTTTCTCCATCATAGAAGGACCTTAGCAATTTTTATGAATCTTAAAATATAAACATTATATAAAGATCATAGAAAAATATTTTTTATGAATCCTAAAATATAAACAAAAGAAAAAAAATTTCTCCATCATAGAAGGACCTTAGTCATAGTGGCTTCCTAAAATGTATCACAAAACAAAATAAACATCATAAAACTCCATTTTCATGAAACCCTAAAATGTAAACAAAAGAAAATTAAAAAAAGAAATCCATTTGCCTCCCTCATTTTCCTCCCCCATTTATGACCTTAGTTGAAGAAATCATGGGGGTCACTACAGGGGTCATACAGGGGTCATGGCAAAATTTTATGGGGTAATCAGCGAGCAACAATATACCATAACCCCGGTTCCTTCCTTCATTATCCTCAAAGGACTTCGCTCTCGTCATAAAACAACTCTTTTGCTTTCCCCCTGACGCAGCCTCTAGGGAAGGGAGTATGAGACCAGACTATTTTGAGGCTTGTTAGACTTTTTTTATAGGGATAAACACCAATAAAAACTCTTACGTACATACATATTTATATAAAGTCAGAGAAAATATGTATACATGTATGTGTATAAATAACAAAACATATTTTATATATATATATATATATACAAATATATATATATATATATATACATATATGTAAATATATATATATATATATATATATATAGTGTGTGTGTGTGTGTAAATATATGTATGTATATGTATAAATGTATATATTCATATATATATATATATATATATGCAGTACAGTATATACTTATACACTCAAACACGTATATATAAATACATATATATATATATATATATATACATGTGTGTGTATATAGTATATAAACTGTATATAGGTAAAGGGGTAGATAGATAGATATATAGATATGTGTGCATGGAATTAAGATACACGCAAAGACCCCAGGAAAAATAAAACCTATACAGATCCTGACCAATTTCATCTTGTGTATTTTCAACTTATCTCCTACATTTAGAGGACCGATACGGTAAAGATAACTTTATATCTTATATTATTGTTATTACTCGCTCTCTAGGAAAAGAATGAACGAACTAACAAATATAAAAAGAGAAAAAAATCTGTTGATGAAGACCGCATTAATTATTCAACACTTGACAGAAGTTAAATATCAAAGCTTTTCCTCAGTAAAGACATTCTCAATATATCCATTTATGTGAAATTGAAAGCGAGTGATATAGGATATAAGGTCATATTTCATAAATTTGAGAGAGAGAGAGAGAGAGAGATAGAGAGAGAGAGAGAGAGAGAGAGAGAGAGAGAGAGAGAGAGAGAATGAAAAATCATGATTCATACACCACAATAAAAACTACCACAGAGAGAGAGAGAGAGAGAGAGAGAGAGAGAGAGAGAGAGAATGAAAAATCATGATTCATACACCACAATAAAAACTACCACAGAGAGAGAGAGAGAGAGAGAGAGAGAGAGAGAACGGAAATAATAATAAGCAATGATCAAAAAAGCATAATCAAATGTGCAATGCTTACTCGAGAACTTCATGTCTTTTTCTCACTTATTTACTATATATGTTTAATCCTCGTATTTTATCTCTCATTCTAACATCGACATCATACCAAAATGACATAGAAAAGCACAGATAATAAAGATAAACAAAAATTATCCTCCTTCCAACTCAAACATATTCCAGCTCTTGAGCTGGAGTAAGACTTTTAACTGCTTCGAACAAGCCGAGAAAATGAGAGAATTTTTATATTTTCTCTCGTTGCTATTACTGGAAGTCGGAGCAAAGTTTTGCAGGGTCTTTATATTTATCTTAGGATGCGCATTGAATCATCGGGGGTAAAGTTAGGACAGCTCTTCGGGGGAATGATTTTTTCCTCGGCGATGTGAACTGCAACGGAATTGGCGCGCTACTTTCGCCCGTTATTGCAACTTATGCATGATATTATTGCATCTCTCTCTCTCTCTCTCTTCTCTCTCTCTCTCTCTCTCTCTCTCTGTGCTACTTTTATTGTGGTACATGAATCATGATTAGGCATCTCTCTCTCTCTCTCTCTCTCTCTCTCTCTCTACTATTACTACAATTAACTGTTATTGTAATTTATTATTGATATTACTGCATAAAGCCTATCAATTTTGTCTCTCGGTTATTTTTAATTCTTATTGCAAATTTTATTGATAATTTGGTCTCTCTCTCTCTCTCTCTCTCTCTCTCTCTCTCTCTGTGCTAGTTTTTATAGTGGTAAATCATGATTTTGCATCTCTCTCTCTCTCTCTCTCTCTCTCTCTCTCTCTCTCTCTCTATGCTAGTTTTTATTGTGGTAAATCATGATTTTGCATCTCTCTCTCTCTCTCTCTCTCTCTCTCTCTCTCTCTCTCATTTTGAGCGTGAAGTGAATGGATAAACCAAATTGTACATATTCTAAAGGATATCTTAAAATTTTTAGCAGTGTAATATATATATATATATATATATATGTATATAATCTGAGCATGAAGAGACGAAATAAATCAAAACCTATCCATACACATTCGCTCCCTCTCCCTTTCACATGCATTTCATAATCTATAACAGTGAATAGAATAAAGTAATTTTCTCTCTCTCTCTCTCTCTCTCTCTCTCTCTCTCTCTCTATCTCTATCTATGTATCTAGGTTGATTATATTTCAGTTAAAACTTATGTAATCTGCACTGACAGTTACTATAACTAAATTAAAGTGCAACAGTTTCATAAAGTAACTTACATCTTTTTACATAAAACTAATAGAGTTAACATTAACGTATCAAGATATGCCTATAGTCTATATCTACCCGATTATGATTAAATTCTGGACAGGAATTAATATTTGAATGTTACTGCACACAGCAACCGTGCATGAGCCCAGAGATAAGGGTCATATTTTATAATTTCCTTCATTAAGATTGCAATTAAAAGAGAATGACATCATATAATCATAATGACTTACATCATTAGTATAATCAGAAAAAATATAATCATAATGACTTACATCATTTGTATAATCAGAAAAAAAAACTTAGACATAACAGGCAATGCTTTGGGTACAGAGATATGTAAATGAATTCTTATTAACATTATCATTAGTAGTAGTATTAGTAGTAATAATATCCCCAAAACAACATAACTTAAATCATTTGTATAATCAGAAATACTTAGATATATCCTAAAACAGGGGATGCTTTGGGTACAGAGATATGTAAGTGAATTGTCATTAACATTAACATTAGTAGTAGTATTATTAGCAATAATATCCCCAAAACATAATAGCTTAAGTCATTTGTATGATTAGAAAAAAAACTTAGATATAACAGGGAATGCTTTGGGTACAAAGATATGTAAGTGAATTCTTACTGAAATCATTATAAGTATTAGTATTAGTAGTAGGTACTAATATCTAAATAAATAGGATTATCCTTCAATGACATATCATCAATAATAACAACACGAACTCAATTGGAAAAAATCATTTGCCCAAGAGAGAGAGAGAGAGAGAGAGAGAGAGGAGAGAGAGAGAGAGAGAGAGAGAGAGATAAATATTATATTTGATGTTATATGGTAATAAAATCTTAAGATATGCATGATTTGATTTATTGCAAGTATTCTCTTCAGGCTTAAGAGAGAGAGAGAGAGAGAGAGAGAGAGAGAGAGAGAGAGATATTACATTTGATGTTTTATTGTAATAAAGAATTTAATATATGCATGATTTGATTTATCTACAGTATTCTCTTCAGGGTCAGAAGAGAGAGAGAGAGAGAGAGAGAGAGAGAGAGAGAGAGAGAGAGATTACATTTGATGTTATATTGTAATAAAGAATTTAAGATATGCAGGATTTGATTTATCTACAGTATTCTCTTCAGGGTCAAAAGAGAGAGAGAGAGAGAGAGAGAGAGAGAGAGAGAGATTACATTTTATGTTATATTGTAATAAAGAATTTAAGATATGCAGGATTTGATTTATCTACAGTATTCTCTTCAGGTTCAAAAGAGAGAGAGAGAGAGAGAGAGAGAGAGAGAGAGAGAGAGATTACATTTGATGTTATATTACTAATAAAATTTTAAGATATGCATTATTTGATTTATCTATTCTCTCTCTCTCTCTCTCTCTCTCTCTCTCTCTCTCTCTCTCGAGAGAGAGAGAGAGAGAGAGAGAGAGAGAGAACAAACTTTGAAACTTATGACGTATGATAAAGGAAAAAGTTTCTCCACAAAATAATAAAGTACTAAACTTTAGAAATGTGTCGAGTCGGAATTTACCATAAACAGTAATGGGGCGAAAACGTATAAAAATCTTTGGCCACAAAACACAGAAAATATTTTTTTTTATATAATCCACAAACTTTAGTTTAGTATGATATACGTAAGTAGATATATAGAAAAATAGAAACACATCATTAGAAAAAATTGATATAAATAACTATTTATGCACAATATATACACACACACACACACACACACATATATATATATATATATATATATCAAATAAGCCATATATGATGATACATTAAAGTCTGGATTCTCTTAACGACCTCAGGATCAGAGACACCAGGCGAAATCACTCAAAGGCTATAGTATCTGACCGGCCAGGTTTCGAACCATGGTCCAGGAAACTTGTATGACATTGACCTTATCACTCAGCAACGAGGGCTTATTTGAAATATGAAAAACACGTTTAAATGTGCAAAATTTATCATATATATATATATATATATATATATAAATGTAAATATGAATATATATGTATATATGTAAAAATATATACAGTATGCATATATATATATATATATATATACCATGGCAGAGTAAATATGAAAATAAAAATTTAATCGTACCTGATTTGAAAAAAAAAAATCACGCGTATTAGTGAAAAATAGAGAGAGTATATTTGTTTCAAAATCTGTTTAGATTGCTATACCTTCGTAAGAGTTACTGGTTCTCACAAGCATTATTAAAATGAGCTGACACATATCCCGAAAATGCGGAAATAATTATAGCCCCTCTTTGAAAACTTAAACCATTACATAATATAAAGAAATAACAAACATTGCAGTACGCCTTTGCTAACATGGAAATGTTGCATTTATTTGGACAAACTAGAAATAAATGAAAAAGTTTAAAAATTAAATCGCACTGTTCGGACAAATCGTAATGTAAACAACACAGATTCATGTCATAAACACTAGAGAGCGAATCCTCTGCCAAAGAATGATGGCATTCATTTATTGCCAAATGAAAATCTACGATAAAAAAGAAAACAGAAACTGCTATGCCCAGTGACTGAAACTAGTCTATGAAACAGTATGGAAAACAGAAACTGCTCTGCCCAGTTGCTAAAACTAGTCTAGCAAACAGTACGAAAAAACAGAAACTGCTCTGCCCAGTAGCTAAATCTAGTCTAGCAGACAGTGCAGAAAACAGAAACTGCTCTGCCCAGTTGCTAAAACCAGTCTAGCAAACAGTGCGGAAAACAGAAACTGCTCTGCCAAGTTGCTAAAACTAGTCTAGCAAACAGTATGAAAAACAGAAACTGCTCTGCCCAGTTGCTAAAACTAGTCTAGCAGACAGTGCGGAAAACAGAAACTGCTCTGCCCAGTTGCTAAAACCAGACTAGCAAACAGTACGGAAAACAGAAACTGCTCTGCCCAGTTGCTAAAACTAGTGTAGCAAACAGTGCAGAAAACAGATACTGTTTTGTCCAATTGCTAAAACTAGTCTAGCAAACAGTGCGGAAAACAGAAACTGCTCTGCCAAGTTGCTAAAACTAGTCTAGCAAACAGTATGAAAAACAGAAACTGCTCTGCCCAGTTGCTAAAACTAGTCTAGCAGACAGTGCAGAAAACAGAAACTGCTCTGCCCAGTTGCTAAAACTAGTCTAGCAAATAGTACGAAAAAACAGAAACTGCTCTGCCCAGTTGCTAAAACTAGTCTAGCAAACAGTACGAAAAACAGAAACTGCTCTGCCCAGTTGCTAAAACTAGTCTAGCAGACAGCGCGGAAAACAGAAAATGCTCTGCCCATTTGCTAAAACTAGTCTAGCAAACAGTACGGAAAACAGACCCTGCTCTCCCCAGTTGCTAAAACCAGACAAGCAAACAGTACGGAAAACAGAAACTGTTCTGCCCAATTGCTAAAACCAGATTAGCAAACATTACGGAAAACAGAAACTGCTCTGCCCAGTTGCTAAAATTAGTGTAGCAAACAGTGCAGAAAACAGAAACTGTTCTGCCCAATTGCTAAAACCAGACTAGCAAACAGTACGGAAAACAGAAACTGCTCTGCCCAGTTGCTAAAATTAGTGTAGCAAACAGTGCAGAAAACAGATACTGTTCTGTCCAATTGCTAAAACTAGTCTAGCAGACAGCGCGGAAAACAGAAAATGCTCTGCCCATTTGCTAAAACTAGTCTAGCAACAGTACGGAAAACAGACCCTGCTCTCCCCAGTTGCTAAAACCAGACAAGCAAACAGTACGGAAAACAGAAACTGTTCTGCCCAATTGCTAAAACCAGATTAGCAAACATTACGGAAAACAGAAACTGCTCTGCCCAGTTGCTAAAATTAGTGTAGCAAACAGTGCAGAAAACAGAAACTGTTCTGCCCAATTGCTAAAACCAGACTAGCAAACAGTACGGAAAACAGAAACTGCTCTGCCCAGTTGCTAAAATTAGTGTAGCAAACAGTGCAGAAAACAGATACTGTTTTGTCCAATTGCTAAAACTAGTCTAGCAAACAGTGAGTAAAACAGAAACTACTCTGTCTAGTTGCTAAAACCAGTCTACCAAACAGTACGGAAAACAAACTGCTCTGCCCAGTTGCTATAACCAGTCTAGCAAACACTACAGAGCTAAGGAATAAACAATAGAGAGTGCTGCCGCCGGCAAAGAATCATGGGGTCCATTCGTTGTAAAATATGAAACCACCGGAATCCAATTAAGTTGCACGAGACGTCGGCACTCCGCCTTAATTCCAGGACATACCAAACGACATATGAAACCAGAGTTGCAATTCACAGTCCTTTTCTTTCGTTGTCTCTGCTGCGATAGACTCGGAATGACGATGAATATTTTGGGGAAACTGATTATGTTGAATTGGGTATCTGAGAAGAGTTATTCCTCATTTTTTTCGATTTATGAAATAGAAAAGATTAATTTATCTTTAAGCTAATTGTGCATATAATAATTAGATCTATTAAACATATTTGCCCCCTCACGCTCTCAAGTCAGACTTATTTACTTGATAATACTCACGCTTAACTCAAATCCAACATCCTTACTAACACTTACTTTCTCTACTTCACACTTATTCATCAAATCATGCATCTTACTCAGATATATACTCCCGAGCTGTCACTCGTGCTTATTGTTAAACTTACACTTCGAACGACGCTCTAAAGTTACACATATTCAATTGCTTTCTGTCAATCTCATGTTCTAACTCACGTTCCTCTCTCACGAACATTCTTTAATTCAAGCTCCTCACTCGGTTAATACCCTCACTCTGTCACAATTATTCACTAATTAATCTTGCTCTTCAGTCACGCATACTTATTTGCTCTCGTCTCACTCACATCCATTCTCTCATTAATGTTGCTCTTCCCTCACACGTACTTATTTGCTCTCATTCTCAGTCACACTCATTTTCTAATTCCTGCTCTTCACTCACACATACTTATTTGCTCTCATTATCAGTTTCCCTCATTTTGTAATTCATGCTCTTATCTCACGCATATTAATTTACACTCTAGTAACTAGTTCACGCTTCTCATCTTGAATACAAATTGGATAAAAAGAGAACTTAAATAATTTACATATAAATAACCAAGAGACAATCGTACCAAAAATAGTATATGTACTCACCAAGTACTGTCACGGCTACAGTAATATCTTTCCCCAGTACTGTCATTCCTAACGTCCGTCTCAAACACCCGTCATTTCCCCCACAATCAGCATTTCTTCCCCACACTCAGCATCGCTTCCCCCACAGTCGCATCGTCCCACAATCATATCAAACCGCCGTAAATCCTCCGGCGTTGACTCCCAAGGGATCTTTCATCATCCTTACGGACAACACTGAAGTGCCCAAGGCACTCTAACATATGAGTGGCGCAAGATATCCACCGAAAGACGTCCTGATAAATTCATGGCAAGATTTTTTTTTTTTTTTTTTTTTTTGCCTTTTTTTCTGGTCGCAATTTCTTGATTTGGAAGAGAAGACGACTTTAGGCGTTCTATTTAACTCTATTTGTTTTGTCTCCACAGTGTATATATTATATTTCATAATGTTATAGAGCTGCGGTCTTTCACTGTGGCGTTTTTCCTGGGTTACATTTCTTTCATATTACTCCGTGTGAGAATACGTTTTTCTTATATATCTATATGGCAGTATAAAGATACTCCAACGCACATGTAACCCAACACACAAATATATGCAAAATATCTATCGATCTATGTAAATATATATGTACATATACATATATGCATATTTATGGGCTACATATATATATATATATATATATATATATAATTATATATAGACATACTGTATATATGTGTATATATGCATATTCATAATATATAATAAATATATACATACACGCGCGAACACACACACACACACACACATATATATATATATATATATATATATATATATATATATATATATATATATATATATATATATATATACTGGTATTGCATACCGCATATATAGGAGTGTTTATTTGTGTATAAATATGATGTGTGCGTGTGCAAGTGTCTGAAATCGTATGATATTGATACGCAGGTGTATAGTCATTCGTTAATCAAATAATTATTTATCATACCTAAGAAACTAAATGTCAGCTCAAGGTTTACAATTTGCAGTCAAAGCTAAGAAAATCTCCATGGTTGGAAACCATGATGAGAGAAATGAAAAAAAATCCTCTAAGCTGGAAATACCTTGAAGATCTTTTTAGAGGGGGGCGGGGTGGGGGTGGGGGCCACTTTTGCCTGAGTGGCTGGTGATTTGCGTGTGAAACACATCTGTTTTACATATCCTTTCTGTTCTGCTTTTCACTTGGAGAGGACCCGCCAGACTTCGGTGGGTCTGCCATCAATTCGAAACTATTCCCGGTCGGTGGTTTGCCATTAATTCGAAACGATTCCCGTCTATCTCCTGAGGAGTTTCGAATGAGAGGGTTTAGTGCCCATATCTTATTAGAGTAGGAATTTTGATTTTTTTTATAGAACCAGTAATAATTTTATTAAAAATTCTTATTTTGACATATTTTCAAGGTATGGTTCTTTCTTAATAAATTTGTAAATAAATAAAAAAATTATTGTCAATCCTATTTGGAAATTATTAAAGTAGTCCTTGTATCAAATTGTGAATTATCATGACAAATTCTACTTTTAGTTATATCTGTCATAGCAGGATAAAACCCTTAATGGTTTCTTACCCTATGAATGTACATAAGAATAAATAAAGTGTAAAGTGTATCAGTTCGCCTGAGTTAAGAAATTGTATCATTTAGTGAATGGAATTACTAATAAAATCTTTAAATTTATTATGAATATAACACCATGTTAATAAAAAGCCACGAAGGTTTATAATGACAAGAATCTTATCAGATAAATAATAAACAAACAGAATGAAATTATCTAATTTTTTTTCGCTGAGATATGGATAAATAAAGTCTTAGGAAGTAATATTACACACCACAAGTCAGTTGTAACTGGCCATTTAAATCCATAAGTTGGGTAGTGGTGGCCGGGTGGTAGCGTCTTTTCCTGGTGATTGCCAGACTGGGGTTCGAGTCCCGCTCAAACTTGTTAGTTCCTTTGGACGGTGCAAACTCACTAGCCTTGTGAGCTAAGGGTGGTGGGTATGGGGGAGCTTATAGGTATATCTGCTGAGTCATCAGCAGCCATCTCCTGGCCCTCCTTGGTCCTAGTTTGTGTGGAGAGGGAGCTTGGGCGCGGATCATATGTATATATGATCAGTCTCTAGGGCATTGTCCTGCTCGATAGGGCAATGTCACAGTGCGGTGCCTCTGCCATTCATGAGCGACCTTTGAACCTTTGTTGCCCATTTCTGGGTCCGTGTATCTAGCAACGCCGTGTGACCATAACGTTGGGTGCCAAAAATACGTTCTACAATGTTAAAAATTTGCATTAAAAAAAAAACGGCAAGTGGCCTGTATTTTACTGAAAAACGGTTGAGAACACTATACTCTTACGGAGAATTTCCGATTAAAATTACGGTGCTTTCTAACAGTGAAGAGTATTTCATAATCATAAGGTAATGAAAAAAAATATATTATTTTTCGTTATATAAAGCTACTATTGTACCCTTCGTGTAATATGTCTCTACTATCGTTATTATTATTACTAGAAAGGTACAACTCTGGCTGAAAAAAGTAGAAAAAAGCCCTACTATAAGCCAAAGGGCTCCCACAGAGCAAAATAGCCTAGTGAAGAAAGTAAACTAGAAAATAAATAAACTTCAAGAAAATAATGAACAACCAAAATAAAATATTCTATGAACAGTAGCAACATTAAAATAGAACTTTCATATAAAACAGTAAAAACTTTAAAAAAGAAAGGGGAAGAGAAATAAGATAGAATAGTGTGCCCGAGTGTACCCTCAAGCAAGAGAACTCTAACCCAAGACAGTGTAAGACCATGGTACAGAGTCTATGGCACTATGGCTGTTTAATCATAAAATAATAATAATAATAATAATAATAATAATAATAATGATAATAATAATTAATAATAACAATAATAATTACATTAATATTAATAATAATAATAATAATAATAATAATAATAATAATAATGAAACCAATAATAATGATAATAGTAATTAATAATAACAACAATAATAATAATAATAATAATAATAATAATAATGTAAACGATGTTTTTAAACTTTCAGAGGAAGTTTCCATACAATTTACACTAAGCTCTCTCGAGCTGATATATTTTTCACTTAAAAAAATACAATTTTCAGTGATATCAGATATACTTCGGCAAAGTTTTCCTAATTTGTTGACAGGAGAGAGTTTAATGAGCTGAAACTTTTCTTTATTGTTGACTCTTAAAAAGAAACCTTGAATATTTAAGTCTCCCGATCGATGTCGGGTGTAGTTTGAATTTCTAATTTACTTTTCATGCATTTGTCCAACATTGATAGAAGAGAGAGAGAGAGAGAGAGAGAGAGAGAGAGAGAGAGAGAGAGAGAGAATGTTTCGTTGGGGTCTAAATGGACGAGAAACCTCTATGTGCATTTGAGAGTTTGATATGTCTCTCTCTCTCTCTCTCTCTCTCTATGCGAAACTTCTTCCGTTAAAAAGATATATACCATTACAAAAAAGCAACGGAAATAATCACCCTTACTGCCTGACGTCGTAAGGGCGAGAACAGATTGTTCAAGGTAACTGGTTTTAATATTTAGTATGAATTTTCGATGTACTTTGGCTTCAAATGAATAATTATTCGTCATTAAACAAACATAAGGAATTTCAATCAAGGTATTTTCCCATATATATGAACTCTCAGTTATTAGAGTTGTAATAGATAAACATATACCAACAAAAACGACCTTACAAAAATATATTTATCTTTTCCCGTATGTGATTGATATTCTATGATTTTTCGCAGTACTTTGGTTTTAAATTGATAATTAGTAATTAATAATAATTATTTTTCTTTAAAAAACATAATTAATTTCAATCAAGGTATTCTGCAACCTCACCATCCTTGTGAGCTGAGGATGGGGGTTTTGAGGGAGCATATAGATCTATCTGCTGAGTCATCAACAACCATTGCTTGGCCCTCCTTGGTCCTAACATGGGTGGAAAGGGAGCTTGGGTGCTGATCATATTTAATATAGGGTTAGTTTCTAGGGCATTGTCCTGCTTGATAGGGCAATGTCACTGTCCATTGCCTCTGTCATTCATGAGCAGCCTTTAAACCTTTGTTAAAGTTTTTATAGTTATATAAAATATCTATTTTAATGTTACTGATCATGAAATATTTTATTTTTCCTTGTGTCCTTTCCTCACTGGGATATTTTCCCTGTTGGAGCCTCTGGGCTTATAGCATCCTGCTTTCCTAACTATGGTTGTATCTTAGCATTTTGATAATAATATTAATAATAATAATAATGATAATAATAATAATAATAATAATAAAAATAATAATAATGATAATAATAATAATCATAATGAAAATAATAATAATAATAATTAGAATAATAATAAAAAAGATAATAATAATAATAAAAATAATAATGATAATATCAATAATAATAATAATTATTATTTAATAATGATAATAATAATAACAATAAAAATAACAATAATAATGATAATAATAATAACAACAATAATGATAATAATAATAATAATAATAATAATAATAATAATAATAAACAGAAACGACCTTACGAAGAAACTCTAAATTTCCTGAGGCTTT
>NC_090763.1:7917897-7922897 GCF_036898095.1 Palaemon carinicauda
GTCATTAATACTATCCTTATGTACCCCTGCTTCAACTAGAACATCACTGTCACTCGATGCCATGTTTCTAGTGAATAATTAACAATAATCAACACTTATCACTTTACTAATCACTAAATTATTGTTCAAATCAACGAGAACACAAATTTAAACGCGGCGGGACTGTGACATAACACGCGACTGAGAGGGAGGGAGGGAGAGGTTGGGTAGAGGGAGGCTTCGCTGACGCTGATTGGCTGGTAACAGAGACGCAGCCAGGTTTGCTTGGCTGTGATTGGTCGAAAAAAAGGCGCACTTTTGAAGAAAGTTGCTGTGAAGTCACTCACTCTCCTCGCCTGTTTTGGCTCTCAAACAAAAACCAAATAAACAGTCAAGCAAATTATTATTATTATTATTATTATTATTATTATTATTAACTGTTGGTAGGGGTCTGTTATTGCCTGTGATACGACTGAAGTCACTCACTCTCCTCGCCTGTTTTGGCTCTCAAACAAAAACCAAATAAACAGTCAAGCAAATTATTATTATTATTATTATTATTATTATTATTAACTGTTGGTAGGGGTCTGTTATTGCCTGTGATACGACTGAAGTCACTCACTCTCCTCGCCTGTTTTGGCTCTCAAACAAAAACCAAATAAACAGTCAAGCAAATTATTATTATTATTATTATTATTATTATTATTATTAACTGTTGGTAGGGGTCTGTTATTGCCTGTGATACGACTGAAGTCACTCACTCTCCTCGCCTGTTTTGGCTCTCAAACAAAAACCAAATAAACAGTCAAGCAAATTATTATTATTATTATTATTATTATTATTATTATTATTAACTGTTGGTAGGGGTCTGTTATTGCCTGTGATACGACTGAAGTCACTCACTCTCCTCGCCTGTTTTGGCTCTCAAACAAAAACCAAATAAACAGTCAAGCAAATTATTATTATTATTATTATTATTATTATTATTAACTGTTGGTAGGGGTCTGTTATTGCCTGTGATACGACTGAAGTCACTCACTCTCCTCGCCTGTTTTGGCTCTCAAACAAAAACCAAATAAACAGTCAAGCAAATTATTATTATTATTATTATTATTATTATTAACTGTTGGTAGGGGTCTGTTATTGCCTGTGATACGACTGAAGTCACTCACTCTCCTCGCCTGTTTTGGCTCTCAAACAAAAACCAAATAAACAGTCAAGCAAATTATTATTATTATTATTATTATTATTATTATTAACTGTTGGTAGGGGTCTGTTATTGCCTGTGATACGACTGAAGTCACTCACTCTCCTCGCCTGTTTTGGCTCTCAAACAAAAACCAAATAAACAGTCAAGCAAATTATTATTATTATTATTATTATTATTATTAACTGTTGGTAGGGGTCTGTTATTGCCTGTGATACGACTGAAGTCACTCACTCTCCTCGCCTGTTTTGGCTCTCAAACAAAAACCAAATAAACAGTCAAGCAAATTATTATTATTATTATTATTATTATTATTATTATTAACTGTTGGTAGGGGTCTGTTATTGCCTGTGATACGACTGAAGTCACTCACTCTCCTCGCCTGTTTTGGCTCTCAAACAAAAACCAAATAAACAGTCAAGCAAATTATTATTATTATTATTATTATTATTATTATTAACTGTTGGTAGGGGTCTGTTATTGCCTGTGATACGACTGAAGTCACTCACTCTCCTCGCCTGTTTTGGCTCTCAAACAAAAACCAAATAAACAGTCAAGCAAATTATTATTATTATTATTATTATTATTATTAACTGTTGGTAGGGGTCTGTTATTGCCTGTGATACGACTGAAGTCACTCACTCTCCTCGCCTGTTTTGGCTCTCAAACAAAAACCAAATAAACAGTCAAGCAAATTATTATTATTATTATTATTATTATTATTATTAACTGTTGGTAGGGGTCTGTTATTGCCTGTGATACGACTGAAGTCACTCACTCTCCTCGCCTGTTTTGGCTCTCAAACAAAAACCAAATAAACAGTCAAGCAAATTATTATTATTATTATTATTATTATTATTATTAACTGTTGGTAGGGGTCTGTTATTGCCTGTGATACGACTGAAGTCACTCACTCTCCTCGTCTGATTTAGTTCTCAAACAAAAATATACTGTCAAACAAATAATAATAATAATAATAATAATAATTATTATTATTATTATCATTATTATTATTATCATTATTATTATCTGTTTGTAATGGTCTTTCTTTATAATGGTGCATGAGGTGGGAGCATGAGTCTATGTGTATGCACATACGGCCAATTATTGCTTATCACGTATTTTGGTGTTTTATACAAGCTGCTGATATTCAACTAAGTTAATGAAAAATGTGAAATATGTAAAATGTCATATTTTGATTGCTGATAGTAAGAGAAAGGCAATGAAAATTAAGATAGTAGTAAAAATATACCGTAGGTAAAAGTAGGGCAGTCAACAAACTAGAATATAGTTACAGATTATAGAAATAAAACATTTGAAACTTCAATTTTCAGCTCCATAGAATAACCTTGTTAGTAAGAGAGTTAAATATCCTGATTTAGTGTAATGATTACACAATGAAATGACCTATAATACGAAAATTAATTAGAAATGTAAGGTTTCTGACTCTTTTGCATAACAATACATTATAAGGAAGTATTAACTTGTATACTATTCATGCAAATATTCGTTTTTACTAGATGACATAATATTATAGTCAAACACTAGCTAATGAACACAAGCCTAGTGTAAAAGGTATAGGCCTAGACCAATGCGCATTTACATAAACCATAATAACAACAGATCAGATCGCTTACTTACGATTTTCATCTAAGTACGATCTTCATTAGTTTCATTAATTTCATGTTTGAATAATCAACCATTGCTATCTCTCTCTCTCTCTCTCTCTCTCTCTCTCTCTCTCTCTCTCTCTCTTTTGTCTTGCTCAAGCTATTTATTTTTATTTTATGTGGCCTTCTACTGGCGAGGTATTCTAAGACAACCCATCTCTCTCTCTCTCTCTCTCTCTCTCTCTCTCTCTCTCTCTCGTTTTGCTCAAGCTATTTATTCCTATTTCATGTGGCTTTCTATTGGTGAGATATTCCATTCTAAGACAACCAGTCTCTCTCTCTCTCTCTCTCTCTCTCTCTCTCTCTCTCTCTCAGTGAGATATTCCATTCTAAGATAACCCATCTCTCTCTCTCTCTCTCTCTCTCTCTCTCTCTCTTGTTCAAGCTACTTATTTTCATTTCATATGGCCTTCTATTGGTGAGATATTCCATTCTAAGACAACCCATCTCTCTCTCTCTCTCTCTCTCTCTCTCTCTCTCTCTCTCTCTCTCACGTCTTACTAAAGCTATTTATTCATATTTCATGTGACCTTCTATTGGTGAGATATTCCATTCTAAGACAACCCATCTCTCTCTCTCTCTCTCTCTCTCTCTCTCTCTCTCTCACTTTAATCATCTCCTGTCTCTTACTCACGGTCTCTATTTGTCAATCCAGAGCCGAGCGATAGTCTCAGTCTTGAGTTCATATCTTATTCACCGTGTTTTGAACCTCACATCTCGGTCCACTTCATTAATTCTTTACCATAAAAGTATTGGCGCTGTTCTGCATTATTGAGACCCTGAATTTTTGCAGGGACGTTTTAACGAAGAATGATAGCCAATTTGGAGAACTCTGAGGTACATTTGTCTTCATCTTTGATAAATATTACTTTTATTAAATGCTAAGCTACAACCTTAGTTGGAAAAGCAGAATGCTGTAAGCCCAGGGGCTCCAACAGGGAAAATAGGCCATTGAGGAAAGGAAACATCAGCTTCTATTATAATGTTCTTAAATATTTGGTGGTTTTCATATTACGAACTTATATAGAATGCATGTATTCGTTGGTTTTCATATCATAAACTTACCTAGAATATATGTATTTGTTAGTTTTCATATTACGAACTTATCTAGAATATATGTATTTGGTGGTTTTCATATTACGAACTTATCTAGAATATATGTATTTGGTGGTTTTCATATTACGAAGTTATCTAGAATATATGAATTTGGTGGTTTTCATATTACGAACTTATCTAGAATATATGTATTTGGTGGTATTCATATTACGAACTTATGTAGACTATATTTATTTCGTGATTTTCATATTACGAACTTATCTAGAATATATGTATTTGGTGGTTTTCATATTACGAACTTATGTAGACTATATGTATTTCGTGATTTTCCTATTACGAACTTATCTAGAATATATGAGATTTAAATGTAAAAAAAAAAAAAACCAAAAAGCCACTAACCATCCATGTCACCAATACCTCGACAGTTTTGGAAGGTTAACAGTTTAAATCTCGCAATTACAGTCAGTGCCAATCAGCCAGCCAATAGTAACTTTAAACACTGTCCAAAGTTTATTATTAAAATAGGGTTCTCATACAAAACCATTTAGAGTCTTCGCCTTATTTTGAATTCCAGGAGAAAGGGAGTGGAGTTTTAAGAAAGGAAAAATCGGTCTTAATATTTCTTTAATCAATAGAAATTCTATTCTAATTTAATGTAAAACTGAGATGATATCTAGGAGGTATCTAGTTTCAGTTCCTGTTTCGTCAGAGTAGATGCTCACCAGAACGACAGGCGGGCAAGCCCAATCCCCAACTGTGGTGGCCAAGTAAACAGCTTATACTCCTGGCCATGGGCTGGGATTGATCTGCTGCCATGCGATGGATTCACGAACTAAGAAAATTTGCGGGTGTAAATTGGCACTGAAAGATCAAAAACAGACGCGAGTGGAAGGACATGTCTGAGGAGTTTGTTCTGCAGTTTACTGGTAACGGCTGATGATGATGATGATGATGATTATATATATATATATATATATATATATATATATGTATGTATTTGGTGGTTTTCATATTACGAACTTATGTAGACTATATGTATTTCGTGATTTTCATATTATGAACTTATCTAGAATATATGAGATTTAAAT
>NC_090763.1:7927897-7930384 GCF_036898095.1 Palaemon carinicauda
CTAGAGACTGACTGTATATACATATGATCAACTGCCAAGCCCCTCTCCACCCAAGCTAGGAGCAAGGAGGGCCAGGCAATGGCTGCTGGTGAATCAGCAGGTATATCTATAAGTTACCCCAAAAACCAAATCCTTATCTTACAATGGCGTTGAGGTTGAAGCAACTAAAGGAACTAACGAGTTTGAGCGGCCAAGCCCCTCTTAACCCAAGCTAGGAGTAAGGAGGGCCAGGCAGTGGCTGCTGATGACTCAGCAGTTAGAACTATAGGCTTCCCCCCAAGCCCCCCATCATCAACTCACAATGATGGCGAGGTTGCAGCGACCAAAGAAACTAATGACTTTGAGCGGGACTCGAACCCCAGTCTGTCGATCACCAAACAAGGACGTTACCAACAGGCCACCACAACCCTGAACCCTTAACCCAATATAGATTACACTGCAGTCAACTTCATCTCTTTCAAATCATTCTGTGATTTTTCAAAATCAACGACACATAATGTAATGCACCAATGGTTATCGAATTACTGTAATTAACTGAAGTAATGAGATTTTGTTGATTGATAGAGAATCCTCATTTAGTTCAGCTTTTCCTCGAGCTTTTGAGAGAGAGAGAGAGAGAGAGAGAGAGAGAGAGAGAGAGAGAGAGAGAGAGAGAGAGAGAGGGCATGCGTGTGCGTGTAAGAGAGAAAGTGTGTATGTGCGAGAGAGAGAGAGAGAGAAAGTGAGAGAGAGAGAGAAATGTGTGTGAGAGAGAGAGAGAGAGAGAGAGAGAGAGAGAGAGAGAGAGAGATGAGATAAGCAACACAATAAAATGGCAAAGATATAACAAACGAGTAAAGGGTAATATGTGGAAAATACTCAAACATTACCCACAGTGGACCACATACGACACTGTGTAAGTAGTACCTTTCAAAAGCTATATGACTGATCTATTCTTATGTCAGCCTGTTCAACATGAAAACTTTCGCTACAAATTTGAAATTTTGAAGCTCCACCGATCCAACTACCTGATTAGGAAGATCATTCCACAACGTGGTCACAGCTGGGATAAAACCTTCAGCTGATGTATGTATGTGACATGAAGTATTTAGATAGCTACATTTTCAAGAAAATTAAAATATCCTTGTCAGTCAATCCTTTCTTCTCGTTAGGGTTCGAGTCCCGCTCAAACTCGTTAATTCCTTTGGTCGATGCAACCTGACTATCCTTGTGCGCTAAAGATGGAGTATGTTTGAGGGAGCCTATGGGTCTATTGCTGAGTCATCAGCAGCCATTGCCTGGACCCTCATTGCTCCTACACTGTAAAAAAAAAAACCGTAATTTTAATCGGAAATTCTCCTTAGAAATATACTGTTCTCATCCATATTTCAGTAAAATACAGGCGACCGTAATTTTACCTTACTTTGTTATTATCTTTCACGGGTTGGTGACCCTAATATCCCTCCTATATGTCAATATATCCGTATTTAAAACGGTAAAAATCCGGAATAAATGTTGCCAGGCATTTAAAGTTTTTTTCTTTTAATGAAAATTTTTTAGTGTAGCTTCGGTGGAGAGTGGTCTTGGGCGCTGATCATATATACACACACACACACACACACATATATATATATATATATATATATATATATATATATATATATATATATATATACATATATATATATATATATACATATATATATATATATATATATATATATATATATATATAAATTTATATATATATATATATATATATATATATATATATATATATATATATATATATATATATATAATAGTCAGTCTCTAGGGCATATTATCTAGGGCAATGTTGCTGTCCCTTGCCTCTGTTATTCATGAGTGACCCTTTAAACCTTGATACGCCATCCTTTGGCGCCCATCGGATCCGTTATTCAAAATATTATTATTATTATTATTATTATTATTATTATTATTATTATTATTATTATTACTTGCTAAGCTACAACCCTAGTTGGAAAAGCACGATGCCCTAAACCCGGGGGCTCCAACAGGGAAAATAGCCCAGTGAGGAAAGAAAACCGGAAAAATAAAATATTTTAAGAGCAGTAGAAAAGGGGTTACGCCATTATTGTGCGTAAGAACTCCACCTCCTTCGGAGGATCATTCGGGTTCTTTATGGGTTATAAACACCTTCAGTAGAGGAAAGACTAATATCCGGCAAACGATCTTTTAATGGGGTAACACGAAGGAATCGTAAACGGTGAGTGAGAGGAAGCTCTCACTCCTGTTCGATGGTCATTAGCCTCTCTCTCTCTCTCTTTCTCTCTCTCTCTCTCTATCTTACACACCCAGGTTGAAATATTGTAATGATGTTGCAACGGGGTTTCTCCTGTTTATCATGAGGACTATTTTGTTTTGCTCTCTCTCTCTCTCTCTCTCTCTCTCTCTCTCTCTCTCTCTCCGAATTTTCTTACTATTCATTATAATAACATCATGTATTATTTACAATGTAATTTTTCC
>NC_090763.1:7933384-7953384 GCF_036898095.1 Palaemon carinicauda
TTTTGGGGAACCTATAGGTCTTTAGCTGGGCCTTCCTGGTCCTAGCTTAGTTGGAGAAGGGGCTGGGTGCTGATCGTATGTATATATGGTCAGTCTCTAGGGCGCAACCTCACCATCCATGTGAGCTAAAAATGGGGTTGTTTTGGAGAGCCTATAGGTCTTTAGCTGGCCCTTTCTGGTTCTAGCTTGGGTGGAAAGGGGGCTTGGGTGCTGATCATATCTATATATGGTCAGTCTCTAAGGGTGCAACCTCACCATCGTAGTGAGTTAAGGATGGGTTGTTTTGGGGATCCTATAGGTCTTTAGCTGGCCATTCCTGGTCATAGCGTGGTGAAGAGCGGGCTTGGGTGCTGATCATATGTATATATGGTCAGACTCTAGGGCGCATCCTCAGCATCCTTTTGAGCTAAGGATGAGGGTGTTTTGGGGAGCCTATAGGTCTTTAGCTGGTCCTTTATGGTTCTAGCTTGGGATGGACCAAGGGGCTTGGGTGCTGATCATATGTACTGTATATATATTGGTGTGCTACTTTTATAAGCACACATTGAGTATGTGTTGTTTCAGATGTGTGTAACTGGATAACAGAATACATCTTATTAGCTTTAAAGTATTTATTCTATAAAAACAACAGAGTTAAACATCTCCATCACTGGAGGAAGCTGGGTTGGTCAGATGACCAATTCTGGTGAAGTATAGATATGAACTGACTAACTTATCGATATCACAGATATCGTATGCTTAGTTTATATAAGTTTCGTCATAAACTCGGAAGACACCTGCATCCGGTGACGTCACAAACTTTCACACGCTGAGACAATGTGTTGACAGTTCAGAAAAATGTCACATTGTCGAGGTTGCATTGTACGTCCTGTTTATGATTTGAATGACTACAGCAAGTCCCACGGCTAGCACCTTCCTCCAACATGACATATTACGTCATGTGTTTTAAACATGTAATATTAACTATTCTAATTATTACATAAGCTCGGCCAGCTATCTCAATTTTTTCACAAAAATTTAACAACAAGCCAAAACATGGTTACTAGGTGTGACTGGACATATGTATTATTCTTTGTTTAACTTTAGCCATAATCAACCGAGGACGAATGTCCAAATAGGCACATTAAAAAATAATAACAATAATGCATATGAAAAAGATATTACCAAAGCAAAAAGAAAAATGCATGATAAAATAAAGATCACATATATGGTACATTGCTAGCAAATGATTATATGGTACCAAAAAAAAACTACTGACTTACATATGATTCGGTAACTTGTTAAAGAATAATTGTTACCTTTGTCAGAAACATATTAACATAATACTCAATTTTTTAGTGCACAAACACGAATTCCTGGTACGTACACGTACCACGGTTCCGTACATATATATATATATATATATATATTTATATATAGGGCTGATATATTTTATTAGATGCCCATAGATTCTGTTATATATTTTTTTTTCTCTTTTCTTTTTAACATTCCGGCTTATATATTTTTATTAGATGCCGAGAGAAAAAATGATTTATATTTTTTTTTTTTTAAATGTTGTTTTAAATGTATTTTTAACAATGCAAATGTAGAAAATTTCTTCAATTACATATTACTAGCGTACTAACAGCTTTTCTTACAAACACTTCCCGACAATTTACTCCTTTAGCGAATGAGGTGGCCACTCAAACGGCTTTGAACTGAATCAAGTATGGAGTATTGTCGGGACAGGCGAAACGTTCCTTTGTAGCTGCATGCTGTGCCGTAACCTACGCCAAACAAGGATGTTCACGGCGATAAATATCACCACTATGAACGCCAGACCTGCTAGTAGTATGGGGGGAAGGATTTCCTTATAAGTCGGTGACAGGTGGTCCCTTTCGGTAAGCTTCATCAACCGCTTTGCCACATGTCTGTTATACGGGAGAGGGAGTGCTGGCATTGTAGAGGTCCACGTGAAGTTCGCGAAGTAGGCTCGTTCTCTGATGAGTGTCTGTAGACCAGTCACCATGGAATTAGGGGAAGTCCCGATACAACCATCTGCTGCGACGAAGATGTGTGTGAAGGACGTGGATCCGTCAGGGCATGATACATTGAAGCCGTCCTTGTCGTATCGTATCCACGAGCCATTGTTCAGTCTGCAATTGAACTCATTATTGTCAAAGGGATAAAGCTTATCCAGACAATTTTCACTTGTATGGGAGAGAGCACCGTCTAGCACTATACCTAACTCGCATGAATCCATTAAGTTTTTATGGAATTCAAATGAGTCAGCTGTACATATTTTTCTATCCATTGCGTCTGAACAGTGAGTTAATTGATTTAAGTCTTTAATGACCGTATATGTTTCCTTGTCTGGGGAAATCAATACGTGTCCTGTCAAACTGGATATTACTGGATTTGAGTGATTCGTCATGAAAGTCGGAAATGGTGATATCCTGTAAGATTGCCAGGCATCAGAAGAATCAAAGGGAATTGTAATCATAATCTTGTTATTATCTACGTTTACTGTAATTAGGCTGTAATAAAATTCTAACCTATGTTCGTCTAACAAAGGAACATAGCCTAGTTTATCCCTTCCGTTCTCCAGAATTAACTTTAAGTAACTTATAGGCAACAAATGGGGCGACAATACACCTTTAGTTGCTAACGTGATAGCTTCTACATAATCCTTGGATTTCTCAATGAAATGTGCAATTCTGTTATGTATGTGATCTATCTTTGAATCATAATACGTTAATGTTGCCAACAAATCCTGTACTTCCATAATCTGAACGATATTATTTGAATGTTCATTTACTAAATCCATAATTTTATTGATTGAAGCTAACTGATTCCTTAGTTCTGACATAATCAATTCATCTTCATGAGTCAAGAACTCAATTTTCTTATTTTGATTACTAATTTTAAGACGATTGGAAATTCCTAAACCTAAACTTGCAACAGACCCAAAGATGCTTAATGCAGCATAAATAAACGGATTCCGTCTTTCTTTATGTTCGTGTCCTACAGTCCACATCAAAAGGTCATAAGCCAAAGATCCTGTCTCGTCAGTCTTATTTTTCAAGTCATCAGATAGCATCTCTGCAATTTTTAATGTTGATCCAAGCAAACTCTCTGTAGTCAAATGAAAATATCTTCTATGCAACTCATCCAATGAGGCAGAAAACCTTGAAATGGCAGTTCTTAAGCTAGTGACATCATTCTCTTGAAGAAAAATTGCTTGCATATTCACTTCTACAATTACGTTGGTTGATGTAATAAAAATATCTTCTTGTCTTTCAACTATAGTGCCATATTTAAAATTTATACTTTTAGTTTTAGAGCTCATCCCACACGAGAAAAATGTCTGAGCGAACAATATCACTCCCAACAACAAAAAATTCATCTTGGAAACCTGTAACGAGAAAAATATATGTAATTACTCCTGTATTAAAAAGAAAACTTTTAATCACATAAAATAAAAAAAAAATTTCCCTCACTTCTTTTCCTCTCTTTTCTTTTTAATTTCTTATGTGAGCCAATGGTACTATTCTCTCATCCGTGGGTTGGGAAACGTTTTGAACTCTAAACCTATTGGCCGTTAATGTTTCCAAAATGTTAAATGGGCCTTCAATCTTAGGTGTTAGTTTATAATTGAGCCCTTTCCGTACATTGATTTGAATATATACGTTATCACCCACGGCATATGTTTTAGTTGGTTTCGCTGTTTTATCATGATTCCTTTTCATTATGATTTGTGATTCTTCTAAATTCTTTCGAAGGATATCATATCGACTTATACTTGCATTTATACATTCTTTTAAAGGATTTGATAGATTAGTTGTAGGCGTTAATACATGGAAAGGCGTTCTAACTGGGGTACCATACAATGCTTCATGCGGTGACATTTTAATTGATATATGATATGAATGATTCAGAGTACTCAGTGCCGCCGGTATTGCAATATCCCAGTTGGGGTCTGATCCCCCTAGTGTTACCCTCAATATATTCAATATCTTCCTATTTGCTCTTTCCACTAGCCCATTTGACTCTGGGTGATATATCATGGTATTTATTTTCTTTATGTTGAGGAATTCACACAATGGGGTAAGAAAGTGATTATTAAATTCACCACCCGAGTCTGAGATTATCATGTGTGGAATTCCATGTTTACAAATGTAACACTCGTAAAACTTCCTAGCGCATTCAATCGCAGTTTTAGTTTTAAGTGCTATTTGTTCTGTATATCGAGTTAAAGCATCTATAATTACTAAGAGGTGCTTATTTCCTCTGTCTGACTCGTAAAATCCTGTTAACAAATCTAAATGTATTCTTTCAAAGGGTTGATTGGGCACAGGATAAGCTCCTAGGCTGACAGGTGTTTTCGTATGCCCTTTGTTTTCCTGACATGTGCGACAATTAGCTATGTGTCTTTTTATATCTGTAAGCATTGTATGCCAATAAAACAATGATTTGGCTTTCTGTGACATTAATGAGAACCCCGGGTGTCCATGTAATGGATTTGAATGCAACCAATTCAGGACAGTGGAAATAAGTGAGATTGGTAATACTACCTGGTCGTTAGTTACATGTGGTATATTGCGGGTTTTCCTTGTCACAGTCCTACACAGAATATTATCTTTGATTATATAATTCTGCTGCTTATACTTTATATATTCCTTTTCCTTATGATTGCCTTTCAAAGCATTTATAATTGTTTCTATTTTCTGATCTTTTCTTTGCTCAGTCTGTAACAATTCAGCGCTCCAGCCTAAATCTTCTTGTTCAGATATTGTTTTTACAATAGGCATGGATGTTGATATATCTATTAATTCAGCTAAAGGCTCCGTACAAGATGACACGGGGTTGCGTGATAATGCATCCGCAATGATATTTGCTTTCCCAGGTAAATACCCGATTCTTGCGCCAAAATCTTGAATGATCAAATGCCACCGAGTTCGTTTAGGGCTGTGGTTGAAGCCTTTAAAGAACTCTGTTAGTGGTTTATGGTCAGTAAGAACCTTAACGGGATAACCGTAAATTATGAACTTAAAATGCACAAGCGAATTAACAATAGCTAGTCCTTCCTTGTCTATTTCTGCATACTTACTTTCGGAAGTTCTCAATTTTCGAGAATAGAAAGCTATCGGGAAAAATTGTTTATCATATTGCTGAAGCAATACCCCTCCTACTCCTAAGTCTGAGGCGTCTGTTGCAATGAAGAATTCCTTACCGAAGTCAGGAAATTTTAAGATAGGAGAACTACACAGTTCATCTTTCAAAGTATTAAACGCCTGTTGATGTTGCTCAGACCATATGAAATCTACGCCCTTCTTCGTAAGATCAGTTAAAGGAGCGGCTATTATTGAATAGTTGCGTATAAAACGCCTGTAATATCCACTACAACCCAGAAATTGCTGTATTCCCTTGACATTAGTAGGTATGGGAAAATTACGTATAGCCGACACCTTATCATGGACTACTTTAAGACCTTGGCTTGACACCATGAAACCCAAATATATTAATTCTGTTTTGAAAAATTCACACTTACTAATCTTTACCCTTAAGTTATGTTGTCTTAATCTCTGTAGTACTAGTTCTAACTTACGTAGATGTTCTTCTAAGGTGTTGGAAAAGATTACAAGATCATCCATATAGGCATGCAATATATCCCCTAACAAGTCTCCAAACACTATGTTAATCATTCTTGTAAATGTTATAGGAGCACAACGTAAACCAAAAGGCATCCGTAAAAATTCATAATGTCCCCTGGCTGTGCTGAAGGCTGTGTATGGGATACTATCTTCTTCTAATGATATCTGGTGAAAGCCTTTAAGTAAGTCCAAACTGGTAAAATATTTATTCTGACCTAACAAAGACAAAATATCGTCAGTACATGGCACTGGGAATCGATCAGGGATCGTTTCCTCGTTTAGACGACGAAAGTCGACGCAGATACGCCATGTTCGATCTTTTTTCGGTACAACTATTAAAGGAAAATTATAAGGGCTGTTTGATTTTCTAATGACTCCTTCCTCTAACATTTTACCTACTTCATCATTTATTTCATTCTGGAATTTCATAGGGAGTCTGTACGAGGGTACATAGATAATTTTCTGTTTGTCCTTTAACCTTATTTGATGCTTGATCACATCTGTTTTTCCTAAGGATCCATCCGTAGTGGAAAAAAACATCATGATATTTAGTTAAAATTTCAAAAATTTTCTGCTGAATTTCTTCGTCTTGAATGTCTTTATTGATTTTATTTTTAATAGATCGCAAAAGGGATTCATCCGCAACTGATTGAGAGTGATTGATTTCAGCAACGGTAAGAATACGATGTTTATAAACTTCTACATCCAAGATATGTTGATTTTTGTGAATGACTAAAGTGTTATTTAAATGATTACAGACTTCGATATTACATTGTTGATGTGAGCCTACTGTATAAATAGCTTGTGTGACAGACAATCCGTTAGTTTTCAAAGTATCGGAAAGGATTAATATTTCAGATCCCGGTAATGTTTTCTTTATTTGCACTATTAAATTCGAAGGTAGGTTTGGTTCGATAGATTGCGTGCAAGATGATATTACGGGTGAACGAGAATTCTGCTGGGTCGCGTATATTATTTCTTTATTAGTGAGACAAGTTATTGGTTCTTCAACGTACGTTACGGTTACATTTGTCGTCTCCTTTTTATCCAAAACTGATTTTAAGGTATTAGAAGACTTATAGAATTTCCCTTTGATATACACGCCGTGCTTGGTAGGAGCTAAGATAATGTTTTGATTTCCCATAGATGGGTATCCTATAATTACAGCTGGATACATATTAATGTTTTTTACAACAACAAATGTATCGGCAAACGTGCGATTACCGACTCTGAACTGAACATGAGTTATGCCTATGACATTTAATTCATTATTTCCTATACCCGAAAGTTTAATTCCGGATTTTTCAATCGGAAAGTTCGAAAACAACAAATGATATGTCTTCAAATCCATGATATTACGTGGACTACCAGAGTCAAAAAATAACGTAAAGGATTTGTGTTCTAAATTTACAGCATATAAGGTTGGCCGTAACTCATTTTGGCTTATTATTGTATGAATTCGTTGCAAATCTACGGGAGCATGCACTGTGTTACTTAATTCGGCCGTGTGTTTCATAGGAAAATCTATTGTCTCACAATTATCTGATAAAACATTAAATTGATTATTCAATACTATTGATGTTGACATGATTGACCTTGACCTAACATTACTCTCTTCCCCTCTAGAGTTAACTATGTGGTATTTGCTTTGCTCTGCACATTCTGAAAATTAGTCTGACCTTGCGAGGTCTGGTTTGACGACCCAGGCTCAGCGATATTTGAAGAAGTGTTTGTTTGTTTTGGACTCTGAACCGCATTGACATTTGGTTGTTTCTTCTTATTGTTAAAATGAGGATTTTTCTTTTTATTTCCATATGGAACTGACTGTGGAATTGACTGTGTATTTCTGGGATATTGTTGTGTCTTACGCGAGTAACATTGACTATATGAATGCGTTCCAGTGTTGTGAATCGAGCAAAATTTCGTTCTGCAGTCTGCGCTTAAGTGACCTTGACGTTTGCAGTTATAACACGTCATTCCCGCTACTGGACTGCTAACTACGTTCACTGTTTGTGGCTTTGTTTCATTCTTTGCAAAAACTTGAGTTAACACGGGATCGAGATCTGGACACTTGGACATGTGTTTCTTTATCTGTTTATAGACATCCAATTCCGTACTTGCAGGCGTTAACTTCTTATCAAAACACCGCACTAAAGCTTCAGGCAACATAAGTGTCATGCAAGTCAGATACATTAATCGTAAAAAATCTTTCACGGAGATGTTATCGTTAGTAACCCAAGTGGAATGACCTAAAATGTCCTGATATTCGTTAAGCCTATCAGCTATGAGAGCTGCTCTCTCAATAACATTAAGCCGATTCATAGTGGCTTGATTAAATGTATTTCGTAACGTTAATACTACATCCAAGGCTTCCTCACCCCCATAGATCGCGCGTAACCTAACTTTGAAATCATCCCAAGTAACTGCTTCTTGAAATGAAACACCTCTTAAATACGCACTCGCATCCCCCTTAGAAAAATCTATAAAACTTTTAGCTTCTTGTAATTGTACAAAAGGGTCTACGATTTGTTTGGCATTTAAATGGGCATCGACGGATGAAATCCATGACTCCACATTTTGTGGCAAGAACCCGTTGACTCGACCCTGAAAAGGAAGGATTGCTGACCTGGCATTTACAAGCGTCACAATTGGAGGACGATTAGTCTGGCCTACACCACTAGGTCCAGGGGAAGGGCTCACAGGGGGAGTCATGACTGCTGTATTTTTTTTCCTATCTCTTCGACCCCTTGCAATTCTATCAAAATATCTATATGAATACAGACGCCCACTACGTAAACGCATATGTATAACAAAATTCCCCAAACAATGTTACTAATCCCAAAACATTTCCCGAGAATTTCTGAAAGAAAAAGGAATTAGCACAAAGAAAGAAAAATTCTAAATGAGAATTCGGAGTTTCCTTTAACAAAGATTAGCAATTCACTCACCCCAGTAATAATCGACTAATGACTCGTGATAACTACACTTCACTGCCCAAACTGGAATGAATTCAAAAATTTGTACTTAACTTATATATGGGTCTGCGTGATGTCGACACGTCCTCTCTCTCTCTCTTGATGTTTTGTTAGCGATGTCTCGTTCGAGTTTCTTGTTGAATGTAGTGCTTCCTGGGTATTTTTTGCAATTGTTGAACGCCAGTCCTTGGGTTTCCTAGGATGTTGATTGAAGATTCATTTTGTATTCATAACATTCGTTAATGTTAACTGTTCCGTTGGACTATAATACTTAGTCAAAATTGTAGATTCATGTAGATAATGTTGAGTTCTTGAAGATCTTTCTCTGGTTTTACAGCTTTTATTTTGAAGTCTTGAAGATCTTTCTCTGGTTTTACAGCTTTTATTTTGAAGTCTTGAAGATCTTTCTCTGGTTTTACAGCTTTTATTTTGAAGTCTTGAAGATCTTTCTCTAATTCTTAGAGTTTAACCGCTGCCACCATTTATTGGTGTGCTACTTTTATAAGCACACATTGAGTATGTGTTGTTTCAGATGTGTGTAACTGGATAACAGAATACATCTTATTAGCTTTAAAGTATTTATTCTATAAAAACAACAGAGTTAAACATCTCCATCACTGGAGGAAGCTGGGTTGGTCAGATGACCAATTCTGGTGAAGTATAGATATGAACTGACTAACTTATCGATATCACAGATATCGTATGCTTAGTTTATATAAGTTTCGTCATAAACTCGGAAGACACCTGCATCCGGTGACGTCACAAACTTTCACACGCTGAGACAATGTGTTGACAGTTCAGAAAAATGTCACATTGTCGAGGTTGCATTGTACGTCCTGTTTATGATTTGAATGACTACAGCAAGTCCCACGGCTAGCACCTTCCTCCAACATGACATATTACGTCATGTGTTTTAAATATGTAATATTAACTATTCTAATTATTACATATATGGTCAGTCTCTTGGGCGCAACCTCACCTTTCTTGTGAGCTAAAAATGGGGTTGTTTTGGGGAGCCTATAGGTCTTTAGCTGGGCCTTTCTGGTCCTAGCTTGGGTGGAGAAGGGGCTTGGGTGCTAATCATATGTATATATGGTCAGTCTCTAGGGCGAATCATCACCATCCTTGTGAGCTAAGGATGGGGTTGTTTTGGGGAGCATGTAGGTTTTTAGCTGGGCCTTCCTGGTCCTAGCTTAGTTGGAGAAGGGGCTGGGTGCTGATCATATCTATATATGGTCAGTCTCTAGGGCGCAACCTCACCATCCTTGTGAGCTAAAGATGGGGTTGTTTTGGGGAACCTATAGGTCTTTAGCTGGCCCTTTCTGACCCTAGCTTGGGTGGAGAGGGGTCTTGGGTGCTGATCATATGTATATATAGTCATTCTCAAGGGCACAACCTCACCATCCTTGTGAGCTAAGTATGGGGGTGTTTTGGGTAGCCTAGGTCTTTAGCTGGGCCTTCCTAGTCCTAGCTTGGGTGGAGAGGGTGCTTCGGCGCTGATAATATGCATACAGTATATGGTCAGTCTCTAGGGCATTATCCCGCTAGGTAAGGCAATGTCACTGTCCCTTGCCTCTGCCATTCATGACCGACCTTTAAACCTTTTGAAATGGTTCAGTTTTACTTTTCATGGGTACATTGGATCTGATAGACTAGCCAGTACTGCGCAATACATGAAGTCATATGCTATGAGAGTTAGCTATAGAATTATATCACCATATAATTTTAATATTGGTTTATTTATGGGTATCTTTTTCATCCTCAGTATTGGTGTATTTATGGATATTTTTCATCCTCAATTCTAGGGGTACACAGAACTCTATAGAAATGCCCAAGGGGTACAGAGGAGCAAAAACGGTTAGTAACTCCTGCCTTAGAGATAAAAAAATGCTCATATTTAGAAATGAAATTTAATAAAAAACAAAAGTAATTATCCATTATAAACTTACTTAAACAGTAGCCTAAGACGTCTTTCAGTGGCCTATACATCCAGAGTATACAGTCTCGAAATATCCTTTCTGTGCTCTGGGGAATTTTCCTGAAAACCCCTGCCTTAGAGATAAAAGAATTTTCATATCATTTATAATTAAAATTGAATAAAATACATATATAATTATCCATTATAAACTTACTTAAACAGTAGCCCAAGACGTCTTACAGTTGCCTATACATCCAGAGTATACAGTCTCGAAATATCCTTTCTGTGCTCTGGGGAATTTTCCTGAAAACCCCTGCCTTAGAGATAAAAGAATTTTCATATCATTTATAATTAAAATTGAATAAAATACATATATAATTGTCCATTATAAACTTACTTAAACAGTAGCCTAAGACGTCTTTCAGTGGCCTATACATCCAGAGTATACAGTCTCGAAATATCCTTTCTGTGCTCTGGGGAATTTTCTCTGAAATAGAACGTGTAATAGACTTGGAGTCCTCCCTTGTAGTGAGATCACCCTCTTGGGAGGCCATAATGCAGCTACTTGGATCGTTTCGAGTTTATTGGGCGATGGGAAAACGGAAGAGCCGAGTTCATTATTGTTCCAGTAATGAAAAAAGGCCAGGAATTACTGTTCTTACTCGTAATGTTCACTTCTCTTTACTTCTTTTTAGTTGGTGTTTTCCCTTTTCTTTATTATTAGTTTGGGAGTTTTATTTTAATCGTTTATTACTTCTCTTTTAGTTTGTTTATTTCCTTATTTCCTTTTGTCTCTGAGCTATTTTTTCCATGTTGGAGTCCTTGGGTTTATAGCATCTTGCTTTTCCAACTAGGGTTGTAGCTTAGCTAATAATAATAATAATAATAAATAATAATAATGATAATAATGATAATAATGATAATAATTATATCATTAGTACCGTTATCATTATTGTTATTGCTCTTTATTATATAGGGCAGATTCTTAAAAGAATTTGATATGCATGCTATATGAAACTGATGAATTTATAAAACTAAACAATTTCCTATCATAGCTTAATGAGATTACGAAGCAATTAGCCTCTAAATTGCTTTTATTAGCAGCTCGTTATACCTAAGAAGTAATTAATCATATAGATTAAGCTTTTATATCAACCGCCATTTAATAACATCACGTTTCGTGTACTTTGAACCCCAAAAAGCATAATTAATCACGGCGAGACGTTAGAAATTAGCCTTTGAGGGATTCCGATTGGGGAAATGTCGTAATTACCCTTTTTAGGAAGCGAATTGTGGGTTTGAGACACCAGTAGATAATTAGTGCCCTGAGAATATATCCTTAGGAGTCTTTCTATCTCTTCCTTTCTCTTTCATTACATAATGAAATGGTTAAATCAATGCTACTTCATTGATGATGAGAGAGAGAGAGAGAGAGAGAGAGAGAGAGAGAGAGAGTGCTTCAACTGTTACAGTAAGTTCATCTACCAACTTCACCTTAGAAGATCCAGTACATTCAAGGAGAGAGAGAGAGAGAGAGAGAGAGAGAGAGAGAGAGAGAGCTTTAACTGTTACAGTAAGTTCATCTACCAACTTCACCTTAGAAGATCCAATACATTCAAGGAGAGAGAGAGAGAGAGAGAGAGAGAGAGAGAGAGAGAGAGAGAGCTTTAACTGTTACAGTAAGTTCATCTACCAACTTCACCTTAGAAGATCCAATACATTCAAGGGGAGAGAGAGAGAGAGAGAGAGAGAGAGAGAGGTGTGCTTCAACTGTTATAGTAAGTTCATATACCATCTTCACCTTAGAAGATCCAATACATTCAAGGAGAGAGAGAGAGAGAGAGAGAGAGAGAGAGAGAGCTTTAACTGTTACAGTAAGTTCATCTACCAACTTCACCTTAGAAGATCCAATACATTCAAGGAGAGAGAGAGAGAGAGAGAGAGAGAGAGAGAGAGTGTTTCACCTGTTACAGTAGTTCATATACCAATTTTACCTTAGCAGATCTGATCTATTCAAGGAGAGAGAGAGAGAGAGAGAGAGAGAGAGAGAGAGAGAGAGAGAGACAGTTTAAATACATCCTCTCCGTTTTACCTTCAATGTTGCCTTTCAATTTTAAAGGTAAAAAGGTTAAAGTACTCGCCAGAAGCCATTTTTTTGATCGGAAACAAACTTAATTTATTCTATCTTTTGTTAATATCGTCTTTGGAGAACACGTGACTTAAACTGACTCTTAACAATTTTATAAACGTCGTTATATTCAATTTATTAATGTAACTTCAAAAAGTTAGACTAATTCTAGATTTAATGTAACAAAGAGTTAGACAAAATCTTGATTTGATGTAGCAAAAAGTTAGACAAAATCTAGATTTAATATAGCAAAAAGTTAGACAAAATCTAGATTAAATGTAGCAAAACTTTAGACAAAATCTAGATATAGTGTAGTAAAAAGATAGACAAAATCTAGATTTAAAGTAGGAAAAAGTTAGACAAAATTTAGATTTAATGTAGCAGAAAGTTAGACAAAATCTAGATTTAATATAGCAAAAAGTTAGACAAAATCTAGATTAAATGTAGCAAAACGTTAGACAAAATCTAGATATAGTGTAGTAAAAAGATAGACAAAATCTAGATTTAAAGTAGGAAAAAGTTAGACAAAATTTAGATTTAATGTAGCAGAAAGTTAGACAAAATCTAGATTTAATCTAGCAGAAAGTTAGGCAAAATCTAGATTTAATCTAGAAAAATGTAAGACAAAATCTAGATTTTTTGTAGCAAAAAGTTAGACAAAATTTAGATTTAATGTAGCAAAAAAAGACAAAATCTATATTTTTTTAAACAAAAAGTTAGACAAAATGTAGATTTAATGTAACAAAAAGTTAGACAAAATCTAGATTTAATGTAGCAAAAAGTTAGACAAAATCTAGTTTTAATGTAGCAAAAAGGTAGACAAAATCTAGTTTTAATGTAGCAAAAAGTTTAGACAGAATCTAGATTTAATGTAGCAAAAAGTTAGACAAAATCTAGATTTAATGTAGCAAAAAGTTAGACAAAATCTAGATTTAATGTAGCAAAAAGTTAGACAAAATATAGATTTTTTTTACCAAAAAGTTAGACAAAATCTAGATTTAATGTAGCAAAAAGATAGACAAAATCTAGATTTAAAGTAGCAAAAAGATAGACAAAATCTAGATGTAATATAGCAAAAAGATAGACAAAATCTAGATTTAATCTAGCAAAAAAAGACAAAATCTAGATTTTTTTTAACAAAAGGTTAGACAAAATCTAGAATTAATGTAGCAAAAAGATAGACAAAATCTAGATTTAATGTAGCAAAAAGATAGACAAAATCTAGATTTAAAGTAGCAAAAAGATAGACAAAATCTAGATGTAATATAGCAAAAAGATAGACAAAATCTAGATTTAATCTAGCAAAAAAAGACAAAATCTAGATTTTTTTTAACAAAAGGTTAGACAAAATCTAGAATTAATGTAGCAAAAAGATAGACAAAATCTAGATTTAATGTAGCAAAAAGATAGACAAAATCTAGATTTAATGTAGCAAAAAGATAGACAAAATCTAGATTTAATGAAGCAAAAAGTTAGACAAAATCTAGATTTGACGTACTTGACCTTCCTCAGCTTTTTTGAAAAGATAAATCAAAATGTCTCTTCCTTGATTTCAAGTAACTTCTTGAATTGTTTCTTTTTTGATATTCTTAAATTTTAGAATAATTTCAGAATAAATTCTTAAATAATTTAGAATAATTTTAGAATAATTATTATGGCTCTGAGAAAATCGAAAATATCCCAACCTTTCCTAAACGAAAACTAACATATCTAAACTTGTCAAAAAACAGTCCGTATGTCATGACTACTTAAAGGTTTAAAGGCCGCTCATGAAGGGACAGTGACATATCCTAGCAAGCAGGACAATGCTCTAGAGACTGACCATATATACAATCAGCGACCAAGCCCCCTTTTCACCCAAGCTGGACCAGGGATGGCCAGGCAATGGTTGCTGATGACTCAACAGATAAACCTATAGGGTCTCCCAAACCGCAGATCTTTATCTTACAAGGACTTTGAGGTTGCAGATACTAAAGGAGCTAATGAGTTTGAGTGGGATTCAAACCTCCGTCTGGCGATCACCAGGCTGAGATGTTACCAATAGGCCACAACAACTCTACGCTACTCCATATAAAGCATTAGAATAAAAGAAAAGTTTAATATAAAATACAATGGCAGGAAATGCAGTTAAAAATTTGACTTGAAAATACAAAAACCAAAAAAATTCAAATTTAATTAAACCAACAATCATGTGGAGAAAACAAAACTGAAAAATGTAAAGAAAATATCCAATAAACAGAGTAATAAGAAAACACACCAATTAGAAAAAAAAAAACGCGAAGGGAGAAAAACGCCCCAAAAGACTTAAGTAGCGGAATGACTTTTGAAGAGAGAAACAAAGGAAATGAAAGGAAACGAACAATTAAAAGAATGCTAAACAATATCCGTTTAGCGACCAAGAAACAATATCCGCTTAGCGACCGAGAGAGGAATTTCTTAATGAAGGAATGAGATTCAAGGAAGACTTAAAAGTTTTGGGATGGGATTAACATCGCTTTAATGTATGTGGGGTTTGCTCATTTTGTTTTCATGACTTTTCTGTATGAAGAAAATCATTATTTATGGGTATGATACAGAGAAACAGACAAACATATACATATATACTGTATACACATACATATTTATACATATATATACATACTACTGCACTGTATTTGATCAATGGCTACTTTCCTCTTGGTAAGGGTAGAAGAGACTCCTTAGCTACGGTAAGCAACTCTTTTAGGAGGACACTCCAAAATCAAACCATTGTCCTCTATAATTAGTAGGTTGGCCAGGGCACCAGCCACCCATTGAGATACTACCGCTAGAGAGTTATGGGGACCTTTGACTGGCCAGACAGGACTACATTAGATCTTTCTCTCTGGTTACGGTTCGCTTTCCCTTTGCCTACACATACACCGAATAGTCTGGCCTATTCCTTACATATTCTCCTCTGGCCTCATACACCTGACAACACTGAGATTACCCAACAATTCTTCTTCGCTCAAGGGGTTAACTACAGCACTGTATTTGGTCAGTGGCTACTTTCCTCTTGGTAAGGGTAGAAGAGGCTCTTTAGCTATGATAAGCAGCTCCTTTTAGGAGGACACTACAAAATCAAACCATTGTTCTCTAGTCTTGGGTAGTGCCAAAGCCTCTAAACTATCGTCTTCCACTGTCTTGGGTTAGTTTTCTTGCTTGAGGGTAGGCTTGGGTACACTGTTCTTAATTATCTTCCTTTTGTTTTTTAAAGTTTTTTTTTATATTTTGTATATAAATGATTTATTCTAATATTGTTACTATTCTTAAAATATCTTATTTCAATTATTAGTTACTTCTCTTGTAGTTTATTTATTGCCTTATTTCCTTTCTTCACTGGGCTATTTTCTCTGTTGGAGCCCGTAGGCTTATAGAGTCTTGCTTTTCCAAATGGGGTTGTAGCTTAGCAAGTAATAACAATAAAGATATAAGTAGATATATATATATATATATATAATGTGTGTGTATGTGAGTGCATATAATGTATGTGAATGTATACATGTATATATATATATATATATATGTGTGTGTGTGTGTATCTATCTATCTATCTATCTATCTATCTATATATATAGATAGATAGATAGATAGATAGATATAATGACAAACTCAAACCACTAATAAAGTCAATTGCTTAATCAACAAAGGCTGAAATGATTATCCGGGATAAGGTAATCTTCGCGGCCAAAATGAGATTTCGGTGGACGGATCATTTGCATATATATACTTACTTAACCCGGAATACTATCTCTGATTGAGCATTACTGACTTCTTAAAAGTTCCATTAATGCTAAATGAAGGGCAATGTATGCATAATTACATTTATTGCGTATAATCACGCCGTTTTGTACATGGGAGTCTTAGATAAATATATACTTATAAATATAAATGGCTATGTGGTATGTCACTGCTGTTACAAGTTACGTGGGCCGGGGTTCGATTCCCGGCCGGTCAGAAGCTATTGTCTTTGAGTTGTTTCGCCTGGGGCTCTGATCCCGAGGTCAGTAAGAGAATCCAGACATTAATGTATCAAAATATATGGTTTATTTGAATATGAAAAGCACGTCTAAATGTGCAAAATTGATCATATATATATATATATATATATTATATGTATATATATATTATATGTATATATTATATATATATATATATATATGTATATATATAAATATAAATATAAATACATATATATAAATATATATGTAAATATATATATATATATATATATACATATATATATATATACATAATATATATATATATATATATATAAATGAATATATATATATAAATAAATATATACATACATATATATATATGTATATATATATATATATATGTATATATATATATATATATATATACATATATATATATATATATATATATATTTCCCAATAAAAAAGCCAATTTCTCATTCCAGTGAGAAACTTGGAAGAAATTGATTGATAGATGTAAAGAATCTGGCTTCACTTGGTCTTCGCATTGATTATAAGACCCAATTGTAAAAAAAAACAATAATATGAACACATTTTTTTATACTCTTATCATATATAAAGAAACTGATGTCACTTGGGCTTCAAACTGATTAGAAAACCCATTGGTTAAGACGGTATAAGAACACATTCTATATTTTCTTATCTCTGGAAGGATAGCAGAGTGAACGCATAGTCGAGACCACATTTTGATTATCTGGAGAAAAGAATTTATAGAATGGAGTTGTTAGGGCTGAAAAAGACAACCATTTCCAATTATGACTATCAGCGTGTCTGCCTTCCAATCTGTTTATCAGTCCCCTTTTACTCTTCGTTATTTTTTCATGAGCCGGTCTCTCTCTCTCTCTCTGTTTTACCCCACACCTCCATATCAAAAACGTCATGAGCCCCCCCCTCCCCCCCCCCTCTCTCTCTCTCTCTCTCTCTCTCTCTCTCTCTCTCTCTCTCTCTCCCTCTCTCTCTCTCTCTCTGTTTTACCCCACACTTCCATATCAAAAACGTCATGACCCTCTCTCTCTCTCTCTCTCTCTCTCTCTCTCTCTCTCTCTCTCTTTTCGGCCTTCCGCTGCCTTATCATCTTCATCTCGACGCATTAGTCTGTTAATTTTTTTTCTATAGTGACTGTATCCTTGTGTCATTTCATCTTTGTACCTCACTTTTTGGGCGGTCTTTATCTCAGTATCCTTATTCTGTTTGCTAGAGACTCTCTCTCTCTCTCTCCCTCTCTCTCTCTCTCTCTTCTCTCTCTCTCTCTCTCTCTTTCATCCACGTTCCTTTATGCCCATAAGGACATCTGCCTGCCAATCAATGTTCTGTTTATCAACCTGTCCCCTTTGTCGTTTTTAATATGAGCCCATCTCTCTCTCTCTCTCTCTCTCTCTCTCTCTCTCTCTCTGTCTGTTTTCACCCACTTTCAATTTTCATCTATGTCCATCAGTGTATCTACCTGCCAATCAATGTTCAGTTTATTAATCTCTTTGTCCCCCTTCGTCATGTTTTCATGAGCGTCTCTCTCTCTCTCTCTCTCTCTCTCTCTCTCTCTCTCTCATATGGAATAAACTTCCAGCGGATGTAGTAAACAGTACTACGGTAAACGAGTTGAAGAATAAGTTAGACAAGATCACAAAAACTAAATAAGTTCTGATCAAATCGCTCAACCTTAGAGCAAATGGAGTCACCCCTGATAGACTAAAATAACTTTGAGACATTCAAAATCTCTCTCTCTCTCTCTCTCTCTCTCATGGAACGGACTTCCAGCGGATCAAATCCTTCTACCCAAGCGCTAATGGACACTTCCCGGATGGACTAAAATATCTTTGAGACATCCGAAATCCTTCTTGTAACTCTCTCTCTCTCTCTCTCTCTCTCTCTCTCTCTCTCTCATGGAACACACTTCCAGCGGATCAAATCGCTCTACCCAAGAGCAAATGGAGTCTCACCGGATGGACTAAAAAATCTTTGAGGCATTCAAAATCCGCCACCCCCCCTCTCTCTCTCTCTCTCTCTCTCTCTCTCTCTCTCTCTCTATCTCTCTCTCTCAGTATACATATGTCTCCTAAATCTATGCCTTTCCCTACTCTCTCTGCTGCGTAGTTAGCAATTTCCCCTCAGCAATATCTCTGGGGAAATGCTCCCGAAAGTGGTGCTCTTCGGTCACCAAAGTTACTTAGGGAACCTTTTTCTTTTTTTCTATTTTACGAATCCATACCAAACGTCAATGACTTTCTTCCCACTTTATGGACTTCGATGTCTTTATTAATATTGAATATATTTAATGTTATGTTCATAAAAAAGGTATGGATAATGATTTAATGAATTTTTTTCTTCTATGTATTTTGTATATAATCGGTTTGAAATGTTGGGTATTTATTTCAATTGGGATCCTGATAATATTAATTATTATTATTATTATTATTATTATTATTATTATTGTAGTTATTTTGTTAGGATGAAAGACTTCTGGTATTTTTTGTATCACTACGGGTGTGATGGCCAATGCGGTAACGTCCCTGACTGGTGAACGCTAGACTGGGGTTCAAGTCCCACTCAAACTCGATAGCTCCTTTGGTCGCTGCAACCTCATCATCCTTGTGAGCTAAGGATGGGTTGTTTTTGGGAGCTTATAGGTCTCTCTGCTAAGTTATCAGTAGCCATTGCCCTGGCCCTCCTTGGTCCTAGCTTGGGTGGAGAGGGGGCTTGGGCGCTGATCATATGTATGTATGGTCAGTCTCTAGGGCATTGTCCTGCTTGATAGGGCAATGTCACTGTACCCCTTGCCTCTGCCGATCATGAGCGACCTTTAAACCTTTGAAATACTCCCCACAAACAATAAGTATAGAAAAACTTTGAACGTTCGGAATTTAATATTCTCAGTCTTGTTCACTATCTTCAATGCTGTTTGACCTTTAATATAGACTGAGGCATCATCATCCACACAATAATGGGTCGAGTTCTGTAATAAAAACCAAGATCCGGTAAAATAATTATTCAACTCAACATTATACATTATGGACTTGAATATACACATTAATTACATTGAGTGTCTATGATTATATCAGTAGTGAGTCTCAGTGGGTTTTTTTAATACAAGAGACTTAAATGCGTGATTGTAACCTTTGATAGTGTTGTAACATTCCCGATGATTTCAGTCATAATGAATAGATTATTAATGAGTATTGATACTAAAGATGGGTTTTAATTAAAACGTAGAATGTTTTGATAGAAAGTCAATATGTATGATTGCTGAAATACAGATTTCTTATACTGCATATAAGCAAAGGTATATATATATATATATATATATTTGAATATATATTATATACATAT
>NC_090763.1:7975502-7983002 GCF_036898095.1 Palaemon carinicauda
GTACTACGAAGGTTTCTGTACGAGATGATTCCTTCTTTTGTGATCTACCAGACTAGTCCTTGTTGCTGTTCTCGGGGGAGGAAAGATTCTTTCCCTGGGAGTAGCAACACCCTTCTTTGCTTTGGTTCTCTGGGAGCTGGCAAGTATTGCTGGCCTCCCTCCTTGGATCTCCATTAGGCTAAGATGGTTTTCTTGGCTGCGGGTGATCCTCACTAAAGCAAGGTTGGTAGGACCCTCTTTTGTCCCTTCCCCCTCTATCTCCGTAATGGCCTAGCCATTACAGTTACTGTACGTCATTCTACATCTGACTAGAATAGGTTAGGATGTGGAATTGACTCAGTCCTTGCCGGCCGGCAGGGGTCTTCTGCTTTGAGTGCTGCCCGGACCTTCTTCCCCTTGGTCCCTCATCCATGCCTGCCTGTAGAGCCAGACGGCATTGGTCAGGAAGCCTGAATTAGATTCTCCCCTTCCTTATATGCACTCTTTCGGATTGCCGGGCTTGGAGGTAGTGTACACTCTTATCCGGCATCCATTTGCTTATTCTTCTAGTGCTGTACAGTCGTAGTCCTCTGGTTCTTTTGCTGCCGGCTGGCATCGGTCGTGTACCTTTGCCGGCCGGCTAATGTCAGCCCTTGTCTGCCGGTCGCCAAGAGTGTGGCCGGCAGCCGGGTACTACCTTGTGTAGTTGCCGGCCGGCAGTCATTGCCGCCGACATTGGCTGTTGCCGGCCGGCACATGCATTTGAACCAGCGTTCTGCCGCCTTATAGCTGTTAAGTAGTATACTTTAAAGCTAGTTATGGTGTGTGCCGGCCGGCAAGTGCCGGCGGCACATAACCTCCTATACTGTACCAGTATTCTTCAGTATAACATATACTGTAAGAAGAAAACTATAGTAGGTTTTGGTATAGCACTGTGTGTTCTAACATTTGTGTTTTCTTGCACAGCCTTTGCTGTTGCCCTACAGATAAGAAAGTGAGGTCTTTCTTGTCTATTATCCAGGATTTTAAAATCATTGCTTAGGTGTGAACTCCACCTGTTTCCTCTGGAAACTTTGCATTGGTTATTCTAGAAGAGATTAACCATTCGATTTTATTATCTGGAAGGCTGCAAACAATTGGTTTGTGAAGGAAACACAGTGTGTGTCTTTCCTTTCTGAATTGTTATGCTTACTATCATGATCCAGTGATACATAGTTCACTTGATACTCATGAAATTCTTCTCTTTACAGGAGGACCCTCCGAAGTGCGAAGTGTTTTCTGCAATGTCCGCAGCAAGAACCTCTGCGGACATGAGTTTTGTAGGAGGACACGCAGCATGCGCTGTCTCCAAGGGTGATCTCCGGTATGGGACCCTCAGGTATGTACTGTGTGCACTAACCTGATTACTGAGGCCTTTGATTCCCTAGGACCGGGGAATCAAGGGATATAGCAAGGGGAGAAGCTTCGTACCTTGGGTAAGGGGCTTCCAAAAGAACACCTCTGGACCTTATCTTCCAAGTGAGAAGATGAGGGCGTATCTTTTCCCTAAGGCATCAGCTGATTGCAGTGATTCCCCAGCCTCAAGAGGAGATCCCCCAAGTTCAGATCCAGGTGGATGCTGAAGTCGCGGTCGCTATGCAAGACATCCAGTTAGATGACAGGATGTCTGACGTGGACGAGCGTCTGGAGGAAGATCTCCTGGCAGAAGGCCCAGGATGAAGTTCAAGCCCCAGACGTTGTAGAGGAAGAGGTCGACGAGGTGTCGGCTACTCCGGTTCAGATCCCGGAGCCTATTCCCTCAACATCGGCCGGTCCTCCCAGTAGAGCTGGGTCAGGCCCTCTCCTCCATTGTTGGAATGATCCAACAAATGCAGAAGGAGAATCAGGAGAAGGCGGCTGCAATGGAACTGCGGATGCAGAGCCTTGCAGAATCACATGGGCCCCAGAAAAGGCTCAATGTGAAAGACCTTCCTTGTGCTCAGATGCTAACCCATGGAGGTATGCTGAGCACATGCGCATGACGACTGGAAAGATCGTCATCTCGGATAAGTTGGGCTCAGTTCCCCTAGAGGAGGTGGAATTCTGGCCCAGCAAGGCATCATATCCGACTGTTATGTCCGGCTGAGGAAGGAACCAGCTTCAAAGGAGGAGACAGAGCCGAAGGAGATCATAGTGATAGACCATGCTAAGGCTCAAGCTCTGCTTTCATCCTCGTTGAAAGAGAGGGGCTTCTCTACTCAAAGGTAGCTGCATTGAGCAAGAAGCTCCCTTCCTTTGTGTCCTCTCCTGCTAGAGCCTTCCCCTTTTTACAGAAAGGGTTTGCGGCTGTACTAAAAGCAGTCGAGGCCGGCAAGCCTTGCCCCTCCCTGGAGGAGTGTAAACCCTTGTCGCTGCCCTGCCTATGGACCACAAAGACTGGAAGACGTCCATCTTACGTTCTCAGTTGGGAAGTTGGAGGCTGATATTGCCGGACGTCAGTTCGGACGAGGACCTCCCTAAGCTGTCTGACTTTCTCTTGCGGAGAGAGTTCGAAACAAAAGAAAGACTGGCTGCCTCAATGTCTCTTCAGACTACTCTTGAGACGATGGCAAGTGACCCCAAGGTCCATGAAATGTTCATGGTGGTGGCCAAGACTCATCGGCCACAGTGACGAAGGACCTTTATGGCTTCGTCAAGGCGAGGAGAGCTTGTAGGGAGTTCGTGTGTTCACCTCGGCTACGGTGAGGCACGAGCCAAGGAAACTAATCTCCTCCAACATTTGGGGGCAAAGACCTTTTCCCTACCGATTTGGTCAAAGAAGTTGTTGATAAGGCCGCCTTGGAGAATAGAAACCTTCTCCAGAGTGGGGCCTGGCTATCAAAAGAAAGTCTTCCCCGGATGAGGGTCCTCAACCAAAGAGGAAGACTATGAGGACTAGGCTACCGTCTCGGCCAGCCAAGCCTTTTAGACAGCAACAGCAACTGCCATTGCCATTGCCTCCAGTGCCCCAGATCGTGGCACAAACCCCCGACCACTTTCAGTGGGTACCCCAGGCCGTGTCGACACAGTCCACGGCATTCACCCCATCGTTCGAAGGGCAGTCTACTTCCTTTCGAGCAAAGCCTAGAGGAGTAGCCAGAGGCTCGTCTAGGCGCCCTCAAGGGGAAGGGAGTTCAGGGGTGGTCGTGGTCAGGGAGCGAAGACCTCAGGACGGCAGTCCAAGTGAGATGTTACCGGTAGGAGGGAGACTTCTGAAATTTCGGGGATCGGTGGACCTTCGATCCCTGGGCCCACAGCCTTCTCAAGAAGGACTGGGCTGGAGCTGGTACAGCACTCCACCCCGTGCCTTCGGTTTTTCCAACACTCCACCCCCGTTCTGGAGGAGTACGTTCAAGAACTGTTGGAGAAAAATGTGATCCGAAAGGTGAAGTCCATCAAATTCCAAGGAGGCTGTTTTGTGTTCCCAAGAAAGACTCGGAAAAGCTCAGAGTCATTCTGGACTTGTCGCCACTCAACAAGTTCATAGTGAATTGCAAATTCAAGATGCTAACACTGCAACACATAAGGACCTTACTGCCCAAGTGGGCATATTCCATCTCTAGAACTTGTCAGACGCCTATTGGCACATTCCAATCAACCGTCGACTCTCCCCCTACCTAGGGTTCAGGCTACAACGAAGACTATACACCTTCAGAGCCATGCCATTCGGGCTAAACATAGCCCCAAGGATTTTTACTAAGCTTGCGAGCGTAGCTCTCAAACAATTACGCCTAAAGGGAATTCAGGTAGTAGCCTACCTGAACGACTGGTTGGTGTGGGCAGCATCCGAGACAGAATGCTTGCAAGCTTCCAGTCAAGTGATCCAGTTCCTAGAGTACCTAGCTTCAAGATCAACAGAAAAAAGTCTCGACTTTCTCCATCTCAAAAGTTCCAGTGGATGGGAATCCACTGGGACCTTTTGTCACACCGTTTCTCCATCCCGGCGAAGAAAAGGAAGGAGATAGCGGGTTCTGTCAAGAGACTTCTAGATTCCGAAAGGATATCAAGACGCGAACAGAGAGGGGTACTGGGCTCTCTCCAGTTTGCTTCGGTGACAGACCCAGTGCTAAGAGCACAGCTAAAGGATGCAACCGGAGTTTGGAGAAGTTATGCATCAAATGCGCGAAGAGATCTGTGAAGACCAGTTCCGCTTCGGCTACGTACTCTTCTCAGGCCTTGGTCTCAAGCCAGACATCTAAAGAAGTCGGTTCTTCTTCAGCCACCTCCCCCGTCGGTGAGGAGGTCACTCTCATCGGAAAAAAGTCCAGGGGACTTGGTCCAAGCTATTCAAGACCTTTCACATAAACTTTCTAGAAGCTATGGCAGTGCTCCTTACCTTAAAAAAAGTCTCCCCGCGTCACTCGATCCACATAAGGTTGGTGATGGACAGCGAGGTAGTTGTGAGATGCTTGAATCGACAAGGATCGAGGTCACCAACTCTCAACCAGGTGATGTTGGCCATCTTCCGATTGGCGGAAAAGAAGAAGTGGTACCTGTCGGCAGTTCACCTTCAAGGAGTCCGCAATGTGACAGCGGACGCTCTATCCAGGTTCACACCGATACAGTCGGAATGGTCCTTAGACGCAGGATCATTCTCCTTCATTCTGAATCAAGTCCCAGAACTGCAGATAGACCTCTTTGCGACGAAAGACAACAAGAAGTTGCCCCTGTACGTGTCCCCGTACGAGGACCCCTTAGCGAAAGCAGTGGACGCGATGTCCCTCGACTGGAACAGATGGTCCAGGATTTATCTGTTCCCTCCTCACAACCTTCTGTTGAGGGTCCTCAACAAACTGAGATCCTTCAAGGGGGTAGCGGCAATAGTGGCCCACAAGTGGCCGAACAGCGTGTGGTTCCCCGACATTGGAACTACAGCTGAAGTTTGTACCGCTACCAGATCCAGTTCTGACCCAGCGAGTCCAGAAGTCGACTGTCTGCGCTTCATTACAGAAAACCCGGACCCTGCAGCTCATGATTTTCTCTCCCTAGCGGTGAGAAAGCGTTTCGGGATTTCGAAAGCCAGCATAGACTTCCTAGAGGAATATAAGTGCAAATCTACTAGAAGGCAATATGAGTCATCTTGGAGAAAATGGGTGGCCTTTGTCAAGGCGAAGAATCCGCAGGAGATCTCGACAGACTTCTGCTTATCTTTCTTCATCCACCTCCATGGTCAAGGATTGGCAGCTAACACGATTTCAGCGTGTAAGTCTGCTTTGACAAGACCCATTCTATATGCCTTCCAGGTCGACCTAGGTAACGAGATCTTTAATAAAGTTCCGAAAGCCTGCGCTAGGCTCAGACCTTCAGCACCTCCAAAGCCCATTTCATGGTCTTTAGACAAAGTTCTTCATTTCGCTTCTCTGTTGAGCAATGAAGAGTGTGCGTTAAAGGATTTGACACAAAAAGTTATTTTCCTATTTGCACTCGCGTCCGGGGCCAGGGTTAGTGAGATTGTAGCCCTCTCGAGAGAGGCAGGTCGTGTTCAGTTCCTGGATGGGGGAGAACTGAACCTGTTTCCGGATCCTACGTTTCTCGCCAAGAATGAGTTACCCACCAACAGGTGGGGTCCCTGGAGAATCTGCCCTCTGAAAGAAGATGCATCTCTATGTCCAGTAGAATGCCTAAAGGTCTATCTTCATAGAACTTCAGACTTCAAGGGTGGTCAACTATTCAGGGGAGAAACATCAGGCTCAAATTTATCTCTGAATCAACTCAGAGCGAAAATCACATATTTTATTCGCAGAGCGGATCCTGACAGTACACCCGCAGGTCACGATCCGAGGAAAGTTGCCTCATCCTTAAATTTCTTTAATTGTATGGATTTTGAACATCTCCGTTCATACACTGGCTGGAAGTCTTCCAGAGTGTTCTTTCGCCACTATGCGAAGCAAGTAGAGGAACTAAAGAGATCTGTGGTAGCAGTGGGTCACGTCGTTAACCCTACTGTTTAACTCTGCGAGGAACAGTGGTTTTAATTGGGACGATTAATTCCAGGGTGAGTGTGTAGTTACATACTGTACTACAAACTAAGTGAGGGCACTGAGTTGCCCATGTAGACTGTTCCATTTCCAAAGGTGAACCTAGCATAAGTGCAGACATGTGTGCCGAGCGTTTCTAACGCTAATGTCATTGATTTGTAATACAGACTTTTATGACTTTGATACCTCGGTATCTTAAAAGTGGCATTTAATGTTTTTTCTTTCAGATAAACAAGTTCTGTTTACTATCATACTTATGCTTAAAGTTTTGGGTTATCCTCTTCTTATATATATATATATATATATATATATATATATATATATATATATATATATATATATATATATAATTGTGGTTAACCTGTCTATTTATTGTCTGTCAATAAACTTGTTCTTGAGAACCTTGCGTCTCCTTCACCTGTGTCAATTTATTGGTATAATTGAGCATTCATTCTATGTACCTTATCTGGGATAATTCTAATAGAATTGTTCCTTTATGCAAGCTATGTTGCATTGGTTTATGCTTTCCCTTAACGGGAGGACTCCGTCCCATAAGGGGACGATGGCGGTTTTACTAGTTTCCTCCTATGCGGATATAAACCTTTGTCCAATACAAGTATGGTGCGGAGAACTGGTCGATATTTCATATTGACGCAGTGGTTCTTTACAAACCATGCTTTACTTAATATAGGGTGAGACCACTATATTAGCTTGCCTGGTATTCATACATAGGTATATGTACTCTTCGAGACTTTTCCAGAGTCTAGTAGGACTCTTCCCTGTAGGGGCAGGAAGCTCTAACATGGTTTATAGTTAGTTGAAAAGATGTATAACGGTAACATCTTAGGTCTCTAGGTCTAGTCGACCGGGAAAAATTACCTCCGGGGAGTACGGCACGTTCTGAGAATCCACAGATACAGTAATGCTCTGGTATACTTCCATCAGGACGACATGCCTTGAGCCCAAAAAACGGATTTTAAGCGAAGCGAAAAATCTATTTTTGGGTGAGATGGCCATGTCGTCCTGATGGACCCGCCCTTCCCTTTCTAAGAAAGGGCTGTAGGACCCCTCCCTACATACAGTATCTGTAGCACCTCGTGTACGCTACAAGGAATACAGATGGCGCCAGGATTGGCGCCAGGCACGCTTACGAAACGGGAGATAGGGAGCCTTGGGAGCGGCTCCCCCTTTTTCTTTCCCGATTTCGTTTCTTGCCAATTGACCCCTGCGATACGTAATCTCTGTTCGGGGTGCAGATTGCCATGTGGCGTGTCAAGAATACGTCCTCTGATATGTCGCGATATCCCTTTCACGAGGGATATTCGCTCCAGGAGTTAGAATTCTGGTACCTTAAGGTAAATTCTCTGGGAATATCGCCGTAGTTGTAATATACCCTAGGAAGCTACCCAATAGGAACTTCCATCAGGACGACATGGCCATCTCCCCCAAAAATAGATTTTTCGCTTCGCTCAAAATCCGTTATATATATATACATAAATATATATGTACATATATATATATGTGT
>NC_090763.1:7993002-7999695 GCF_036898095.1 Palaemon carinicauda
TATATACTGTACAGTATATAGACGCGCACAGATTGTCCAAGCAATATCTCCGGACGGATGGGGAAGGTTGAATCTGTATATGTGTGTGTGCATGTGCGTGTGTATATCTATGTAAATATACTTTTTCAATATACTAATTTTTTTTTCTAATATACTAATTGGCCCTTCACTGCATAATTTCATGGTTTCGAAATTTTGCTTCTTGTATTTGTAGGGTAAATTCCATGCTGTTTAAGTGCATCATTTATGAATTTTGAGGTGATTAGTATCATTTTCCTATTTCGATATCACAAGAGGAAATTCATGGGACATGAAATGGAATTTCGATATTCCTAGTGGGGATTTAAGAAAGTCATTTTCCTAGATTCAACCAAATATTTTTTTCGGTATTTTGAAACAAGAATTAAATTGAATTGAAAAGTTTTAATCTAATGTGCCAACAATAAGTTTTAATTCTCTATAAAGTTCTTTCCATATTATGGAATTCTTGCATCAAAATATTTTATTTTAATGTGACAACAATAAGTTTTAATTCTCTATAAAGTTGTTTCCATATTATGTTATTCTACAATCTGTTATAAATGTTGATTCAACATTCTCAAATTATATCACGATAGTTTTCCATTTTACATAACATTTCATTTATTAGACCTGAAAATTCTTAGAAATATTTATGTTACCTGTGCAAAAATAGCCGGTTTACTGCTGATACAAAAAAAAGTTATTTTTCTTCACTCTAGGGGCTAACTACTCCACTTTAATTGGCTACCTTCCCTTTTGACTGGCCAGATAGATTACATTAGATCTCTCTCTCTCTCTCTCTCTCTCTCTCTCTCTCTCTCTCTCTCTCTCTCTAGTTACCAGCTTATTTCTCACTTACCTACACTTAAAAATTTGCATTAAAAAAAAAAACGGTAACTCTCTGGCAACATTCATTCCAGGATTTTTATCGTTTTACAAACGGATACAATGACGTAAAGGAGTGATATTACGGTCACCAATCCGTAAAAGATAACAACATTGTAAGGTAAAATTACGGTCGCTTGTATTTTATTGAAATACAGTTGAGAACTGTATATTTTTACTTTGAATTTCCGGTAAAAACTACGCATTTTCTCTACCAGTGTATATATATATATATATATATATATATATATATATATATATATATATATATATATATATACAAACATATATATATATATATATTTATATATATGTATATATATATATATATATATATATATATATATATATATATACCGAATATTATGGGCTCTTATGTACACATTCACCTCTTCCCACATACACCTGACAACATTAACATAACCGAAAAGTTGTTCTTCACGCAAGGGGTTAACTACTGCACTATAATTGTTCAGTGGCTACTTTGTACTTGGTAAGGGTAGAGGAGACTCTTTAGCTATGGTAAGCAGCTCTTCCAGGAGAAGGACACTCCAAAATTAAACTACTGGCTTATGTTAGAATAATCTTGCTTGAGGGTAAATTCAGGCACTATCGTGTTTCCTTATTTCTTTTTCTCACTGGGCTATTTTCCCTGTTTTAGCATTTGGACTTATAGCCCCCTGCTTTTCCAAGTGGAGTTGTAGCTTAGATGATAATAATAATGATAATGATAATGATAATGATAATAATCAAATAATAACAATAATAATAATAATAATAATGATAAAATTAATAATGATGATAAAACCAATAACAACAACAACAACAACAACAACAACGACAACGACAACGACAACGACAACGACACTGATAATGATAATGATAATGATAATGATAATGATAATGATAATAATAATAATAATAATAAAACCTTCCGATGTAAACGAATATGTAAAAGAAATTTTTTTATTAGAAACACACATTGTACTTAGGATTCCAATTAAGGTAGCGAGATCAAAAAACTATTTTTTTTTAAGCGGGAATACTTTTTCAACCACAAGGTGTAATAAAGATTATTTTGAATGTGTAAATTAATATTCCCACATTTTGTGTACATACACGTAGGAAATCATATCTATCAAGACACATTTTTCATATCTTGAAAACACCACTGAATTATAAAAGCCATTTTTTCTCAGTGAAATAATAAATGATAGTAATTGCGTTCGCCTAGTATTCGCATGTGAACAGATCGATCCCAGCCATAGGCCCGTGAGTTTAAGATGTTTCCTGGGTAGGTAGTAATAATAATAATAATAATGATAATAATAATAATAATAATAATAATAATACCCCTTTATTATTATTATTATTATTATTATTATTATTATTATTATTATTATTATTACTTACTTACTTACTTACTTACTAGCTACAACCCTAGTTGGAAAAGCAGGATACTAAAGTCCATTTCTTTTAGCAAGGCATATTTGCACAGACTCGCAGGGGTGCCCTTTTAACTCGGAAAAGTTTCCTGATCGCTGATTGGTTGGACAAGATAATTCAAACCAATCAGCGATCAGGAAACTTTTCCGAGCTAAAAGGGCACCGCTGCGAGGTGGTGCAAATCTGCCTCGCTAAAAGAAATGGACTATATAGGCCCAGAGGCTCCAACAGGAAATATAGCCCAGTGAGGAAAGGAAACAAGGAAAAATAAAATGTTTTAAGAAGATTAACATTAAAATAAATATCTCCTACAAACACTATAAAAACTTTAACATAACAAGAGGAAGAGAAATTAGATAGAACAGTGTGCCCGAGTGTACCCTCAAGCAAGAGAACTCTAACCCAAGACAGTGGAAGACCATGGAACAGAGGCTATGGCACTACCCTAGACTAGAGTACAATGGTTTGATTTTGGAGTGTCTTTCTCCTAGAAGAGCTGCTTACCATAGCTAAAGAATCTCTCGTACCCTTACCAAGAGGACAGTGGCCACTGAACAATTACAGTGCTGTAAGAAGAATTGTTTGGTAATCTGTGTTGTCAAGTGTATGAGGACAGAAGAGGATGTGTAAGAAATAGGCCAGACTATTTGGTGTATGTGTAGGCAATTGGAAAATGGGCCGTAACCAAAGCGAAGGATCCAATGTAGTAACGTCTGCCCAGTCAAAGGACGCAATTACTCTCTAGCGGTAGTACCTCAACGGGTTGCTGGTACCCTAGCCAACCTACTACCTACAATGTTTCTTCAAACAGTATTCTGGAGAATGTATTTATGCTTAATTGCTTTTAGGATGTTTGTACTGTAGGCTAACATGTTCATAATATACTATAATATAATATAATATAATACAATATAATAAAATATCAAATATAAAATATGATAATCTATATAATTTTTATGAAATTTCTATGTGAAAAAAAAATTATAATCTATATAAAATATATAATAAAATCTAATAGAATATAAAAAATATAATGTAACAAAATATAATAAAATATAATACAATAAAATATAAATATAATAGAATAAATATAAAATATAATAATCTATATAATCTATAAAAAAATTTATACTGTTCAACGAACAATATACACTGATTCCAGCACACCAGTGTAAAAAATTATGATCTATATAATATCTAAAATAAAAGAATAATAAAATATAATAAAACATAATAAAATATAAAATATAGTAATCTATATATTTTTCATAAAATCTCTATACGGTTTTACGAAATATATAAATCGATTTCAGCAGCACCAGTGAAAAAAAAAATTATAATCTATATAAAAATATAATAAAATAATAAAATATGATAAAACATAATAAAATATCAACTATAAAATATAATAATCTATATAATTTGTATAAAATCTCTATACGGTTCAACGAAATCTATACATCGATTTCAGCAGGACCTGTGAAAATGAAATTATAATTTATAAAAAAATAAAATATAATAAAATATAATAAAATATAATAATCTGTATAATTTTTATAAAATCTCTATACGGTTCAACGAAATCTATACATCGAATTCAGCAGCATCTGTGAAAAAAAAATATAATCTATATAAAAAATATGATAAAATAATAAAACAATAAAATATGATATAACATAATAAAATATCAACTATAAAATATAATAATCTATATAATTTGTATAAAATTTCTATACTATTCAACGAAATCTATACATCGATTTCAGCAGCACCACCTGTGAAAATATGTATCATTATTGAAGAAATATTAGGAAATACATTCTACTGTACGTGATTGAGGAAGGCAATTTTTCCCTAAAGTATGGCTTGCACGAGGATATTGCTTGTTGATTTTTCCCCTAAATCTTGTTTTCATTTCCGTTTTCATTTCCAGAGCATATTTTTCCCCCAATCGTTCCATTGGTTTCTGAGAGTAAGCGGGGAAAACGTTCGGTTTCAAAGGCCGTGTTGCCACGTAGATTTTTGGTTCCTTTTTCGATTTCAATTTCTAAATTCTTTGTTTTTCGCTTCGAAGTTTAAATTTCAAAAACGCCCCATTTTTCGCTTCAAACTTCGTTTCAAAAAACGCTTTATTTTTGGCTTCATACTTAAAATTTCAAAAAACGTTTTAAATACATACAGTATATATATATATGTATATATATATATATATATTATATATATATATATATATATATATATATATGTGTGTATTATATATATATATATATATATATATATATATATATGTATTTATATATATGTATGTATATATATATATATATATATATATATATATATATATATATACATACATACATACATACATATATATATATATATATACATACATATATATATATATATATATATACATACATATATATATATACATATACATATATATATACATATACATATATATATATATATATATATATATATATATATATATATAAACACACAGGCCGGCCAAAGGAAATAAAGTTATAGACCCAAAACAATTACACGAACATTTTGCTCCATTGCAAACTTACTCTTAGCTGTTATGTGTAGCACCTAAACTTAAAATAAAAAAAAAGTTTTGAATTCAGTAATTTTATAACGAAGAGGAGGAACTCGTGAAAATACGAAATTCTATTTCCTGTACCAACCGTGTGTCACACAATTGATCATAATTATTTTGTATATATTATGCTTGTATCTGCGCTCTTCCCTTGCACTAAAAAGAACCTGAATGATCATGTCTCCGGTTTTGCTCTGTAACATTGTCTGTCTCTCGAACAGGTTATGTCCTGTTGCCTTGAGGTTTTGTATATAAAGAAGAGTGTTCCTTAATAAACAACTCAGTTGATTGCATCCTGCCTTTGAGTTCACAACCCTCACTCGGCACCGTCACATTCCTAAGAAACTGTCAATATCCTTTCAAGTGTACTAACTCTAAGAACCAATATTAAAACTTTACCTCTAAAAACGAATAAGTTATATATATATATATATATATATATATATATATATATATATATATATATATATATATATATATATATATATATAAATTCATAAACTTACATATATATATTTATATATATGTATATATGTACATATGTATATTCTTTGCATATATATAAATACATACTGTATATATATATATATATATATATATATATATATATATATGCAAAGAATAATAATAGGAATAACACTATGAGACAGAAAAAGAAGTAACATGGATACGAGAGCAAAGTAAAGTAGAGGATATTTTAACAAAAAGTAAAAAAAAAAAAAAGAGAAATGGACATGGACAGGACATGTAATGAGAATGGTAGACAATAGATGGACATTAATGATAACAGAATGGATCCCTATAGATTGCAAAAGAAGCAGAGAAGGACGAGAAAACGATGGAATAACGAACTAAGAAAGTTTTCGGGTGTGGACTGGCTTAGGAAAATCATAAACAGACGGAAGTGGAAGGACATGTCTGAGGCTCTTGTTCTGCAGAAGACTAGCAACGTATAATGATGATGATGATGATGATGATATGATACATATACATTATATATAGATATATATATATATATATATATATATATTATATATATATATATATATTATATATATATACATACATATATATATACAGTATATATATATATATATATATATATATATATATATATATATATATATATATATATATATATATATATAATCTTGTAATATCTGCCACCTCACCATCCTTGTAAGCTAACTATTGGGGATTTATGGGAGCCTATAAATCTACCTTCTGAATCATCAGCAGCCATTGCCTGGCCCTCCCTGGTCCTAACTTGGGTGGAGAGGCGACTTGAGCACTGATCATATGCAAGGTATTGTTCTGCTATCTAGGGCAATGTCACTTTCCCTTGTCTCTGCCATTTATAAACCGCCTTTAAAACCTTTAAAACAAAACCTGAGATCCAGTAACGACAACCTGGAAAAGCAAATATCTCATAACTCCCTGGAATCTCTATGGAAATGAGTACGTAAAAAGTTGAAGAATCCTAAAAAAAAAAAAAAAAAAAAAAAAAAAAAAATCCTACACCTTTTATCCTTTCCGCTCTCTTAAATCTCCCTATATCCCTCGCCTCGCTTTAATCCTCGCCGTAGATTATCCCTATAATGGTTATCAAACAAACTCTAAATCTATGGTTTGAATTTTCCCCCTCAGACACTCTTGTCCCAGAATCTCTCGCCTAGAAGGGGTATTGTATTTTTTTTTCCATTAACACAGTGTGAAATCATCTAGAATTCCGAATC
>NC_090763.1:8012695-8017695 GCF_036898095.1 Palaemon carinicauda
TTCGTTCTAAAATGTTCAGTTTCTCCGAAAATAGTTTTCAATTCTGATGCAGGTTTCTCGTTCTAAAATGTTCTGTTTCTCCGAAAATAATTTTCAATTCTGATACAAGTTTCGCGTTCTAAAATGTTCAGTTTCTCCGAAAATAGTTTTCAATTCTGATGCAGGTTTCGCGTTCTAAAATGTTCAGTTTCTCCGAAAATAGTTTTCAATTCTGATGCAGGTTTCTCGTTCTAAAATGTTCAGTTTCTCCGAAAATAGTTTTCAATTCTGATGCAGGTTTCGCGTTCTAAAATGTTCAGTTTCTCCGAAAATAGTTTTCAATTCTCATGCAGGTTTCGCGTTCTAAATGTTCTGATTCTCCGAAAATAATTTTCAATTCTGATACAAGTTTCGCGTTCTAAAATGTTCAGTTTCTCCGAAAATAGTTTTCAATTCTGATGCAGGTTTCTCGTTCTAAAATGTTCTGTTTCTCCGAAAATAATTTTCAATTCTGATACAAGTTTCGTGTTCTAAAATGTTCTGTTTCTCCGAAAATAGTTTTCAATTCTGATGCAGGTTTCTCGTTCTAAAATGTTCAGTTTCTCCGAAAATAATTTTCAATTCTGATACAAGTTTCGTGTTCTTAAATGTTCAGTTTCTCCGAAAATAGTTTTCAATTCTGAAGCAGGTTTCGCGTTCTAAAATGTTCTGTTTCTCCGAAAATAGTTTTCAATTCTGATGCAGGTTTCTCGTTCTAAAATGTTCTGTTTCTCCGAAAATAATTTTCAATTCTGATACAAGTTTCGCGTTCTAAAATGTTCAGTTTCTCTGAAAATAGTTTTCAATTCTGATGCAGGGTTCGCGTTCTAAAATGTTCAGTTTCTCCGAAAATAGTTTTCAATTCTGATGCAGGTTTCTCGTTCTAAAATGTTCAGTTTCTCCGAAAATAGTTTTCAATTCTGATACAAGTTTCGCGTTCTAAAATGTTCAGTTTCTCTGAAAATAGTTTTCAATTCTGATGCAGGGTTCGCGTTCTAAAATGTTCAGTTTCTCCGAAAACTGTTTTCAATTCTGATGCAGGTTTCGCGTTCTAAAATGTTCAGTTTCTCCGAAAATAGTTTTCAATTCTGATGCAGGTTTCTCGTTCTAAAATGTTCAGTTTCTCCGAAAATAATTTTCAATTCTGATACAAGTTTCGTGTTCTTAAATGTTCAGTTTCTCCGAAAATAGTTTTCAATTCTGAAGCAGGTTTCGCGTTCTAAAATGTTCTGTTTCTCCGAAAATAGTTTTCAATTCTGATGCAGGTTTCTCGTTCTAAAATGTTCTGTTTCTCCGAAAATAATTTTCAATTCTGATACAAGTTTCGCGTTCTAAAATGTTCAGTTTCTCTGAAAATAGTTTTCAATTCTGATGCAGGGTTCGCGTTCTAAAATGTTCTGTTTCTCCGAAAATAGTTTTCAATTCTGATGCAGGTTTCTCGTTCTAAAATGTTCAGTTTCTCCGAAAATAGTTTTCAATTCCTATGCAGGTTTCGCGTTCTAAGATGTTCAGTTTCTCCGAAAATAGTTTTCAATTCTGATGCAGGTTTCGCGTTCTAAAATGTTCAGTTTCTCCGAAAATAATTTTCAATTCTGATACAAGTTTCGTGTTCTTAAATGTTCAGTTTCTCCGAAAATAGTTTTCAATTCTGAAGCAGGTTTCGCGTTCTAAAATGTTCTGTTTCTCCGAAAATAGTTTTCAATTCTGATGCAGGTTTCTCGTTCTAAAATGTTCTGTTTCTCCGAAAATAATTTTCAATTCTGATACAAGTTTCGCGTTCTAAAATGTTCAGTTTCTCTGAAAATAGTTTTCAATTCTGATGCAGGGTTCGCGTTCTAAAATGTTCAGTTTCTCCGAAAATAGTTTTCAATTCTCATGCAGGTTTCGCGTTCTAAAATGTTCTGATTCTCCGAAAATAATTTTCAATTCTGATACAAGTTTCGCGTTCTAAAATGTTCAGTTTCTCCGAAAATAGTTTTCAATTCTGATGCAGGTTTCTCGTTCTAAAATGTTCAGTTTCTCCGAAAATAATTTTCAATTCTGATACAAGTTTCGTGTTCTTAAATGTTCAGTTTCTCCGAAAATAGTTTTCAATTCTGAAGCAGGTTTCGCGTTCTAAAATGTTCTGTTTCTCCGAAAATAGTTTTCAATTCTGATGCAGGTTTCTCGTTCTAAAATGTTCTGTTTCTCCGAAAATAATTTTCAATTCTGATACAAGTTTCGCGTTCTAAAATGTTCAGTTTCTCTGAAAATAGTTTTCAATTCTGATGCAGGGTTCGCGTTCTAAAATGTTCTGTTTCTCCGAAAATAGTTTTCAATTCTGATGCAGGTTTCTCGTTCTAAAATGTTCAGTTTCTCCGAAAATAGTTTTCAATTCCTATGCAGGTTCCGCGTTCTAAGATGTTCAGTTTCTCCGAAAATAGTTTTCCATTCTGATGCAGGTTTCTCGTTCTAAAATGTTCAGTTTCTCCGAAAATAGTTTTCAATTCCTATGCAGGTTTCGCGTTCTAAGATGTTCAGTTTCTCCGAAAATAGTTTTCAATTCTGATGCAGGTTTCGCGTTCTAAAATGTTCAATTTCTCCGAAAATAATTCCCACATTATGAAGATGAAGCAATATATCCCAAATCAATATATTGAACTACATTGTTGAAAAAACCTTATTTCTAATCAGAAATTCTCCGTAAAAATATACTGTTTTCAATCGCATTTCAGTAAAATAAAGGGGACCGTAACTTTACCCTACTTTATTATCTTTCACAGGTTGGTGACCGTAATATCACTCCTTTACGTCAATATATACGTTTTTAAAACGGTAAATGCCTGGCAACATTTACTCCAGGATTTTTACATTTTTTTACGGTAAAATTTTTATCAGTGTAGATATGTTTATGAAAGTGTCATTTTTCTATAAATGCTATTTTTATGAGCATCTATATTACGAATACAATGACCTATACGTTCAATGAATGTACAGAGTTTTCTTACTTGAGGGTACACTCGGGCACACTATTCTATCTTATTTCCCTTCCTCTTGTTTTGTGAAAGTGTTTATAGTTTATATAGGAAATGTTTATCTTAATGTTATTACTATTCTTAAAATATTGTAATTTTCCTTGTTTCCTTTCCTCACTGGGTTACTTTCCCTGTTGGAGTCCCTGGGCTTTTCCAACTAGGGTTGTAGCTTAGCATGTAATAATGATAATAATAATAATAATGATAATAATAATAATAATAATACTAATAATAATAATAATAATAATAATAATAATAATAATAATAATAATAAGCGCAATCAACAACATAGAACTTTAGCAGCGAAATATCCAGTTTTAAAAAGACATTGCAAGATCTAAAGGCGAATTGACACGCAATATCCACACCAAGTAACGGTGCAAGTTAGGCCAGCGTAACAAGTACCTATATAACGGCTACAAATACGGGGAATTGTCAGACTAATGCAATTAGCCTTCTAATGCAAGAAGACAAGAATTGAGGCAATAACAAATATAACAACATAACTGGGCCTGCGTCAAAGAAAAGATAATTGTAAATTTTTTTTTTTTTTACTTTCTCGTTCGAAATACGTTAGAGAAAATATAAATCCAAGTGTTTAGATACCCAAATAGTTTTATATCTTACATAAAGAGTTGCATTTAAGGAAAAGTTAATTGTATCTTTTTTTTTTTTTTTTTCAAATAGTTTTATACCTTACGTAGAGAGTTGCATTTAAAAATATTCTTCATATCACAATCGCTTCTTACATCAAGGTGTTTTCATCATCCCTAAATGCCATGTTATTAGTCTTGTGATTTCTCTTTAAAATCATATAGTCATGTCAACTATGACATTTGGTATCTTAAAAAAAACCTACTGTTGCGCTGTTGTGACCACTACTATCATAATCATAACGTTTTTTTTTTTCTAATGAAGTTGATAGTAGTTAGATCATCACAAACACAGACAATATTAGGCCTAATCTTGTCTTCACTTCCTTTTTCGCACACGAAGAAAATAGATTTTCCTTCTAGCAAAGGCAGAAAGTACTTCTCCGTACTAGAAATCTATTCACATTCCTTCTAGCAAAGGCAGAAAGTACTTCTCCGTACTAGAAATCTATTCACATTCCTTCTAGCAAAGGCAGAAAGTACTTCTCCGTACTAGAAATCTATTCACATTCCTTCTAGCAAAGGCAGAAAGTACTTCTCCGTACTAGAAATCTATTCACATTCCTTCTAGCAAAGGCAGAAAGTACTTCTCCGTACTAGAAATCTATTCACATTCCTCTACAACGTAGATGAAAGTTAGAATCTATTTAAGAATGAAATTGTTCCTGCACCCCTCAATAATAAACAGCATATTGGCAGATAAAAACTTACCAACAATACATTTCTCCGAAGAAACAATAAGTAAGGTGGAAAGCGCCGGGAAGAGGAACAAAAGACAAAAGACCATTAAAAGGGTCTTTTCAAGAATTCGAAGAATTCCAGAATTTACAACAGAATAAGAAGGATTCTACACAATATGAAGACAGTAGAACAGAAAGTTCAGAAGACGACTCATCAGATGAAGACTTCACAACACTGTTAAAAAATTGCCGTAAAAAACGGCAAAAATCCGGGAATAAATGTTACCAGGCATTTACCGTTTTAACAACGAATATATTGGGGTTTCGGTGGCTGATGTGGTAACGTCCCTGACTGGTGAACGCCAAACTAGGGTTCGAGTCCCGCTCAAACTTAATAGTTTCTTTGGTCGCTGCAACCTCACCATCCTTGCGAGCTAAGGATGGGTGGTTTGGGGGAGCCCATAAGTCTATCTGCTGAGCCATCAGCAGCCATTGCCTTGCCCTCCTTAGTCCTAGCTTGGATGGAGAGGGGCCTTGAGGTTTGATCATATGTGTATATGGTGGGTCTCTAGGGCATTGTCCTGCTTGATAGGACAATGTTACTGTTCCTTGCCTCTACCATTCATGAGCAACCT
>NC_090763.1:8022695-8025195 GCF_036898095.1 Palaemon carinicauda
TTTCCTCTCGTATTCTCCCTTTTTTTCCCCCTTTTTTTTTGGTTTTATTTCCCCCCCAGAAAAACTTTTTTTTCTTCGCGCTCTTTCCGGCAAAGGCTAAAAATCACTCGCCATTTTCTCCCAAAGGACCAAATGTGGAAAAAAAAAAAAAACCAGTCGTGGAGCGAAAGGCATGGAAACAATTCTTGAATTGCATGAGTTGGATGACAGGAATAGCAAGAGGTATATATATATATATATATATATATATATATATATATATATATATATATATATATATATATATATATATGTATATATGTATATATATTTTTATATATAAATATATGTGTATATATAATATATATATATATATTTATATATATATATATCCATCCATATACCAAGGCACTTCCCCCAATTTTGGGGGGTAGCCGACACCAACAATGAAACAAAACAAAAAGGGGACCTCTACTCTCTATGTTCCTTCAGCCTAATCAGGGACTCAACCGAGTTCAGCTGGTACTGCTAGGGTGCCACAGCCCAACCTCCCACATTTCCACCACAGATGAAGCTTCATAATGCTGACTCCCCTACTGCTGCTACCTCCGCGGTCATCTAAGGCACCGGAGGAAGCAGCAGGGCCTACTGGAACTGCGTCACAATCGCTCGCCATTCATTCCTATTTCTAGCACGCTCTCTTGCCTCTCTCACATCTATCCTCCTATCACCCAGAGCTTTCTTCACACCATCCATCCACCCAAACCTTGGCCTTCCTCTTGTACTTCTCCCATCAACTCTTGCATTCATCACCTTCTTTAGCAGACAACCATTTTCCATTCTCTCAACATGGCCAAACCACCTCAACACATTCATATCCACTCTAGCCGCTAACTCATTTCTTACACCCGTTCTCTCCCTCACCACTTCGTTCCTAACCCTATCTACTCGAGATACACCAGCCATACTCCTTAGACACTTCATCTCAAACACATTCAATTTCTGTCTCTCCATCACTTTCATTCCCCACGACTCCGATCCATACATCACAGTTGGTACAATCACTTTCTCATATAGAACTCTCTTTACATTCATGCCCAACCCTCTATTTTTTACTACTCCCTTACTGCCCCCAACACTTTGCAACCTTCATTCACTCTCTGACGTACATCTGCTTCCACTCCACCATTTGCTGCAACAATAGACCCCAAGTACTTAAACTGATCCACCTCCTCAAGTAACTCTCCATTCAACATGACATTCAACCTTGCACCACCTTCCCTTCTCGTACATCTCATAACCTTACTCTTACCCACATTAACTCTCAACTTCCTTCTCTCACACACCCTTCCAAATTCTGTCACTAGTCGGTCAAGCTTCTCTTCTGTGTCTGCTACCAGTACAGTATCATCCGCAAACAACAACTGATTTACCTCCCATTCATGGTCATTCTCGCCTACCAGTTTTAATCCTCGTCCAAGCACTCGAGCATTCACCTCTCTCACAACTCCATCAACATACAAGTTAAACAACCACGGCGACATCACACATCCCTGTCTCAGCCCCACTCTCACCGGAAACCAATCACTCACCTCATTTCCTATTCTAACACATGCTTTACTACCTTTGTATAAACTTTTCACTGCTTGCAACAATCTTCCACCAACTCCATATAACCTCATCACATTCCACATTGCTTCCCTATCAACTCTATCATATGCTTTCTCCAGATCCATAAACGCAACATACACCTCCTTACCTTTTGCTAAATATTTCTCGCATATCTGCCTAACTGTAAAAATCTGATTCATACAACCCCTACCTCTTCTAAAACCACCCTGTACTTCCAAGATTGCATTCTCTGTTTTATCCTTAATCCTATTAATCAATACTCTACCATACACTTTTCCAACTACACTCAACAAACTAATACCTCTTGAATTACAACACTCATGCACATCTCCCTTACCCTTATATAGTGGTACAATACATGCACAAACCCAATCTACTGGTACCATTGACAACACAAAACACATATTAAACAATCTCACCAACCATTCAAGTACAGTCACACCCCCTTCATTCAACATCTCAGCTTTCACACCGTCCATACCAGATGCTTTTCCTACTCTCGTTTCATCTAGTGCTCTCCTCACTTCATCTATTGTTATCTCTCTCTCATTCTCATCTCCCATCACTGGCACCTCAACACCTGGAACAGCAATTATATCTGCCTCCCTATTATCCTCAACATTCAGCAAACTTTCAAAATATTCCGCCCACCTTTTCCTTGCCTCCTCTCCTTTTAACAACCTTCCATTTCCATCTTTCACTGTCTCTTCAATTCTTGCGCCAGCCTTCCTTACTCTCTTCACTTCTTTCCAAAACTTCTTCTTATTCTCTTCTTATGACTGACCCAATCCCTGACCCCACCTGAGGTCAGCTGCCCTCTTTGCCTCACGTACCTTGCGCTTTACTTCCACCTTTTTCTCTCTATATTTTTCATACTTCTCTATACTAT
>NC_090763.1:8047695-8055195 GCF_036898095.1 Palaemon carinicauda
TTTTCCCATTGTCTATAAGACAAAATAAGATTCCACTGTGATAACTGTGTCGAAAATCTTTGGAATAACTATCTTGATAACTTTAGTTTTCCCATTGTCTGTAAAACTAAATAAGAGTCGACTGTAATCACTGTGTCAAGAATCTTTATGGAATAGCTATCTTGATAACTTTAGTTTTCCCATTGTCTTTAAAACAAAATAATGGTCGACTGCAATCACTGTGTCGAGAATCTTTATGGAATAGCTATCTTGATAATTTTAGTTTTCCCATTGTCTATAAGACAAAATAAGGGTCGACTGTAATCACTGTGTCGAGAATCTTTATGGAATAGCAATCTTGATAATTTTAGTTTTCCCATTGTCTATAAGACAAAATAAGAGTCGACTGTAATCACTGTGTCGAGAATCTTTATGGAATAGCAATCTTGATAATTTTAGTTTTCCCATTGTCTATGAGACAAAATAAGAGTCGACTGTAATCAGGGTGTCGAGAATCTTTATGGAATAGCTATCTTGATAATTTTAGTTTTCCCGTTGTCTATAAGACAAAATAAGAGTCAACTGTAATCAGGGTGTCGAAAATCTTTGGAATAGCTATCTTGATAACTTTAGTTTTCCCATTGTCTGTAAAACTAAATAAGGGTCGACTGTAATCACTGTGTCGAGAATCTTTATTGAATAGCTATCTTGATAATTTTAGTTTCACCATTGTCTATAAGACAAAATAAGAGTCGACTGTAATCACTGTGTCGAAAATCTTTGGAATAGCTATCTTGATAACTTTAGTTTTTCCATTGTCTATAAAACTAAATAAGGGTCGACTGTAATCACTGTGTCGAGAATCTTTATGGAATAGCTATCTTGATAATTTTAGTTTTCCCGTTGTCTATAAGACAAAATAAGAGTCGACTGTAATCACTGTGTCGAGAATCTTTATGGAATAGCAATCTTGATAATTTTAGTTTTCCCATTGTCTATAAGACAAAATAAGAGTCGACTGTAATCACTGTGTCGAGAATCTTTATGGAATAGCAATCTTGATAATTTTAGTTTTCCCATTGTCTATAAGACAAAATAAGAGTCGACTGTAATCACTATGTCGAAAATCTTTGGAATAGCTATCTTGATAACTTTAGTTTTCCCAGTGTCTGTAAAACTAAATAAGGGTCGACTGTAATCACTGTGTCGAGAATCTTTATGGAATAGCTATCTTGATAGTTTTAGTTTTCCCATTGTCTATAAGACAAAATAAGAGTCGACTGTAATCACTGTGTCGAGAATCTTTATGGAATAGCTATCTAGATAATTTTAGTTTTCCCGTAGTCTATAAGACAAAATAAGAGTCGACTGTAATCACTGTGTCGAGAATCTTTATGGAATAGCTATCTTGATAACTTTAGTTTTCCCAGTGTCTGTAAAACTAAATAAGGGTCGATTGTAATCACTGTGTCGAGAATCTCTATGGAATAGCTCTCTTGATAACTTTAGTTTTCCCGTTGTCTGTAAAACTAAATAAGAGTCGACTGCAATCACTGTGTCGAAAATCTTTATGGAATAGCTTCCTTGATAACTTTAGTTTTCCCATTGTCTGTAAAACAAAATAAGAGTCGACTGCAATCACTGTGTCGAGAATCTTTATGGAATAGCTATCTTGATAACTTTAGTTTTCCCATTGTCTGTAAAACTAAATAAGGGTTGATTGTAATCACTGTGTCAAGAATCTTTATGGAATAGCTATCTTGATAACTTTAGTTTTCCCCTTTGTGTGTAACACTAAATAAGAGTCGACTGTAATCACTGTGTCGAAAATCTTTATGGAATAGTTCTCTTGATAATTTTAGTTTTCACATTGTCTGTAAAACAAAATAAGAGTCGACTGTAATCACTGTGTCGAAAATCTTTGGAATAGCTATCTTGATAACTTTAGTTTTCCCATTGTCTGTAAAACAAAATAAGAGTCGACTGTAATCACTGTGTCGAAAATCTTTGGAATAGCTATCTTGATAACTTTAGTTTTCACATTGTCTGTAAAACAAAATAAGAGTCGACTGTAATCACTGTGTTGAGAATCTTTATGGAATAGCTCTCTTGATAATTTTAGTTTTCACATTGTCTGTAAAACTAAATAAGGGTCGACTGTACTCACTGTGTCGAAAATCTTTATGGAATAGCTATCTTGATAATTTTAGTTTTCCAATTGTCTATAAGACAAAATAAGAGTCGACTGTAATCACTGTGTCGAGAATCTTTATGGAATAGCAATCTTGATAACTTTAGTTTTCCCATTGTCTGTAAAACAAAATAAGAGTCGACTGCAATCACTGTGTCGAGAATCTTTATGGAATAGCAATCTTGATAACTTTAGTTTTCCCATTGTCTGTAAAACTAAATAAGAGTCGACTGTAATCACTGTTTCGAGAATCTTTATGGAATAGCTCTCTTGATAACTTTAGTTTTCCCATTGTCTGTAAAACAAAATAAGAGTCGACTGCAATCACTGTGTCGAGAATCTTTATGGAATAGCTATCTTGATAATTTGAGTTTTCCCATTGTCTGGAAGACAAAATAAGAGTCAACTGCAATCACTGTGTTGAGAATCTTTAGGGAATAGCTATTTTGATAATTTGAGTTCTCCCATTGTCTGTAAAACAAAATAAGAGTCGACTGCAATCTTTGTGTCGAGAAACTTTATGGAATAGCTCTCTTGATAACTTTAGTTTTCCCATTGTCTGTAAAACAAAGTAAGAGTCGACTGCAATCACTGTGTCGAGAATCTTTATGGAATAGCTCTCTTGATAACTTTAGTTTTCCCATTGTCTGTAAAACAAAATAAGAGTCGTCTGCAATCACTGTGTCGAGAATCTTTATGGAATAGCTACCTTGATAACTTTAGTTCTCCCATTGTCTGTAACACAAAATAAGAGTCGACTGTCATCACTGGGTTGAGACTCTTTATGGAATAGCTACCTTCAAAGCTTTAATTTTCCCATTGTCTGTAAAACAAAATAAAGTTGACTGTAATTTACCGGCTGTTTTTCCTCAAATATCATCTTCAAATAATAATTACAGATCCAACAAAGTTTTACTTCTGAGTAAGTTCAACTTTTCTTTCATATAAAACTTGTGGAATTTAAATATCACTCCAATGTTAATGATTCTTGTCAAATTTCATGTGATTTAATCATATTTAGGTATGTACTTTTATGTACTTGATGTTTCAGTACTGTAGAATGTTCTAGTTTCTATAAAAGTATATCGTGCATTTTTTTTTTTTTTAAATTTAATGACGAATAAAGGTTGCTCTGCCTATGTCGGTATTTTATTCAAATTCTTTTTCTTTCACATTGTTATCCCTACATTAAGGGGTCGATTGCTTGATTCACCCTCTCCAATTCCTTCTATCAAAGGCATCCTCTTCCAGCACCCCTCATACTTCACGTTATCTCGCAATCTAATTTGCTGCCTCCCTCGCGATCTTCTTCCCATAACAGGTTCCTCCCAAAGCCTCCTCACTCCCTCCCCACTATCCATCCTCAACAGATGTCCACACCATCTCAGTCATGACAATCTTATCACCCTTACTACGCCTGTCATTACCACCTTTACTACGCCTGCTATTACCACCTTTACTACGGCCGCCATTACCACCTTTACTACGCCTGCTATTACCACCTTCACTACGGCCGCCATTACCACCTTTACTACGGCCGCCATTACCACCTTTACTACGCCTGCTATTACCACCTTTACTACGGCCGCCATTACCACCTTTACTACGCCTGCTATTACCACCTTCACTACGGCCGCCATTACCACCTTTACTACGGCCGCCATTACCACCTTTACTACGCCTGCTATTACCACCTTTACTACGGCCGCCATTACCACCTTTACTACGCCTGCTATTACCACCTTTACTATGCCTGCCATTACCACCTTTACTACACCTGCCATTACCACCTTTACAACGCCTGCCACTGCCACCTTTGCTATGCCTGCCATTACCACCTTTACTATGCCTGCTATACCACCTTTACTACGCCTGCCATTACTACCTTTACTACGCCTGCTATTACTACCTTTACTACGCCTGCGATTACTACCTTTACTATGCCTGCCATTACCACCTTTACTATGCCTGCCATTACTACCTTTACTACGCCTGCCATTACCACCTTTACTATGCCTGCCATTACTACCTTTACTACGCCTGCCATTACTACCTTTACTACGCCTGCCATTACCACCTTTACAACGCCTGCCATTACCACCTTTACAACGCCTGCCATTACCACCTTTACAACGCCTTCCGTTACCACCTTTACAACGCCTGCCGTTACCACCTTTACTATGCCTGCCATTACCACCTTTACTCCGTCTGCCATTGCCACCTTTACTACGCTTGGTATTCTTCTTATTTCATCACATTTCAATCTTTCAAGCAGTGATATTCCCGTAATCAACCTCAACTTTCTCCGCTCTGTTCTCTCAAGTTCTGTGTCCTCTTTTCATCTTATGACACAATACAAGTCTCCTTTTTCTGAACAACAATATAAAGTAGACTGGAACGAATCTCTGATTCAAAGACGGAAATCAATGGGAGTTTGAATATGATTTTTTTAAAAGAAAATTCTAGATATTTTGATCGCTTTCCTATTGTTTCATATAAAAGTTCCATAGATGAGACCTTTTATGAAAAGTGGAATTAAAACGATTGCTGATTTGATTTGTCCCTGCTTGGCATTCTGCTGGACAGGAGTTTGAAACCCTCTCAAACTCCACCATATTTTTTAGTGTCAGCAGTTTATGGACGGGAGTTTAAAACCATCTAAAACTCGACCATGATTTTTAGTTCTAGCAACCTCTCTATCCTTGTGAGGCAAGTATGGAGGGTTTAGGAGAGCCTATAGGTCTACTTGCTGAGTCATCATTAGGTATAGCCTGGTCCTCCCTGGTCCTACCTTGATGCTTATGGTTAACTGGGAACACGGGCTCGTGCATTGGCAGGCCGTAAAACCTAACTTGATGGTGAGGGGGCTTGGGCGCTAATAATACGTCTATATGGTCAGTCTCTAGGACATTTCCTGCTAGCTAGGGCATTGTCCCTGTCCCGTGCCTCTGCCATTCATGAGTAACCTTTAAACCTTTAAGACCTGAAGCTCTAGAACTCGTTTATTGCGTTTTCATTTTATCTAGTTATATTCGCGGTATCTTCCTTTCTTCTTTTTTTTTTCATTTTCCAATCGTCAATCTTTTTTTTTCCGAGGGAGAATTTTAATTTTCTCTTCATTTTATATACTCTCTACTTTTTCTTATGATCTCTTTCTTTTTCTTTCCATTTTTTAGTTTATCGACATCATCATTTTCTATATAGTATTTTTCTTTCTTTTGTTTTTTCTTACTTTTTTGTTTTAATTGATTTACTTTGATAAACATTTGTTTATTCACATTAATCTATTTACATTAATTTACTTTGCACATTCCTTCATCATATAGATCTTATCCATTTTCTCATTTGCCTTGCTATTTTCTTTTACAGTCTTCATCTTCTTTAATTTTTAGTTTCCACCAATTATCCTTATCCTTTCCTCTTTCTTGTCATCAACTTCATCCTGCCCATTCCTTTATCCTATAGATTTTATCCATTTTCTCATTCGTCTCGCCATTTTCTTTTAGTCTTCATCTTCTTTAATTTTTAGTTTCCACCAATTATCCTTATCCTTTCCTCTTTCTTGTCATCAACTTCATCCTGCCCATTCCTTTATCCTATAGATTTTATCCATTTTCTCATTCGTCTCGCCATTTTCTTTTAGTCTTCATCTTCTTTTATTTTTAGTTTCCACCAATTATCCTTATCCTTTCCTCTTTCTCCTCATCAACCTTATCCTTATCCCAACTATCTTAAACATCTGGCAACTTCTCCATACCGCCTTTAGTCCCCGAAAAATATCCCACAATTTTAGAAGTATAAATTCGCTCATTACGAGAAGTAATGGAGCATTAACAGTAAATAAGTTTAAATGACCAAGAAAAGGTTAGAGAGAGAGAGAGAGAGAGAGAGAGAGAGAGAGAGAGAGAGAGAGAGAGAGAGAGAGAGAGAGAGCGATTGTCTCTAATTAAACTCGCGAGTGAATTCACATTTTAACTGTATCGCAATGCGTTTATTCTAAAGAACTTGAATTTTATCTTTCCTCTAACTAATTTTAAATTCTGTTCGTGTTACTTAATTAGATATTTTTAAATGATTTAAATTGCCTTAAATTATCTTTATTACATTCATCACCATTATCAAAAATTTATCATTTGTGTCTTATCATAATAGCACTTTTTACTTATTTTCCTTTTCATAACGGTTCTCATTTTTACCGTCGTGAAATATTTCATTATTATAAGCCTAAATTTTAATTCCCTTCTATCTATTCATATTATTTACCATTTCCAATTTATAAATTCTGTTAATTTTATGAATGCTAATCCTGTCAATAATGCTGATCCTGATGAAAACTTTGTTTATCTTAATTACAATATTGCAAGTACATACATAAGCTTTCCTCTAACTCATTATTGAGTAATGAAAATACCTTATTGTTTATCTTAATTACCGTATTGCATGTATATACCCATTAACTATTTGGTGAAGTATTCCTACCAGTTTCATATATTCATAGTGAAGGTCTTCCACTGTCTTGGGTTACAGTTCTCTTGCTTGAAGGTACATTCGGGCATACTATTCTATCTAATTTCTCTTCCTCTTGTTTTGTTCAAGTATTTTATGGTTTATACAGGAAATATTTATTCTAATATTGTTACTGTTCTTAAGATATTCTATTTTTCCTTGTTTCGTTTCCTCACTGGGCTGTTTTCCCTGTTAGAGCCCATGGGCTTATAGCATCCTGCTTTTCCGACTAGGGTTGTAGCGTAGTTAATAATAATAATAATAATAATAATAATAATAATAATAATAATAATAATATTCAGCACTAGACAAAATGGATATTATAAAATTTGTCTTATGTAAAAAAAATGCAGGGAACGAAAAACCTCAAACCTATTCCGGGAATTTGTTCCCATTCCAGATTTAGGTCAATTAGGAATTTCCACTACTTTTGTACGGAATTCGTACCGTCAAAACATGTTTACATATTAACATTAGGGGTGAAAAATAAAGATGGAAAACTAATCCATATCGAACGTTGATAACTGGTAAAATATAATAAACATAATGAAATTATAAATAATAAATAAAAAATAAATGGATAAAAATAGAGGAAAAATATGAAATTAAAAATATATTGAAATATAAAAATGGGGATGCGTTTACGGAGATCAGAAAATTCTAATTTTGAGTAATTTGTAAACCATTGGAAATTCACCCAAGAGCTGTTTCTAAAACGTGTTGTACAAAGCTGTATATCATTATTATTATCACTTGCTTGTTTCTCTTCCTCTTGTTTTGTTAACGTTTTTATAGTTTATGTAAGAGATATTTGTTTTGGTGTT
>NC_090763.1:8077695-8080195 GCF_036898095.1 Palaemon carinicauda
TATGTCTGAGGTAATATATCTCACTTCATGTAATAATAATAATAATAATAATAATAATGATAATAATAATAATAATAATAATAATAATAATAATAATTATTATTATTATTATTATTATTATTATTATTATTATTATTACTAGCTATGCTACAACCCTATTTAGAAAACCAAGATGCTATAAGCCCAAGGGCTCCAACAGGGAAAAATAGCCCAGTGAGGAAAGAAATGTCTGAGGTGATATACCATTCAAGCAAGAGTTTCCATCTTACTTCATGTAATGGGATTTATTATTATTATTATTATTATTATTATTATTATTATTATTATTATTATTTTTATAATTATTATTATTATTTTTACAATTATGATTATTATTACTTTTATCATTATTATTATCATTATCATTATCATTATTATTATTATTATTATTATTATTATTATTATTATTATTATTATTACTAGCTAAGCTACAACCCAAGCTGGAAAAGCAACATGCTATAACCCCAAGGGCTCCAACAAGGAAAAATAGCCCATTGAGGAAAGGAATTAAGGAAACAAATAAACGACATAAGAAGTAATAAACAATAACAATATTAAAACAGCTATTTCATATATATGCTAAAAGACTTATGTCAGCCTGTTCAACATAAAAATATCTGATGCAAGTTTGAACTTTTGAAGTTCCACCGATTCAATTACCCTTAGATTAGGAAGATCATTCCACAACTTAGTCTCTGGTAATGATCAGCTGCTGGTTTTGTTTATTTTTCCTTTAGAAAATTTACAGGAATGCCTGATAATTCCACATTCGAAATTGGATGGTATCAAGCAATGTTCAAGCTGTTTTACTCTTGAGTTAACAACTTCGCCTTACTTGTGCAATAGTGAGAGTGATAAGTAAGCCATTTAAAATCAATAAAAACAAGAATGATATATTATATATATATATAAATATATAAATTATATATATATACATATATATATATATATATATATATATATATATATATATATATATATATATATAATGTATATTTATATATAATATATGCATATATATGTGTGTATATATATATGTATATATATGTATATATACATATATACTATATATATATATATATATATATATATATGTATATATGCATATATATATGTATATATATGTGTGTATATATTTATATATATAGATATACATGTATATATATGTATATATATGTATATATATGTGCATATATTTATATATATAGATATATGTATGTATAATTATATGTATATATATTATATATACATGTATATATATACATATATATATCTATATACACACACATATATATATATATATATATATATATATAAAACAATAAATGCAGCCGTTTTTAGTCCAATGCAGGACAAAAGTCTCAGTTATGTCAATTCATGTCTGGGGTTTGATCATTTTTCACCACCACGCTAGCCATTGCTGATTGATGATGGTGGGAGACTCTGTCTAATCATTCACAACAAAACAACCTAGTATGGGTGGTTTTGACTAGTACAGCTTTGCTAATCATGGCTTTACACAAACCCTTTCCCCACGTTTAAGGCATCCCCACCCAGAGAGAGAGAGAGAGAGAGAGAGAGAGAGAGAGAGAGAGAGTTGAAGCAGCATCCATAATATAATTACAAATTCATTTTCCTAATGTTATTCCTAATTATCTTTACATCAAATGCACAATCAATCGTACACAAACGCCATATACAAACATATCCCACGAAGCATTGCCTGCATGTCTGTTTGTCTGTCTGTGTCTGTGTTCACAACCCAGAAGAATACCCCTTCTGAAGAGACTCTTGTGATCACTGCCTCGCAAATGGATATTCTTTGTACTCTCTGTTAATTCCCCCAAGCAACGTTAAATGAAAACGAGTTCGCCTTTGCTCAAGGAATTTGTTAGAAGAGAAGCAAGCAATTCAGGTAAAAAGTCAATGAAATATTCAGTAGGGAAATTAGTGAAAGAATTGTATGTTGAGTTTTGGATTAGACATGGGGTACGTTTAAAGGTTTAAAGACCGCTCATGAATGGCAGAGGCAAGGGACAGTGATAATACTCTAGTTAGCAGGACAATGCCCTAGAGATGACTAATCATACGTATGATTAGCGATCAAGCCCCTTCTCCACCCAAGCTATGACCTAAGAGGGCCAGGCAATGGCTGCTGATGACTCAGCAGGTAGACATATAGGCTCCTCCAAACCCCTCATCCTTAGTTCACAATGATGGTGAGATTGTAACACTGCAAGAAACTAACGAGTTTGAGCGGGATTCGATCTCCCTTCCAGCTGAGAATAGCCAGGATGTTTCTAATTGGCTACCATAAGTGCTGAAGATGAATGGTGGGGAGGGATTAAGGAAGGCTTGAGAAGAACTTTACTAATTAATTCTGTACATCGGCATGTCCCTAAAAAATATAACCTAAGTAAAAGTAAGCCCGAAAAAATAGTTTTGTGAAGACATTGACTTC
>NC_090763.1:8087695-8107695 GCF_036898095.1 Palaemon carinicauda
TATATATATATATATATATATATATATATATATATATATATATATATACAGTATACATACATACATACATACATATATATATATATATATATATACAGTATACATATATATACAGTATATATATATATATATATATATATATATATATATACAGTATATATATATATATATATATATATATATATATATATATATATATATATATATTTATCCATATGCATGTGTATGTATACAGTATATATATACGTGTTTGCTTGCGGGTGTTTGAGGTTATTTATATGTGTAAGTATGCTTCGGTATGGTACGGTCACTGTCATACAAGCATCCTGGACCAGGGTTTAATTCCAGGCTGGTCAGATGCTATTGTCTGAGTGATTTCGCCTCGAGACTGATCCCGAGGTCGCTAAGAGAATCCAGACTGTAATGTATCAAGATGTATGGCTTATTTGAAATACACACACACACTGCTTATTACTTGCTTACTTGCTTATTGCTGTCTTTCGAATCGAAGACGACTTCTGCTTCGCTGCACCTACACCCAACACCCTATCACCAGGGCATGACTACTCTCCTTCTCCATACACGAGGGATTGCCAATATATATATATATATATATATATATATATATATATATATACATACACATACACATGAAGACATACACACACAAACACACACACATATATATATATGTATATATATATATATATATATATAATCATCTGAAAGTATTATTGTGTAGTTGCTGCAATTTGCTTTCAGATGCCAGGAAAACGCATCTAAGGATGTTTATCTCGTAAAAAATAAGTGTTATTTATAACTTTAGTCCCCCAACCCGAAAATACGCTCCTACGCGCCGAGTACATGTAACAAGGCACGCTTTATAGTGGATTGGTATATTTAATTGGGCTTATGATTAGCTAACAACGTATTTGCTGTAGACATGTATATATTTTGGTTAAATTTTGGTTTTTCAATTCTATGGCTTTGTTCCAACTCATTCCTCGTAGAATACTGGAATTTGCTCTATATATTTCTGTATTACATATTATATGTATTTGACATATAGTTTCCATAACTTAGATACTAGAAATCAGAAGGAAAATAGTATTATTGGAATTATGAATTTTTCATGCACTAATTAGAAAAAAAAAACTACCAACTTCAAGTTTGAATAGAATCCGTGTTTCTACTTCTTGTCAACAGATGACAGCACATGTCCCTTGTTCCATTCATGTGAATGATTTTATACAAATGGTAAAGGGAGATAGATTACTTATGCAGAAATATGGGTGGCAGATATAAATTATATTCAGTTCCAATTGTGTAAGCTATTTTTGCCTATTTTTAAACTAAAATGACGTCATGGAAGATTTCAGAATGCAAGGATTATATAGCTTTAGACATCATAAAATTAGAATTGAAAAGCAAATGATATATATAATAAATCGTAATTAAAAACATAATCTTAGAAAACTGATAGCCCTAACTTCATCGATACTGGGAATGAGTTTATAGCAAAGATTCAACATCGTTAGTATGTTTTTGGTAAATTCACAAGTAGGCTTAGTCCTACTTCATTATAATCATTGTGTACAAATTTTAATTAGTCACATAAAAATCCTCCCCAAAAAAATATGATTTTGTTTTTCATACAATGTGCTGTCAGATACCAGGAAATCGTAAGAATATTTCTGGGGCGAGCCCACCCAGCCTTTTCAAACTTTAGCCTTCCTCCAATCTGAAAAACGCCCCTATACCCCTGTCTTGGAGTAGTGAAACATTCAGGGATTAATTGTTATGTTGAGACGAGGAAGTTATTCAATTTATTAAGTCCTAGGTCAAAGGTTAAGGTCAAGCAAAAGGTCGAAAATTAAGCTGCTTTGGCCTAGATCTTTGCTCTACTGAGTGCACCTCTAGTTTTATATATAGCCTTATGTTGAGACGTGGCAGTTATTCAGTTTTTAAAGTCCTAGCTCGAAGGTCAAGGTCGAGCAAAAGGTCGAGAAATAAGCTGCCGTGGCGGAGGTCTTCGCTCTGCTGAGTGCACCTCTAGTTTGATATATAACCAGATGCTTGCTCTTCCTTATTATGGGAGGGGGGGGGATTAGAAAAAAACAATTGTTATGTTGAGTGAGACGTGAAGGTTATTCAATTATTAAAGTCCTAGGTCAAAGGTCAAGGTTAAGGTCGAGAAAAAGGTCGAGAAATAAGGTCTTTGCTCTACAGAGTGTACCTCTAGCTCCTTATTATAGGGGGGATTAGCAAAAAAAAAAAAAAACTAAGAACGTCAACTCATTCTTCATCCCATGCTTCTCCTCCTCATTCACTTTACCTCGCATATTAAGGTTAAGGTCAAGCAAAAGGTCGAGAACTAAGCTGCTTTGGCGGAGGTCTTAGCTCTGCTGAGTGCACCTGTAGTTTTATAAATAGCCAGATACTTGCTCTTCCTTATTATAGGAGGGGTGGGGGCTGGGGGGAAAATAAGAAAAAAGAAGAAAAAAAAAAACCAAGATTGTCCACTCATTCTTCCTCCTATGCTTCTCCTCCTCATTCACATTACCTCGCATATTATTTGAAACAACACTATTACCGAGCCAATGTATCCAGCGAGGTGGAATGTTATCTGAATCCACAAACGTATGAACACATTTCACCTTTCATCCCTTTCCGCCGATTGCCTTTGCACTCCCAGCAGACTGTGCAATCTCCCTCATGCCTCTTGCACAGGGAACGTTGCCAGATTGCCGAACGTTAGTTTGATATCGATTTCGCCGTGGAGAAATTAACGTTTGAGATTTCTCCAGGGATGTCTTGATCAGCGGTCATTAGCGACATCCGGATGCAAATGGTAATGAGAAATGTCGAGCGTTGCTGTCATTAATTAAGACTAATGACACCGAATTTCTTATAAATTCTGATTTTCTGAAAGTATGGACTGTATGTTGACAATTACTGACGACATAAACTTCTGAAGGATATACGATTTTCAGTGGCTATTTTCTTCTTGGTAAGGGTAGAAGAGACTCTTTAGCAAGCAGCTCTTCTAGGAGGACACTCCAAAATCAAACCATTGTTCTCTAGTCTTGGGTAGTGCCATAGCTTCTGTACCATGGTCTTCCACTATCTTGGGTTAGAGTTCTCTTGCTTGAGGGTACACTCTGGCACACTATTCTGTTGTATTTCTCTTCCTCTTGTTTTGTTAAAGTTTTTATAGTTTATTTAGTAGATATTTAATTTGATATTCTTAAAATATTAATTTTTTACCTAATTTCTTTTCCTCACTGGGCTATTTTCCCTGTTGGACCCCTGGGCTTATAGCATTCTGCTTTTCAAACTAGGGTTGTAGCATAGCAATTAATAATAATAATAATAATAATAATAATAATAATAATAATAATAATAATAATAATAATAATAGATCTATTCTGATTTTTCTGAAAGTATATACTGTATGTTGACTATTACTGACGGTATCAACTTCTGAAGGATATACGATTTTATTATAAATCAATTCTGATTTTCTGAAAATATGTATGATGGACAATTACTGACGGCATTAACTTAAAACGGTAATTGTAGTAAATGATACTTAACGGATCTACTTCCTATCTTAACTGTATTTGCCGAGTGACGTCATTATTAATCATAATTGACACTGATTCTCTTCAAATTGATCGTCTATAATTGGCTGGAACATGACATGATTAACGTTCATTATCTACGTCAGGTTTCAAAGGTTAGCATAATTGATAGTCATTAACATAATCGAGTTATTGTAAACAATAAGTGCGGTCATTTTCATTTATAGATACGGATATAGAGTCTATAGTTTATATAGGTAATATTTATTATAATGTTACTGTTCTTAAAATATTTTATTTTTCATTGTTTCCTTTCATCACCGGGGTATTTTCCCTGCTGGGGCCTTTGGGTTTATAGAATCCTGCTTTTTCAACTAGGTTTGTAGCTTAGCAAGTAATAATAATAATGATAATAATAACTATAGTCAATTTCTTTTAATGAGGCGCATTTGCACCGACTCGCAGCGGTGCCCTTTTAGCTCGGAAAAGTTTCCTGATCGCTGATTGGTTAGAATTATCTTGTGCAACCAATCAGCGATCAGGAAACTTTTTCGAGCTAAAAGGGCACCGCTACGAGTCAGTGCAAATCTGCCTCGTTAAGAAAAAATTGACTTTAGTATAATTAATCATCTCGAGCAACGAAGCGTCTCACAGACGCCAGATTTTCTAATAACAATACCATGGATCGTATATTACAGGCTTATTTGCTAGAGGTTGGCAGACCAACAGCCAGATTTTTGTGGTGACAGATGTGGTAACGTCCCTGACTGGTGAACGCCAGACTGGGGTTCGAGTCCAGCACAAACTCGTTAGTTTCTTTGCTCTCTGCAACCCGAGTCTGGTGTTCACCAGTCAGGGGTGTTACCACATCGGTCACCACAACCCTTAGAATAGGAATAGAAGCAGTAACCACAGATATTCGAAAGTTGGAATAATTTTTTTTTTTTTTTTTTTGCTGCTGCTGCGCAGCGCATTTTGTCCGACTGTGGTTTAGCATTGTGATGTACAAAAGTTTCGTTAGAAGTGAAAAAGACAAATTGTAAAAGAAATTGCAGAGAGAGAGAGAGAGAGAGAGAGAGAGAGAGATGCCGACGATGGTGGATCCGAACAAGTTATCCAGATGAGTTGGTAGGAATGATGTGTAGTAAGTATTAAATTACAAAAATATTTTCCGTCTATAGAATCAATAACAACAACAACCATTGCAGCCGTTTCTAGTCCACTCCATGACAAAGAGAGTTATGGGGTCGTTTGACTGGCCAGAGAGTACTACATTGGATACTTCTCTCTGGTTACGGTTCACTTTGCCTACTCATACACCGAATAGTCTGGCCTATTTTTTACAATTTCTCCTCTGTCCTCATACATCTGACAATACTGAGATTACCAAACAATTCTTCTTCACTCAAGGGTTAACTACTGCACTGTAATTGTTCAGTGGCTACTTTCCTCTTGGTAAGGGTATAGGAGACTCTTTAGCTATGGTAAACAGCTCTTCTAGGAGAAGGACACTCCAAAATCAAACCATTTTTGTCTAAGTCTTGGGATGTGCCATAGCCTCTGTACTATGGTCTTCCACTGTCTTGGGTTAGAGTTCTCTTGGTTGAGGGTACACTCTGGCACACCATTCTAATTTTTCTTCCTCTTGTTTTGTTAACGTTTTAATAGTTTATATAGGAAATATTTATTTTAATGTTACTGTTCCTAAAATATTTAATTTTTCTCTCTTTCATTTCCTCACTGGGCTATTTTCCCTGTTGGGACCCCTGGGCTTATAGCATCCTGCTTTTCCAACTAGGGTTGTAGGTTAGCAAGTAATAATAATAATAATAATAATAATGATAATGATAATAATAATAATAATAATAATAATAATAATAATAATAATAATATGTTCAGTTTTCATCATCACGGTAGCCAACTGCGGATTGGTAATACGTTGAAAAAAAAATGCTGTTTTTTGAGACTAATCTCTGATGCAATTTCCATTGAAGGCGATTACCTTAGTGACGTCAATGTCGACGTTGTATGAAGAAATCGGATTAAATTATATAAATAACCTAGGTAGGTTGTACTGGAAATTTCAATCCATGTTCCAATATGGTACAGGAAGCGTTACTGGTTTTTTATTCAAATATTTTCCAAAATTCTAAAAATAGCCTCTGTACCATGGTCTTTCACTGCTTTGGGGAAGAGTTCTCTTGCTTGAGGGTACACTCGGGCGCACTATTCTATCTTATTTCTCTTCCTCTTGTTTTTTTTTTTTATTATTTTTTAATTTATATATAAAATATTTGTTTTAATGTTACTGTTCTTAAAATATTTCATTTTAATTGTTAATTACTTTTCTTGTAGTTTCCTTATTACCTTTCCTCAATGAGCTATTTTCCCTGTTGAAATTTTTCATTACTATCAAAATTCATAATTATCATTTTTAATGTCACTAAACATAATTATTATTGTTACTGTCTTTATCATAATCATTCCTTTTATCATAATCAATATCATGAGTTTCCTTATTTCCTTTCCTCACTGGTTTATTTTCCCTGTTGAAATTTTTCATTGGTATCAAAATTCATGATTATCATTTTTAATGTCACTAAATATAATTTTTATTGTTATTATCATGATCATAATTTCTTCTATCATTATCAATATCATGAGTTTCCTTATTTCCTTTCCTCACTGAGCTATTTTCCCTGTTGAAGTTTTTCATTAGTATCAAAATTCATAATTATCATTTTTAATGTCACTAAATATAATTATTATTGTTACTGTCATTATCATAATCATTCCTTTTATCATTATTAATATCACGAGTTTCCTTATTTCCTTTCCCCACTGGGCTATTTTCCCAGTTGAAAATTTTCATTACTTTCAAAATTCATAATTATCATGTTTAATATCATTAAACATAGTTATTATTGTTACTGTCATTATCATAATCATTCCTTTTATCATTATTAATATTACGAGTTTCCTTATTTCCTTTCCTCACTGAGCTATTTTCCCTGTCATAGTTTTTCATTGGTATCAAAATTCCTAATTATCATTTTTAATGTCACTAAATATAATTTTTATTTTATTATATTATCATCATTTCTTCTATCATTATCAATATCGTGAGTTTCCATATTTCCTTTCCTCACTGAGCTATTTTCAATGTCGTAGTTTTTTATTGGTATCAAAATTCCTAATTATCATTTTTAATGTCACTAAATATAATTTTTATTTTTATTATCATTATCATCATTTCTTCTATCATTATCAATATCATGAGAAGCCAAGCTGTAAATCATGTTGGTTTTGTACCGTTTTGACAAACAGTCAAAAGTTGTACACGATTTTGTCGCATCCCTCTAAGGAACAAGGCATGCATGCTTGGATGATAATACATTAAAATCAGATGCGTCTATAATCGCCAGCATTATTTGGCCATTTCAAGAATTCTCACATAAATCACATGAATTTTCGCTGGAACGCTTCGTTATCTCGATTTCGAAATACGGAATTTGTCTGTAGGACTCAGGAGACATGAATTAAATCCTGATTGTTAATTAGACGAGGGATCTAATGCCTCACACACACACACACACACACACACACACATCGTGGGAATAGATTCGTCTGGGTTTGCTGAAGGAAAGAGACAGCCAATATGTTTGGTGCTGATTTTAACTGACAGTCAAAACGAAATATATTTTGTGGTCTCTGTCACCTTAATTTTCTCTCTCTCTCTCTCTCTCTCTCTCTCTCTCTCTCTCTCTCTCTCTCTCTCTCTCTCTCTCTCTCTCTCTCTCTCTCTCTCAAGTATTGTACATTATCTTACTCTTTTCATGATCTCTCTCTCTCTCTCTCTCTCTCTCTCTCTCTCTCTCTCTCTCTCTCTCTCTCTCTCTCTCTCTCTCAAGTATTGTAGATTATCTTATTGTTTTTCACGATCTCTCTCTCTCTCCAAGCTTTGCTGGTTATCTTATTGTCTTTTTCCATGCTCTCTCTCTCTCTCTCTCTCTCTCTCTCTCTCTCTCTCTCTCTCTCTCTCTCTCTCTCTCTCTCTCTCTCTCTCCACATACACGTACGCTCGCGCACATATTTCATCATACAAACCGACGAAGACGTGTTATGAGAAGCGCAATGTGCACAACATCGAATTATGTTTCTGGGTATTTGAACTTTAAGCATGACATTTACATTAAACCATCATATAACGGGGTGTCCCAAAATAATGTATACACTCTTTGAATTGTTACAACTTGTTCAATTTATTAATATTAACGTGGAAGACAGATTCACAGAAGAGAAACAGTGAATAAGTAGGGTTACATGGAGCAATTTGAAAATGGTAAAAAAAATAATCTGTTTTGAACCAGTTGTAACAATGCAAAGAGTGTATACAATATTTTGGGACACCCTGTAGATAATCTTTATTAAAGAAGCAAGCACGTAAATTACGAAGACTGTATTTCCTATATTTAAAAATTTCTGGTCAAAGAAATAGAAAAAAAAAATATATATTTATTTCCTGACAGAAGTGCATATAAAAGTCCAGACATTTGGGCAGAGAGACAGACAGACTGGAACTGGAGAGATGGACAAATGCGCAGAGACGGACAAACGAGTTGGACAGATAGACAAACTCACATATATGGACAAACTGGAGTGGGACAGATGGTTGAATTAATATATATATATATATATATATATATATATATATATATATATATATATATATAAGTATATATGTATGTATATATATGTATATATATATAATATATATATATACAGTATATATATATATATATATATATATAATTATATATATATATATATGTATATATATATATTATATATATATATATATATATATATATATATATATGTATATATATACACATATATACACACATATATATATATATATTATATATATATACATATATATATATATGTATATATATATATTATATATATATATGTATATATATACACATATACACACATATATATATATTATATATATATATATATATATATATATATATATATATATATATATATATATATGTATATACACCTAGAAGGGAGATTGCTGATTTGCAAGTAAATTACTTACAAATAAAAGTATAAAAATAAAATACAAAGAAACATACAAAGCGTACAGCTTGCAAATATTTGAAATTGAAAACAAACATTCCCTTTCTTTCTTTACAAATATAGTTACAGCTGCACCCAATGAGTTCTGACTGGAAGTTCTTAAATAACAATACAAATATTTTCAATTCATTACAATTTTCATGATCTCCCACCACCTGAGGCTTTGGAGAGTCAGCAGATGGTATAATTAGATCAGTACATCATGCTCCAATATTGAAATTTCGAGAATAGAATAATTATCAGTAGTCATACATCAAACTCCGCGCGTATTATGTATCAGAAATGAAGTCTTTATAATTAACATCAAAAGCAGAATCTGTTCGTGTATTCAACACTGGGTGTAAGCCGTCTCATCTAAAAATAATTATATATTTCAAGTAAGATTTCATTGTTCCCAGGCGATGTATAATAAGCCGAATGAACAATGGAGGCTCTAAATATTCTGAGATTTTTTTTTTTTTTTTTTTTTTGCGGAATAGCATTATATTGTTAACGAGTGGCCTGGTGTTTTTGGCGAGGTGATACAGGAGAAATTTTATGATAATATATTAAAGCCAGACATTTTTTTTATAATGTTTTCTCAAATATTTATAAAATTAAAATGATATGGAACATCTTTACCTGTAAGTAGTTATGAGTGTCTTTTTATTTGTAAATAGTTCTGATCGTCTTTGCTATTATTATTATTATTATTATTATTATTATTATTATTATTATTATTATTATTATTCAAAGAATAATCGCTACTTAAATCTAGGAGCAAAACAAATTTAAGTTATATTTTGTATATTGCACAACTAACAAAAAAGATAGTGAGACAGTACCTATACTTCTTAACGAATTTTGCACGCCCATAAATATATAAATACAGTTATATATAAACTCATAGATTACACAAACGCTTACACACACATATATGTATAAGTATATATATATATATATATATATATATATGGATACAGTATATATATATATATATATATATATATATATATATATGTATATATATATATATATATATATATATATATATATATATATGGATACAGTATATATATATATGTATATATATATACATCTATATATATATATATATATATATATGGATACAGTATATATATATATGTATATATATATATACATCTATATATATATGTATATATATATATATATATATATATATATATATATATATATATATATATGAACCCGCATATATGTGTGTGTATATATATAAATGTATATATATATATATATTATATATATATGTATATATAATATATGTATATATATATATATATATATATATATATATATATATATATATATATATATAAATATATACAGATGGATAGCTAGATAGATAGTTAGCCCAATCAACCTTCAGCAACGTTAACGGTTAGCTAATCACTACGACAAATCATCAACCGTGCAATAGAGCCGTCAACCCTTGAAGTTATAATGATGATTAAATATCCATTTATGAAACGACGTGTCATAAAACACCACTAATGGTTTTATGTAATCAGTGAGATTGTATTAAGAAGTTGAAAAGTATCTGTTATGTGTTTCTATGTCTATAGTAACGTTCCCCTTCTGATTTCTCCATCCTTTGGTTTAAAGGTTTAAAGTTCGCTCATGACTGGTAGAGGCAAGGGACAGTGATAATGCCATTAGGGTCTAATGCCTTAGAGACTGACTACCTATACATATGATTAACGGCAAAGCCCCCTTTCCATACAAGCTAGGACCAAGGAGTGCCAGACAATGGCTGCTGATGACTCGACAGATAGACTTATAGGAATCCCCAAACTCCTCATCCTTAGCTCATTAGGATAGTGAGGTTAGAGAGACCAAAGGAACAAACGGGTTAGAGCGGGACTCGAACCCCCGTCTGGCGTTCATCAGTAAGGGATGTTACCACATCGGCCACCAAAGGTTCGCTCATGAATGATAGAGGCAAGGGACAGTGATAATACCATAGCAGGATAATGCCTTAGAGACTGACCACATATATGATTAGCGTCCAAGTCCCCTTTCATCCAAGCTAGGACCAAGGAGTGCCAGACAATGGCTGCTGATGACTCGGCAGATAGACCTATAGGAATCCAAAAACTCCTCATCCTTAGCTCACAAGGATGATGAGGTTGCTGCAACAAAATGAACAAACGAGTTAGAGCGGGACTCGAACCCCAGTCTGGCGTTCACTAGTCAGGGACGTTACCACATTGGCCACCAAAAGTTTGCTCATGAATGGTAGAGGCAAGGGACAGTAATAATGCCATAACAGGACAGGAAAATGTCTTAGATACTGACCATATAACATATGATCATCGCCCAAGCGCCATTTCCATCCAAGTTATGACCAAGGAGTGCCAGACAATGGCTGCTGATGACTTGACAGATAGACTTATAGGAGTCCCAAAATTCCTCATCCTTACCTCACAAGTATGGTGAGGTAGCAGACACTACAAGAAACTATCGAGGTTGAGCTTGCCTTGAACCCCAGTACGGTAGATCGCCATGCAAGAACGTTTCCAATAGGCTAGCCTCTTGTGGTAACGTGTTTGCCTAGCATTCGCATGGCAGCAGATCGATCCCAGCCTGGGACCGTGAGTTTTTGAGTTGTTTACGGGGGAGGCCACTGCTGTAGTTGGGCACCACAGTGTAGGATTAGGCATCTAATCTGATGAAATTGGAACTGAAACCAGACACATTTGCCTACTACCTTAGGTGAGGTTTCATACACTAAAGGATACTATCATTATTATTATTATTGCTTGCTAAGCTACAACCCTAGGTGGAAAAGCAGGATGCAATAAGCCCAGGGAAAATAGCCCAGTGTGGAAAGGAAAAAGGGAAAAAGGAAATATTTTAAGAAGAGTAACATCATTTAAATAAATATCTCCTATTTAAACTATATAAATTTTAACAAAACCAGAGTAAGAGAAATTAGATAGAATAGCGAACATTTTTTTTTATTGTATGAAATTGCTAAAAAAAAATATCTTACAACCCTAATTTTGTCAAAGTGTAAAGTGTTTTTGATAAGCTCCTATATTGAAATGGACTGCATGCAAAGTCCCAATTTTGCCAATCCTAGACTGCCCTCTCTCCTCCATTAGCGAATTTATACTCGAAATGCATTTCCAAAATCCATCTGGACACACTTTTCCAGCGTTTACCTTTTGAGGAAAGAATCAGTTCTGCTCTCAATTGCTCGCGTATTTGCAAGGCTTTTATTGCCATTCCCTTATCCCCTATTCAACATCCTTATTCATTTTCATTGACCTTACCCCTTATTCAACATCCTTATTCATTTTCATTGACCTTACCCCTTATTCAACATCCTTATTCATTTTCATTGACCTTACCCCTTATTCAACATCCTTATTCATTTTCATTGACCTTATCCCTTATTCAATTTCCTTATTCATTTTCATTTACCTTATCCCTTATTCAATTTCCTTTTTCATTTTCATTGACCTTATCCCTTATTCAATTTCCTTATTCATTTTCATTGACCTTACCTCTTATTCAACATCCTTATTCATTTTCATTGACCTTATCCCTTATTCAATTTCCTTATTCACTTTCAGTTACCTTATCCCTTATTCAATTTCCTTATTCATTTCCATTTACCTTGTCCCTTATTCAACTTCCTTATTCATTTTCCTTTACCTTATCCCTTATTCAACTTCCTTATTCATTTTCCTTTACCTTATCCCTTATTCAAGTTCCTTATTCAGTTTCAGTTACCTTATCCCTTATTAAATTTCCTTATTTATTTTCATTTACCTTATCCCTTATTCAATTTCCTTTTTAATTTTCATTTACCTTATCCCTTATTCAATTTCCTTATTCATTTTCATTTACCTTATCCCTTATTCAATTTCCTTTTTTCATTTTCATTTACCTTATCCCTTATTCAACTTCCTTATTCATTTTCATTTACCTTATCCCTTATTCAACTTCCTTTTTCATTTTCATTTACCTTATCCCTTATTCAATTTCCTTATTAATTTTCATTGACCTTATCCCTTATTCAATTTCCTTATTCATTTTCATTTACCTTATCCCTTATTCAATTTCCTTTTTCATTTTCATTGACCTTATCCCTTATTCAATTTCCTTATTCATTTTCATTGACCTTATCCCTTATTCAATTTCCTTATTCATTTTCATTTACCCTATCCCTTATTCAATTTCCTTATTCATTTTCATTTACCTTATCCCTTATTTAATTTCCTTATTCATTTTCATTTACCTTATCCCTTATTCAATTTCCTTATTCATTTTCATTGACCTTATCCCTTATTCAATTTCCTTATTCGTTTTCCTTTACCTTATCCCTTATTCAAGTTCCTTATTTATTTTCATTTAATTTATCCCTTATTCAACTTACTTATTCATTTTCATTTACCTTATCCCCTATTCATTATTTAACTTCCTTATTTATTTTCATTTACCTTATCCCTTATTCAACTTCTTTTTTCATTTTCCTTTACCTTATCCCTTATTCAACTTCCTTATTCATTTTCAGTTACCTTATCCCTTATTAAACTCCCTTATTCATTTTCCTTTACCTTATCCTTATTCAATTTCCTTATTCATTTTCATATTCATTTTCATTTACCTTATCCCTTATTCAATTTCCTTATTTATTTTAATTTACTTTATCACTTATTCAACTTCCTTATACATTTTCATTTACCCTATCCCTGACATCCTTATTCATGTTCATTTACCTTATCCCTTATTCAACTTCCTTATTCATTTTCATTTACCTTATCCCTTATTCAACTTCCTTATTCATTTTCATTGACCTTATCCCTTATTAAACATCCTTATTCATTTCCATTTACCTTATCCCTTATTCAACTTCCTTATTAATTTTCATTTACCTTATCCCTTATTCAACTTCCTTATTCATTTTCATTTACCTTATCCCTTATTCAATTTCCTTATTCATTTTCATTTACCTTATCCCTTATTCAACATCCTTATTCATTTTCATTTACCTTATCCCTTATTCAACATCCTTATTCATTTTCATTTGCCTTATCCCTTATTCAACTTCCTTATTCATTTTCATTTACCTTATCCCTTATTCAATTTCCTTATTCATTTTCATTTACCTTATCCCTTATTCAACATCCTTATTCATTTTCATTTACCTTATCCCTTATTCAACTTCGTTATTCACTTTCATTTACCTTATCCCTTATTCAACATCCTTATTCATTTACATTTACTTTATCCCTTATTCAACTTCCTAATTCATTTTCATTTACCTTATCCCTTATTCAACTTCCTTATTCATTTTCATTTACCTTATCCCTTATTCAATTTCTTTATTCATTTTCATTGACCTAATCCCTTATTCAACATCCTTATTCATTTCCATTTACCTTATCCCTTATTCAACTTCCTTATTCATTTTCATTTACCTTATCCCTTATTCAACTTCCTTATTCATTTTCATTGACCTTATCCCTTATTGAATTTCCTTATTCATTTTCATTTACCTTATCCCTTATTCAACTTCCTTATTCATTTTCATTTACCTTGTCCCTTATTCAACTTCCTTATTCATTTTCATTTACCTTATCCAGTATTCAACTTCTTAATTCATTTTCAGTTACCTTATCCCTTATTCAACTTCCTTATTCATTTTCATTTACCTTGTCCCTTATTCAACTTCGTTATTCACTTTCATTTACCTTATCCCTTATTCAACATCCTTATTCATTTCCATTTACCTTGTCCCTTATTCAACTTCCTTATTCATTTTCCTTTACCTTATCCATTATTCAACTTCTTAATTCATTTTCATTTACCCTGTCCCTTCTTTAACTTCCTTATTCATTTTCATTTACCTTATTCAACTTACTTATTCATTCTCATTTACCTTACCCCTTATTCAACTCCCTTATTCATTTTCATGTCTTTTCCATTCAGTCTTGTATTTTAAAGGTGCTTATGTTAGGCGTTCGGTCGTTGTTTAATCATTCCAAGTTATTATTATTATTAATATTATTATTATTTCGTGGTAGGAGACCCTCTTTTAGGCAGGTTGAGTTAAAAGTAATGGCTGCATCGGCAGAGTTTATTTTCTTATCCATTTTTTCTATTTTCCGGATAATTCTCTTCTCTAGAGCGCTGCAATCAGCCAGCAGACTTGAAAAATTCATCAGTCAGGTGAATGACAAAATCGGGAAGACTTTTCAAGTATATTCTCACAAAATACAAGTAAAACTTTTGGTACAAAATAGTAAAAACTACGACGCGTTTCGAGGATAAGTCTTTCCTCGTCTTCAGGTAGAGAGTGAGGTGGATGCTGCAGTCGGGTGGTATATATACCCAGGATCAGGATTACAAGTGAAAGGGCTCGAATTTTCATTGGTTTTCATTGGTTGATCGGAGCTGGTATAGTATGATGTCTGGTGTACGACGATCTCGGCCGGGAATACCAGTCTGTGACGTCATCGGGGGACCTGAATTTTGATTGGCTGAGGCGCGCTCTGAGCCAGCCAGACTGCTCTCCCACTCAGAAAAGTGTCCCACGTTGCTGAGATCATTTCCTACTTCGGCGTCAAAATTCGGGGTATTTTTGTGGTTGGTAGTGTCTTCATTAGGTCCTCCTTGATGGTGGTTTCTTGATGCCCTATCCGTGGTTGTCCCGGGAATTATATTGGCATGACAACTATGCGTCTTTCCAAGAGAAGTTCTTGCCACGTACAGCAAGGGGCTATAAAGAATCATGCCCTACAAAGACATAACACCCCTATTTGTCGAGCTGATATTGTCAGTAACACCAAGATTATTGGTAGCGCCCCAGATAGTCGACGTCTACGCATCCTAGAAGCTCTACTGATACAGCGAGATAAACCCACCCTTAATACGACCCAAGAGATTTTTTTGTTACCATCAAGCCGTCGTATTGATACATCAAGAAACCCCCATCAAGGAGGACCTAATGAAGACACTACCAACCACGAAAATACCCCGAATTTTGACGCCGAAGTAGGAAATAATCTCAGCCACGTGGGACACTTTTCTGAGCGGGAGAGCAGCCTGGCTGGCTCAGAGCGCGCCTCATCCAATCAAAATTCAGGTCCCCCGATGACGTCACAGACTGGTATTCCCGGCCGAGATCGTCGTACACCAGACATCATACCATACCAGCTCCGATCAACCAATGAAAACCAATGAAAATTCGAGCCCCTTCACTTGCAATCCTGATCCTGGGTATATATACCACCCGACTGCAGCATCCACCTCACTCTCTACCTGAAGACGAGGAAGGACTTATCCTCGAAACGCGTCGTAGTTTTTACTATTTTGTACCAAAAGTTTTACTTGTATTTTGTGAGAATATACTTGAAAAGTCTTCCCGATTTTGTCATTCACCTGACATGAATTTTTCAAGTCTGCTGGCTGATTGCAGTGCTCTAGAGAAGAGAATTATCCGGAAAATAGAAAAATTGGATAAGAAAATAAACTCTGCCGATGCAGCCATTATTATTATTGTTATTATTATTAAGCTACAACCCTAGTTGGAAAAGCAGGATGCTATAAGCCCAGAGGCTCCAACAGGGAAAATAGCCCAGTGAGGAAAGGAAACAAGGAAAAATTAAATATTTTAAGAACAGTACATACATACATATACCAAGGCACTTCCCCCAATTTTGGGGGGTAGCCGACATCAACAAAGAAACAAAAACAAAAGGGGACCTCTACTCTCTACGTTCCTCCCAGCCTAACAAGGGACTCAACCGAATTCAGCTGGTACTGCTAGGGTGTCACAGCCCACCCTCCCACATTATCCACCACAGATGAAGCTTCATGATGCTGAATCCCCTACTGCTGCTACCTCCGCAGTCATCTAAGGCATCGGAGGCAGCAGCAGGGCCTACCGGAACTGCGTCACAATCGCTCGCCATTCATTCCTATTTCTAGCACGCTCTCTTGCCTCGCTCACATCTATCCTCCTATCACCCAGAGCTTCCTTCACTCCATCCATCCACCCAAACCTTGGCCTTCCTCTCGTACTTCTCCCATCAACTCTTGCATTCATCACCTTCTTTAGCAGACAGCCATTTTCCATTCTCTCAACATGGCCAAACCACCTCAACACATTCATATCCACTCTAGCTGCTAACTCATTTCTTACACCCGTTCTCACCCTCACCACTTCGTTCCTAACCCTATCTATTCGAGATACACCAGCCATACTCCTTAGACGCTTCATCTCAAACACATTCAATTTCTGTCTCTCCATCACTTTCATTCCCCACAACTCCGATCCATACATCACAGTTGGTACAATCACTTTCTCATATAGAACTCTTTTTACATTCATGCCCAACCCTCTATTTTTTACTACTCCCTTAACTGCGCCCAACACTTTGCAACCTTCATTCACTCTCTGACGTACATCTGCTTCCACTCCACCATTTGCTGCAACAACAGACCCCAAGTACTTAAACTAATCCACCTCCTCAAGTAACTCTCCATTCAACATGACATTCAACCTTGCACCACCTTCCCTTCTCGCACATCTCATAGCCTTACTCTTACCCACTTTAACTCTCAACTTCCTTCTCTCACACACTCTTCCAAATTCTGTCACTAATCGTCCAAGCTTCTCTTCTGTGTCTGCAACCAATACAGTATCATCCGCAAACAACAACTGATTTACCTTCCATTCATGGTCATTCTCGTCTACCAGTTTTAATCCTCGTGCAAGCACTCGAGCATTCACCTCTCTCACCACTCCATCAACATACAAGTTAAACAACCGCGGCGACATCACACATCCCTGTCTCAGCCCCACTCTCACCGGAAACCAATCACTCACTTCATTTCCTATCCTTACACATGCTTTACTACCTTTGTAGAAACTTTTCACTGCTTGCAACAACCTTCCACCAACTCCATATAACCTCATCACATTCCACATTGCTTCCCTATCAACTCTATCATACGTTTTCTCCAGATCCATAAACGCAACATACACCTCCTTACCTTTTGCTAATTATTTCTCGCATATCTGCCTAACTGTAAAAATCTGATTCATACAACCCCTACCTCTTCTAAAACCACCCTGTATTTCTAGGATTGCATTCTCTGTTTTATCCTTGATCCTATTAATCATTACTCTACCATACACTTTTCGAACTACACTCAACAAACTAATACCTCTTGAATTACAACACTCATGCATATCTCCCTTACCCTTATATAGTGGTACAATACATGCACAAACCCAATCTACTGGTACCATTGACAACACAAAACACATATTAAACAATCTCACCAACCATTCAAGTACAGTCAAACCCCCTTCCTTCAACATCTCAGCTCTCACACCATCCATACCAGATGCTTTTCCTACTCTCGTTTCATTTAGTGCTCTCCTCACTTCATCTATTGTAATCTCTCTCTTATTCTCATCTCCCATCACTGGCACCTCAACACCTGCAACAGCAATTATATCTGCCTCCCTATTATCCTCAACATTCAGTAAACTTTCAAAATATTCTGCCCATCTTTTCCTTGCCTCCTCTCCTTTTAACAACCTCCCATTTCCATCTTTCACTGTCTCTTCAATTCTTGAGCCAGCCTTCCTTACTCTCTTCACTTCTTTCCAAAACTTCTTCTTATTCTCTTCATATGAATGACCCAATCCCTGACCCCACCTCAGGTCAGCTGCCCTCTTTGCCTCACGTACCTTGCGCTTTACTTCCACATTTTTCTCTTTATATTTTTCATACTTCTCTATACTATTACTCTGCAGCCATTCTTCAAAAGCCCTCTTTTTCTCTTCCACTTTTACCTTCACTCCTTCATTCCACCATTCACTGCCCTTCCTCATGCTGCCTCCAACAACCTTCTTTCCACACACATCACTTGCAATCCCAACAAAATTTTCTTTTACTAACTTCCACTCCTCCTCTAAATTGCCAGTTTCTCTTACTTTCACTTCGTCATATATAATTTTCAACCTTTCCTGATATTTACTTTTTACCCCCGGTTTTATTAGCTCTTCAACCCTCACTACCTCCCTTTTACATCCACCTACTCTATTCCCCCATTCTTTTGCTACAACTAATGTTCCTTCCACCAAAAAAATGATCAGACATACCGTTAGCCATACCCCTAAACACGTGCACGTCTTTCAATCTTCCAAACATTCTTTTAGTTAACAACACATAATCCATTAATGCCCTTTCTACTACTCTTCCATTTGCCACTCTTACCCATGTATACTTATTTTTATCTTTCTTTTTGAAAAAGCTATTACTTATCACCATCTCTTGCTCAACACACATATCTACCAGTCTCTCACCACTCTCATTTTCACCTGGTACGCCATAGTTCCCAATGACACCTTCTACCTCTCCAGCGCCCACTAGCATATAAGTCACCCATGACAACTACATAATTCCTTCTACCCAGTCCTTCTACACACCTAGTTAATTCATTCCAGAACTCATTCCGCTCTTCTTCACCTTTCTCACTACCTGGCCCATACGCACTGACAAACGCCCAACATTCCCTACCCAACCTAACCCTTACCCACATTAACCTAGATGATATCTCCTTCCATTCCACTACTTTACCTGTCATCCATTCACTCAGCAATAAAGCCACACCCTCTCCCGCTCTTTTTTTTTTCCTTCTCAGACACTCTACCAGACATTTCACCAAACATCACTTCACCCTTTCCTTTTATCTTCGTCTCACACAAGGCCAATACATCCATCCTTCTATTCCTAAACATACTTCCCATTTCACATCTTTTACTCTCTATCGTACTACATCCACGCACATTCAAACACCCCAAAACTAGAGTGCGGGGAGCAGTCACTCTCCCCCCAGCTCCATCTCTTTGTCGATGTCTCACAGGATGTAGATACAGGAGAGGAGGTTCCCAGCTCCCTCGTCCCGTCCCTTTTAGTCGCCTCTTACGACACGCAGGGATAACGTTGGCGCTATTCTTGTTTTTATGTCCCCGCGGCCACAGGGGGCTTTAAGAACAGTAACAGCATTAAAATAAATATCTCCTATATAAACTATAAAAAACTTTAACAGTTAGGGTTTCCTTCATTAAATACAAGAATAAGCAAAATGCAAACATTCATACATCAAGCATTCTTGCATAATGTATGTAAATACATGCATACGTAATTTATATAAAATATAGATGAATACATATATGAGTATGTATATAGAATATTGATAAATACACAGACA
>NC_090763.1:8115195-8117695 GCF_036898095.1 Palaemon carinicauda
TTATGTAAATATGATGATGATTCAACATTTTATGAGAATTCAGTATCTTGATAATAATGATAATCAGAATGTAATAAAATTGGATATGTATATATATATATATATATACATATATATATATATACATATATATATATATATATATACATATATATATATATATATATATATATATATATATATATATATATGTATATATACTTTCTTGGAAAATACGAAGACAGCTCCAGGCGAATTAGTAATCCTATGTATATATATATATATATATATATATATATATATATATATATATATATATGTATATATATATAGGTACTTTTAAATATATATACACATATATTTATATACTATATGTATGTATATATATATATATATATATATATATATATATATATATATATATATTTATATATATATACAAATATGAATATATATATATATAATATATATATACATATATATATTTATATATATATATTATATATATATATATATATATATATATATATAATGTACTTTTAAATATATACACATATATTTATATACTATATGTATATATATATATATATATATATGTATATATGTATATATATATATATATATATATATATATATGTGTGTGTGTTTACAGTATAAGTACATATACATATATATATATAAATATATATATATATATATATATATACATATATATACATATATATATATATATATATATATATATATATATATATATACACATACATACATGCATATACATATAAACGATACACAAATATTCCATATTCCCATAATATATATATCATTGACTCAACGCCACGAACGAGCTATTTTCTTCCAACTTTCACAAAAGTACCAACCAAAAGAAAACTAAAAAAGACGAAGAGAGACTTTGAGTCTCTCATTCGTTCTCAGCGAGGCAGCGGAGGTGTCATAATCCCGAGCCGAGGCCCTTTTGATGCTATCTTTTGCTCTCATGGATTCTCATCTTCTTTATGGCTTCGGCTCCATTCTTCAACGAGCAACTTACTTTGCATTCCGACAGAGTTTCTTTTCAGACGGAATCACAGTCTCTCTCTCTCTCTCTCTCTCTCTCTCTCTCTCTCTCTCTCTCTCTCTCTCTCTCTCTCTCTCTCTCTCTCTCTCTCTCTCAAGACAGCATCCTATAAACTCTCTTCTTCGAAGAGGAAAGGGAGTCTCCGCAGATGGATTAAAAAGTCTTTGAGACATCCCAAATCCTTGTAACTTCTACTCTCTCTCTCTCTCTCTCTCTCTCTCTCTCTCTCTCTCTCTCTCTCTCTCTCTCTCTCTCTCTCTCTCTCAAGACAAAATCATAGAAACTCTCTTAACGTTTAAACCAATTCGTTCTATCCAAGAGCAAATAGAGTCTCCACGGATGAAGTAAAAAAGTCCTTGAGACATCACAAATCCTTGGTACTCCTAGTCTCTCTCTCTCTCTCTCTCTCTCTCTCTCTCTCTCTCTCTCTCTCTCTCTCTCAAGACAAAATCATAAAAAACTCTCTTAACGTTTTAACTAATTCGCTCTATCCAAGAGCAAATGGAGTCTCCACGGATGGATTAAAAAGACTTTGAGACTTCCCAAATCCTTGGAACTCCTAGTCTCTCTCTCTCTCTCTCTCTCTCTCTCTCTCTCTCTCTCTCTCTCTCTCTCTCTCTCTCTCTCTCTCGACAAAATCATAAAAAAATCTCTTAACGTTTTAACTAATTCGCTCTATCCAAGAGCAAATGGAGTCTCCACGGATGGATTAAAAAAGACTTTGAGACTTCCCAAATCCTTGGAACTCCTAGTCTCTCTCTCTCTCTCTCTCTCTCTCTCTCTCTCTCTCTCTCTCTCTCTCTCTCTCTCTCTCTCTCATATGAATAAATCATAAAAACTCTCTTATCGTTTAAACTAATTCGCTCTACCCAAGAGCAAATGTAGTCTCCGCGGATGGAAAAGCATGAGGCTATAAGCCTAGGGGCCTCAACAGGGAAAATAGCCCAGCGAGGAAAGGAAACAAGGAAAAATAAGATAATTTTAGAAGAGTAACTACATTACAATATATATTTCCTATATAAACTATAAAAACTTAGAAAAACAGGAAGCTAAACAAGATAGAATAGTGTGCTCGTGTGTATATCAAGCAAGAGAATGCAGCACCATTTTTTATTTAAATGAAAAAATCCATCTACTACACAAGTTCCTGACTCGTTTTAACATTAATCACACCTCTCTTTCATTGAATACTCATCACCTCTCTAGTACCAGTGCGATTCCAGGCACTATACTCGTTTGAAATAACGTCTAATTTAGTGTGAAATTACAATTGAGAGCAAACATGCGCTTATTCTATTTGTGTTGACTCGTAAAGGATTTTCCACTTTCGTGATGAGTTCATTTACTGGTAGAGCTAAGTGAAATTCTAAAATGTTTAGTGACATATTAAACTTCATGATAAATTGGGAAGTAAATGGTAGGACAGGATTAGAAATGAAACTA
>NC_090763.1:8130195-8140195 GCF_036898095.1 Palaemon carinicauda
CCTTTGAGTTCACAACCCTCTCTCGGCTTGTCACATTGGTGACCCCGGAAGTCGACTCGCTCCCACCGCCTTCCACCCCCACCCCCTCGCCCCTCCATCGTTGGTACTATGGCGGACTCTACAGCAGTTGGTGCTGCGGCCGCTCCATTCAAACTTTCATCGTTTGCCAGCGGAGAGGCATTTGCTTGGTTTCAGCGCGCAGAAGTCCAGTTTCGCATCAGGGGCGTGACACGCTCAACCACCAAAGCAGATTATGTTCTCGCGGCGATACCCGAGGACACCTTCCCAGAAATATCCGACTGGCTTTGTGAACAAGGAGACACCCCAATAGCGTATGACGCCCTCAAAACATACCTTCTGCAGCAGTACTCGCCGTCGCCAGCTGCCCGTATAGCAAAGCTTTTTCAGCTCTCGCAACAACCGTTGGGGGACCAAAGGGCTTCGCTTGCCCTCAGGGAAATGACCAGTATCACTCGCCTTCAACCTGCCGCAGATGGCTCTCCTCGTGAGGTGAACCTACTTCGTGCCCTTTGGATACGCCGTTTACCAGGACCTATACGCGCTGCCATACCCGATGTTGATAGTTTACCCATAAAGGACTTGATGACCAAAGCCGACGCCCTTATGGACAGCCACTTCAAGACCTCCATCAACGCCTCCACCCCTGACGAAGAGGATGCCTATTCAACGTCAACCGAAGCTAACATGAATGCCGTAGGACATACACGCCTACCCCGTGACGTGCCGAAGCAGCGACAAAGCCGCCCAACACCCACCAATCGCTCGCGCCCCAACGAACGACTTCTACAGCCACTTACTACCTCCCATCCGCCGCAGTTTTGCTACTACCACTTCAGATTCGGGGCAACCGCGAAGAAATGTGCCAAGGATTGTCAGTGGCCAAAAAACGTGTAAGTAGGCCATCGCTCGTGGCGGTGGCCTCCCATGTTTCTAATCTTTTCTTTTTACAGGATGCAGGAACGGGCGTGCGATTTTTGGTAGGCACGGGTGCTTGTCGTTCTCTTTTGCCAAGGAAACTCTTCAAGGTACGACATAGTCTGTCTACATCTGCCGACGTCCGCTTGATAGCTGCTAACGGATCTGCGATACCCACCTATGGTTACGAGAACCTCATATTATCGTTCGGAAACGGTAAATTCAATAGGAAGTTTTTCGTTGCTGACGTCACAATGCCAATCCTCGGTTCGGATTTCCTCTCTCATTTCCACCTTCTGGTCGATGTCGCCCACCGACGATTGGTCAACGCAGACTCGTACTTGTCGACACCTCTTCAACACGCCCCCTCTAACCTCGCTCTCCACATCAGCGCACCCACGGATGCCTACGCCCACCTCCTCACGTCGTACCCGGAAGTTTTCCGCCCAGAACTTCACCAAACGCCCACGGTTCCTGCCAAGCACGGTATTTATCACCATATCAAGACGACGGGACCCCCAGTCTTCACAAAATTCAGACGTCTGGCACCAGAACGATTGGCAGCCGCCGAACAGACGTTCGCCGAAATGGAGGAAATGGGCCTTTGCCAAAAGGCCTCCAGCCCATGGTCGTCACCCTTACACATCGTTCTGAAGAAAGACGGCTCCCTACATCCGTGCGGGGATTACAGGCACCTGAACATGCAAACAGAACCGGATCACTACCCCCCTCCCAAACATTGCCGACGTGACCTCCTACCTGCACAAAGCGAAGGTTTTCTCTACGCTCGACCTCCTGAAGGGGTATTATCAGGTGCCTATGAACCCAGAAGACATCCCCAAGACCGCCATCACCACTCCGTTTGGTACATACACCTTCAATTACTCCTGTTTTGGCCTTCGTAATGCTGGGGCCACGTTTCAACGTCTCATGGATGGCATCTTAGGGGGCCTCCCTTTCTGTGTATGTTATGTGGACGACATACTTGTGTTCTCCTCCTCAAAAGAGGAACACCTCCGTCACCTGCGCATCGTGCTCGACCGCCTTCAACAAAACGGCCTTGTAGTCCGGTATGACAAGTGTACCTTTGGCGCCAACGAAGTGTCGTTCTTAGGGCACCGCATCACTCCTGAAGGAGTCCATCCCCTCCCTGAGAAGGTAGCAGCCGTTCAGAACTTCCCCCCGCCCTCGACCGTCAATGCTCTGCAGGAATTCTTGGGCATGATCAACTATTATCACCGTTTTCTGCCAGCCATTGCCGCCACTCTTGCTCCCCTCTACGCCTCCCTCAGGGGCAAGCCAAAGGACCTGAAGTGGGGTCCCCTTCAAGAAGCAGCCTTCTGCAATGCAAAGAAGGCCCTATCAACTGCTGCAGCTCTCACTTTTCCTATCCCACACGCCCCTCTCCTTCTCTCCACCGATGCCAGTGACGTCGCTATTGGTGCAGTACTCGAGCAGGTGGTCAACGGCTCGCCCCGCCCATTGGCCTTCTTCAGCAGAAAACTGTCCAAGGCAGAATCGGGCTATTCTACCTTCGATCGAGAATTGCTGGCGGTGCACTTGGCTGTCCGTCACTTTTGTCATTTCTTAGAAGGTACGCCCTTCGTCATTCGCACAGACCACATGCCTCTGGTGCACGCCTTTACTCGACAGTCTGATGCCTGGTCCGCCCGGCATCGCCGACATCTCTCCGCCGTGGCTGAATACAATTGCACCCTTCAATACGTCCCTGGGAAAATGAATCCCGTTGCCGATGCCCTGTCAAGAAACACGTTGGCTGCCGTTCAACTGGGATTGGATTACAACGCCCTGGCTGAAGCCCAACAACAGGATCCAGAATATCAAGCATGTAGGACATCCTGCACGTCCCTCCGTTGGGAAGATTTCCCCCTCGACGACTCCAACACCACCCTCCTCTGTGACGTCAGTACTGGCAGACCACGACCTTGGATTCCTGCTCCCATGCGCCGACAGGTGTTTGATTTCATTCACGGCCTTTCACATCCCTCGTGCCATTCTACTGCACAGCTGCTGAAGGCAAAGTTCATTTGGCACGTCATTTCTAAGGATGCTAAGGATTGGGTCCGCGCCTGTAATTCTTGCCAAACTTCCAAAGTACATCGACACACGGATTCAGGAGTGGGCACCTTTCCTCAACCTCAGCGTCGTTTCGCACACATTCGCGTTGACGTTGTAGGCCCCCTACCCACATCACAAGGACATCGTTACCTGTTTACCGTCATCGACTGCTCCACCCGTTGGCCTGAAGCCATTCCCATGGAAACTGCAACGTCCGCCTCATGTACATCTGCCTTACTCTCTGGATGGATTGTAAGATTTGGTATCCCTGAGCATATTACTTCTGACAGAGGAACCACTTTCACCTCTCAATTGTGGATATCATTAGCGAATCTCCTGGGCATCACCCTACATCAGACAACGGCCTACAACCCCGCTGCCAATGGAATGGTTGAACGTTTTCATCGCACCCTCAAAGCAGCTTTGATGTCCCGCTGCAAGGATTGCAACTGGTTTACTCAGCTTCCCTGGGTCCTCCTGGGACTAAGGACCACTCCTAAAGACGCCCTCGACGTCTCGGCAGCTGAAATGGTGTATGGTGACCCGTTGGTCTTCCCGGCCGAATTTTTTCCTTCTACAACCTCCTCCGATGATCTCCAGGGCATACGTCACGTCGTGGGAAAATTTACTTCATGCCGCCAGACTTACAAGCCCCCAGCGAAGCATCACATACCTACAGAATTGCACTCTGCAACGCACGTCTTCCTGCGCAACGACACTACCAAGCCACCGCTAACACCTCCTTACACGGGCCCTTTCCTTGTGATCCAGCGCAGTCCGAAAGCAATTCCTACTAAACATTCGTGGAAAAGAAGACTGGGTCTCCATTGATCGTCTAAAACCTGCTTATCTACTGCCAGATGACCCGCCTACAGTTCGCCTCTCTAGAGCAGGGCGCCCTATTTAACATGTACAGTATGTCATTTTTAGGGGGGGAGCCATGTACCAACCGTGTGTCACACGATCGTACATAAATTATTTTGTATATATTACGCTTGTATCTGCGCTCTTCCCTCGCACTAAAAAGAACCAGAATAGACATGTTGGCGTGTCGCCTATGTAACATTGTCATTTTCTCGAACATGTATTTTCCTGTTGCCTTGAGGTTTTGTATATAAAGGAGTGTGTTCTTTAACCCTGGATAGGTACGGTGGGTCGTTTGCGACCCCGAGCGTAAAAAAAAAACAGGTTTTTCTCACGTGACTCACCCCCGTGACTGAATTTGTGGGTGATCGACCTGCAGGAGGTGTCTCCCCTACACGCTCTAGTAGTGTCCAGATGTGCATTGCTGTAGCTGTACTCCTTCCCCGATTTCTGAGACGCGTCGGGGTCGTTCGCGTCCGAGTTTACCCTTCTAGGGTAGTTTGCATAATTATCAAAGTTATTACGTATTATGAAATTGTCGTAGAATGGTGCAACTTGTATAGGTTATCAGTTGTGGAAAGTCTTGGTGGATTGTTTGGCTCCCATGTGCATGTTTTTTTTTTTAGTTAAAATGTCGTTCATCACCACGAGGACCATTTTACCGCGAGTGCCCCTTTTTCATTTTTTTTCATTTTTTTGCCAAGTCATTTTTCCGTAAGATATTGCCAAATAGTGTCGTAAAACTTTTGCTTGTTTAGTGTTGGAAAGTGTGTCTAGATGATCTGGCTACCCATGCATGACTTTGTTTTTGTCAGATACGACGTAGTTATTGGTATATTGGGTATTTAACTGCGGTTACCAATTTCTGTTTTTTTTTCAATATTTGTAAAAATTACTACGTAGTAAGGAATTGCCGTATATTATTCATTTTTTTTTTCATGTTTATGTGTTAGAAAGTGTGCCTTGATGGTTGGGCTAACACGTGCATGTCTTTTTTTTTATCTGAGATGTCGTATATTAGAATGTCGGGCATTTTACCGCGAGTGTCCCTTTTTCCTTTTTTTTCATTTTTTTGCCAAGTCATTTTTCCGTAAGATATTGCGAAATAGTGTCGTAAAACTTTTGCTTTTTTAGTGTTGGAAAGTGTGTCTAGATGATCTGGCTACCCATGCGTGATTTTGTTTTTGTCAGATACGACGTAGTTATTGGTATATTGGGTATTTAACTGCGGTTGCCAATTTCTGTTTTTTTTTCAATATTTGTAAAAATTTACTACGTAGTAAGGAATTGCCGTATATTATTGATTTTTTTTTCATGTTTATGTGTTAGAAAGTGTGCCTTGATGGTTGGGCTAACACGTGCATGTCTTTTTTTTTATCTGAGATGCCGTATATTAGAATGTTGGGCATTTTTCCGCGAGTGCCCCTTATTATTTGTTTTGCATTTTTTTGCTTAGTCATGTTACCGTAAGGAATTGGCAAGTAGTGTCGCAAAACTTATATTTTTATAGTGTTGGAAAGTGTTTTTAGATGATCTGGCTACCCATGCCTATTTTTTTTTAGCCAGATATGGCGTATATATAAGTATGTGTTCGATTTTCCTGTGATTGCCATTTTTTCGTTTTTTCCCATTTCTTTCAAAATTACTACGTACTAAGGAACTATCACAGAGTAATATTTCATTTATATGTTTATTTGTCGGAAAATATGCCTTGATGGTTTGCCTAGCACGTGGCTGAAATTTTTTTTTTCTGAAATGCCGTATATTAGAATGGCCATTTTTCCACGAGTGCCCCTTTTTATTTGTTTTGCATTTTTTTGCTTAGTCATGTTACCGTAAGGAATTGGCAAGTAGTGTCGCAAAACTTATAATTTTATAGTGTTGGAAAGTGTTTCTAGATGATCTGGCTACCCATGCCTATCTTCTTTTTTTAGCCAGATATGGCGTATATATAGGTATGTGTTCGATTTTCCTGTGATTGCCATTTTTTCGTTTTTTCCCATTTCTTTCAAAATTACTACGTACTAAGGAACTATCACAGAGTAATTATTCATTTAGATGTTTATTTGTCGGAAAATGTGCCTTGATGGTTTGACTAGCACGTGGCTGAATTTTTTTTTTCTGAAATGCCGTATATTAGAATGTTAGCCATTTTTCCTCGAGCGCCCCTTTTTATTTGTTTTGCATTTTTTTGCTTAGTCATGTTACCGTAAGGAATTGGCAAGTAGTGTCGCAAAACTTATATTTTTATAGTGTTGGAAAGTGTTTCTAGATGATCTGGCTACCCATGCCTATCTTTTTTTTAGCCAGATATGGCGTATATATAGGTATGTGTTCGATTTTCCGGTGATTGCCATTTTTTCGTTTTTTCCCAATTCTTTCAAAATTACTACGTACTAAGGAACTATCACAGAGTAATGATTCCTCTAGATGTTTATTTGTCGGAAAATTTTGTTTACTTTTTTTTTGATTGAATATCATCAAATTTTTTTAGCTAAAATATTGTTTTACATTTTTTTTTTTCGATTTTATTTCCCTTCAAAAAAATTTTTTTGGGTCAGAATTTTAATTTTATATTCGTAAAATAATCGACAATTATCCAGCAACCCACCATACAATTTTTATGCATATCCAATAATAATTAGATTAGTAAATAACACCTTGAAATTGACATACCCTTCCTACATTTCAAGTGGCAGATTAGGGAGTCTGAGTCAGTGTGGTTGGCGGCCATTTTGTGGACATATCCGAAGCGTAAGCTGCCCTATCTATATATATTCTTGTTCCCTATAGAATTTGTGATATTTTGGTATATTTTTACCTGCATAAATATCATATTATATATTAAATATATGTATTTTTTTACGGAATTTCTAAGTACTCAAAAAATTACCTTTAGATATGGCCCCTGATATAAATGTAATTTACAAAATAATGAAGATTTTTTTACATATTTCTATTTTAGGATAACATATGTTTATTCCCTAAAAAAATTAGCCACTTCCTATTTCATTTGGGTACCCAAAAAAATTCATGAAATTTGGACAAATTTTTTTGGCCAAAAAAAGTTACCCTTTTTCTCTCATTTCAGATCTTCACCTCCATGGGTCTGACTTCATCCAAAATACATCAAGATGTGTCCTAAACATTCAAGAATCAATTCCTAAAAGGATTTGTGTATATATGTATAAACTTTTTTTTTATGAATTTTTATGTCAGGTCTTTTTTTTTTCTACTTAATTTTTTAAAATATTTATAATAAATAGTTTTTCTGCAGATGAGTAGTATTTATCTATACAGTTGTTTTAAGCATTCATTGAAGTTTTTTTTGGCAAAAGAAAAAAGGAGGTTACTGCAAAAACTGATTTTTCAAGAATTTTTTTTGGCGTCGGGGTCGTTCGCGTCCGAGTATACCCTTAAAGGGGTGTCCGAGGACCGTACCTATCCAGGGTTAATAATGATACTCAGTTGATTGCATCCTGCCTTTGAGTTCACAACCCTCTCTCGGCTCGTCACTTTGATGCGTTAAAGTAAAATTTTCAAAATTATCATGCACTTGAAGGCTAAATTATTTGGCGATTCATTTAGGTTGTAATGATTACTTGTTATAACGGAGTTTAACAGGCAAAAACGAAAAAAAAGGAAGCAGTTTATGGTAGACAAAACATCTTACACTTAAAAATTTGCCATAAAAAAACGGTAAATGCCTGGCAACATTTATTCCAGGATTTTTACAGTTTTAAAAACTGATATATTGAAGTTACGGTCACCAACCTGTAAAATATAATAACAAAGCATAGTATAATTACGGTGGACTATATTTTACTGAAATACAGCTGAGAACATTATATATCTACGGAGAATTTCCGATTAAAATTAAGGTTATTTTTAACCGTGTACTAAGCAACCCAAATGTATTAATTCTTCTTTACAGTCTGCTAATCCTCTTTTAACACAGCCTTTCCCTCTTTACCGAAGGGAATTAGAAATTGAAGATATCCCTTGGGAAATCTTGTTAAGAATTCAGAGATTCTAATGGCTCTTCCTCCTATTTTTCTGAAACCACATATTCTTGCGTGATCTGTTTTTATTGGAAATTGGTGTTTTTCTGATTTCGTTTAGAACCTCCATTTCCATCTGTAACTTCTGTTTATTGAAATTAGGCGTTCGGGGCCTTCCTCCCATTTTTCTGAAAGCACATATTCTTGTGTAATCTGTTAGTATTAAAAATTGGTGTTTTCCTATTTTGTTTAGGACCACAATTCCCATACATAACTTCCGTTTATTGAAATTAGGCGTTCAGGGCCTTCCTCCCATTTTTCTGAAACCACACATTCTTGCGTAATCTGTTTTTATTGGAAATTGGTATTTTTCTTATTTTGTTTAGAACCTCCATTTCCATCTGTAACTTCCGTTTATTGAAATGAGGCGTCCTTCAGGCCATTCAAGCCATTTCAAGCCATCCAATGCCCTTTGTAAATCCTTTTAACGCCTCGGGGGTGGGGGTGGGGGGTGGGGTATGTGATCCTTCTAATAGCTTTCTATCGATTACCGAGTCACTGGAGGACTATTACCCACTTACACATTAACCTTTTATACTTGACTGTTACAGTAGTAGTTTCTTTATGACAAAAATTTAAGTAAAGTTAATTATTTAACTGTATTAGACAAGCTTGGCTTGTCATAGATATAATGTTTCAGCTTTCTGGGTCATATAATTTCCTTGTGATTTATTATTATTATTATTATTATTATTATTATTATTATTATTATTATTATTATTACTTGCTAACGTACAACCCTAGTTGGAAAAGCAGCATGCTATAAGCCCAGGGGCTTCAACAGGGAAAATACCCCATTGAGGAAAGGAAACAAGGAAAAATAAAATATTTAAAGAACAGTAACATTAAAATAAATGTTTTCTGAATATTATTATTATTATTATCACTACTACTTGCTAAGCTACAACCCTAGTTGGAATAGCAGGATGCTACAAGCCCAGGGGCTCCGACAAGGAAAATAGCCCATTGAGGAAAGAATACAAGGAAAAATAAATTATTTTAAGAACAGCAACATTAAAATAAACATATCCCATATAAACTATAAATCATTGTTAGTAATATTTTCCTTCTCTTATTTTACTTCACTTCTATTCCACCAAAGCGTCACTGTTCTTGCTCAAGCCCTTTTGACGTGTCGTATACAGGTTCCCCTAAAACCATGCCATACGTAAACAGCCATGACTGACGCGAGGTTGGGGAATCCATTAACTTTACATGACACACACAGCGTCTCCCGATGGTACGCGAGAAATACTTTCGGGCATCTGTGATGCAAATGGAAGGTGATGCTGAAGACAGTAAATCTTAGAGGCTTTGCTTCTACCTCTTCAATGTCTTCTTGGTTTATTTAAGAAAGTCCTCAAAATCAGTTTTATTGGGTGGCTTGATTGGTAACGTCTCTGTATGGTGTTTACCAAACTGGGGTTCGAGTCCCGCTCAGACTTCTTAGTGTCATTAGTGTCTGCAACCTTACCATCCTTGTGAGCTAAGTTTGGGGGGTTTGAGGGAGCCTATAGGTCTATCTACTGAGTCATCAGCAGCCACCGCCTGGCCCTCCCTGGTCCTAGCTTGCGTGGTGAGGAGGGTTGGGCGCTGATCATATGTAAATTATATAAGGTCAGTCTCTAGGTTGTCCTGATTGCTAGGGCAGTGTCACTGCCCCTTGCCTCTGCCATTCATGAGCAAACTTTAAACCATTAAAGGGTTTATTTACTTTTGGTATTAGATAGTCTTCAATGTTTTCCTGGTTTATTTTAGAAAGGCCTCAAAATCAATTTTATTTGTTTAATGATAATCCTAATTTATTTTCTTATAAATTCTAGTTTATAGGTATTTGCAAAAACTTTCTTTAACTGGATAGTCTTTTTTCATTTTATATATAAAGGGTTAATTTACTTTTTAACGACTATATTTTCTCATCATAGTGACAGTTGCGCTAGGCCCTGCTGCTTCCTCCGATCGCCTTGGTGACCGCTGGGGTAGCAGCAGTAGTGGATTCAGCATATGTGTTTGTGTGTATGTATATATATATATACTGTGTGTATATACAGTATACACAT
>NC_090763.1:8145195-8160195 GCF_036898095.1 Palaemon carinicauda
AACTTTGCTCATAGCATACTCCTTTTCTAAATAGGTTTTTAGCTTAGCAAGTAGTAGTAATAATAATGATAATAATAATAATAATAATAATAATAATAATAATAATGATAAATAGGACAACTTTGCTCCATAGGATAATGACGTCCTATAAACTTTTACTCCTAATACCTCTATGTTCGTCATCAGATATATTTGCATCGAGTTCCGCTTCCTCATTAAGACCTCATTAATCAAGTCCCATTATCGGAAGGGATCTCATGTCTATCATTTCGGGAGCAAATTAATCTTTCTCATAAACGTTGCATGATATTTGTTTTTATTGAGGTATTGGTAGGTAGTAGGTTGGCCAGGCCACCAGCCACCCGTTGGGATATTTTGACTGGCCAGACAGTACTACATTAGATCCTTCTCTCTGGTTAGGGTTCATTTTCCATTTACTTACACATACACCGAATATTCTGGCCCATTCTTTACATATTCTCCTCTGTCCTCATACACCTGACAACAATGAGATTACTAAACAATTCTTCTTCACCCAAGGGGTTATTGTACTATAATTGTTCAGTGGCCATTTTCCTCTTGGTAAGGGTAGAAGAGACTCTTTAGCTATGGTAAGCAGCTCTTCTAGGAGTGGGACACTCCAAAATCAAACCATTGTTCTCTAGTCTTGGGTAGTGCCATAGGCTCTGTACCATGGTCTTCCACTGTCTTGGGTTAAAGTTCTTTTGCTTGAGGGTACACAAAGGCATGCTATTCTATCTAATTTCTCTTCCTCTTGTTTTGTTAAAGTTTATATAGTTTATGTAGGAGATATTTATTTTAATGCTGTTACTCTTCTTATAATATTTTATTTTTCACTTTGTCCTGCCCCTCTTCTTATAGCATCCTGCTTTTCTAACTAGGGCTGTAGCTTAGCAAGTAATAATAATAATAAAAATAATAATAATAATAATAATAATAATACACTTTACTTATATATATTTTCCGTTCTATTTACTATATTAGAAGTGTGTAATAATAAAACTGATAATGTAGTCCTCGAGAAATCATGTAAAATAATGGATTTATTGTGTATGGAATACTAATATAAAGAGATTTGCCCAGAATTTATAGGATAAAGTAAATAAATACATAACTGATTTAGGAAATTGTTGCATACAGGACCGGGTGCGCTTGCAGAAAAAAAAATCAAGCAATATAACAATGTTATCATTAAGAAGTATTTAAAATATGAAATATGGTATGAATTTCCCAAATTCCATCCAGAGGCCGTGATTTGCCCTCCTTAATTAAATGCAAACTTCGTTATCCCAGTAGAAAATAGGAAATTTCTCGGTAATTCCTGGAACCATGTTATTGAGGAGAAGATCACATACGTGCTCAGGAAAAACATTAATATATACACCGTCGAATTATATTTTGTTACAATTTAATATAAAAGACCAGAATATATATGAATTTATCATTACATTACATGATTCCCATTTTCCTGAATGTAAAAAGGAAGCATGAACAAAAAGTGCATCATTCCTATATTCCTAAGTGTATGACTGATACTTCCACCATCAATTCAGTTCCCCTTCCGTCACCTTCTTCCTTTTCCATAAGAAAAGCAAGCTACTGATTATCCTTAACTCACATCCTATCCCAAACCACATAAAAATAAAAGTTGCTGATCATCCTTAACCCACATCCTATCCCAAACCACATAAAAATAAAAGTTGCTGATCATCCTTAACCCACATCCTATCCCAAATAACCTACAAATAAAAGTTGTTGGTTATCCTCAACCCACATCCTATCCCAAACCACCTAGAAATGAAATTTACTGATTATCCTTGAACCACATCCTATCCCAAATAACCTACAAATAAAAGTTGTTGGTTATCCTCAACCCACATCCTATCCCAAACCACCTAGAAATGAAAGTTACTGATTATCCTTGAACCACATCCTATCCCAAATCACCTACAAATAAAAGTTGCTGATCATCCTTGACTCACATCTTATCCCAAACCACCTTCAAATAAAAGTTGTTGATTATCCTAAACCCACATCCTATCCCAAACCACCTACAAATAAAAGTTGATGACCATCCTTAACCCACATCCTATCCCAAACCACCTACAAATAAAAGTTTCCGACCATCCTTGACTCACATCTTATCCCAAACCACATAAAAATAAAAGTTGCTGATCATCCTTAACCCACATCCTATCCCAAACCACATATAAATAAAAGTTGCTGATCATCCTTAACCCACATCCTATCCCAAACCACATATAAGTAAAAGTTGCTGATCATCCTTAACCCACATCCTATTCCAAACCACATATAAATAAAAGTTGCTGATTATCGTTAACCCACATCCTATCCCAAACCACATAAAAATAAAAGTTGCTGATTATCCTCAACCCACATCCTATCCCAAACCACCTACAAATAAAAGTTTCTGATCATCCTTAACCCACATCCTATCCCAAACCACATATAAATAAAAGTTGCTGACCATCCTTAACCCACATCCTATCCCAAACCACCTACAAATAAAAGTTTCCGACCATCCTTGACTCACATCTTATCCCAAACCACATAAAAATAAAAGTTGCTGATCATCCTTAACCCACATCCTATCCCAAACCACATATAAATAAAAGTTGCTGACCATCCTTAACCCACATCCTATCCCAAACCACCTACAAATAAAAGTTTCCGACCATCCTTGACTCACATCTTATCCCAAACCACATAAAAATAAAAGTTGCTGATCATCCTTAACCCACATCCTATCCCAAACCACATAAAAATAAAAGTTGCTGATTATCCTCAACCCACATCCTATCCCAAACCACATAAAAATAAAAGTTTCTGATCATCCTTAACCCACATCCTGTCCCAAACCATCTACAAATAAGAGTTGCTGATAATCCTTAACCCACATCCTATACCAAACCACCTACAATTAAAAGTTTCTGATCATCCTTAACCCACATCCTATCCCAAACCACAAAGAAATAAAAGTTGTTGATCATCCTTAACCCAAATCCTATCCCACACCACCTACAAATAAAGGTTACTGACCATCCTTAACCCACATCCTATCCGAAACCACTTACAAATAAAGGTTACTGACCATCCTTAACCCACATCCTATCCGAAACCACTTACAAATAAAGGTTACTGACCATCCTTAACCCACATCCTATCCGAAACCACTTACAAATAAAGGTTACTGACCATCCTTAACCCACATCCTATCCGAAACCACTTACAAATAAAGGTTACTGACCATCCTTAACCCACATCCTATCCGAAACCACTTACAAATAAAGGTTACTGACCATCCTTAACCCACATCCTATCCGAAACCACATACAAATAAAAGTTGCTGATTATCCTCAACCCACATCCTATACCAAACCACCTACAAATAAAAGTTTCTGATCATCCTTATCCCACATCCTATCCCAAACCATCTACAAATAAGAGTTGCTGATAATCCTTAACCCACATCTTATACCAAACCACCTACAAATAAAAGTTTCTGATCATCCTTATCCCACATCCTATCCCAAACCATCTACAAATAAGAGTTGCTGATAATCCTTAACCCACATCCTATACCAAATCACCTACAATTAAAAGTTTCTGATCATCCTTAACCCACATCCTATCCCAAACCACAAAGAAATAAAAGTTGTTGATCATCCTTAACCCAAATCCTATCCTACACCACCTACAAATAAAGGTTACTGACCATCCTTAACCCACATCCTATCCGAAACCACTTACAAATAAAGGTTACTGATCATCCTTAACCCACATCCTATCCGAAACCACTTACAAATAAAGGTTACTGACCATCCTTAACCCACATCCTATCCCAAACCACAAAGAAATAAAAGTTGTTGATCATCCTTAACCCAAATCCTATCCCACACCACCTACAAATAAAGGTTACTGACCATCCTTAACCCACATCCTATCCGAAACCACTTACAAATAAAGGTTACTGACCATCCTTAACCCACATCCTATCCCAAACCACTTACAAATAAAGGTTACTGATCATCCTTAACCCACATCCTATCCGAAACCACTTACAAATAAAGGTTACTGACCATCCTTAACCCACATCCTATCCCAAACCACAAAGAAATAAAAGTTGTTGATCATCCTTAACCCAAATCCTATCCCACACCACCTACAAATAAAGGTTACTGACCATCCTTAACCCACATCCTATCCCAAACCACTTACAAATAAAGGTTACTGATCATCCTTAACCCACATCCTATCCGAAACCACTTACAAATAAAGGTTACTGATCATCCTTAACCCACATCCTATCCGAAACCACTTACAAATAAAGGTTACTGACCATCCTTAACCCACATCCTATCCGAAACCACTTACAAATAAAGGTTACTGACCATCCTTAACCCACATCCTATCCCAAACCACAAAGAAATAAAAGTTGTTGATCATCCTTAACCCAAATCCTATCCCACACCACCTACAAATAAAGGTTACTGACCATCCTTAACCCACATCCTATCCGAAACCACTTACAAATAAAGGTTACTGATCATCCTTAACCCACATCCTATCCGAAACCACTTACAAATAAAGGTTACTGACCATCCTTAACCCACATCCTATCCCAAACCACAAAGAAATAAAAGTTGTTGATCATCCTTAACCCAAATCCTATCCCACACCACCTACAAATAAAGGTTACTGACCATCCTTAACCCACATCCTATCCGAAACCACTTACAAATAAAGGTTACTGATCATCCTTAACCCACATCCTATCCGAAACCACTTACAAATAAAGGTTACTGATCATCCTTAACCCACATCCTATCCGAAACCACTTACAAATAAAGGTTACTGACCATCCTTAACCCACATCCTATCCGAAACCACTTACAAATAAAGGTTACTGACCATCCTTAACCCACATCCTATCCGAAACCACTTACAAATAAAGGTTACTGACCATCCTTAACCCACATCCTATCCCAAACCACAAAGAAATAAAAGTTGTTGATCATCCTTAACCCAAATCCTATCCCACACCACCTACAAATAAAGGTTACTGACCATCCTTAACCCACATCCTATCCGAAACCACTTACAAATAAAGGTTACTGATCATCCTTAACCCACATCCTATCCGAAACCACTTACAAATAAAGGTTACTGACCATCCTTAACCCACATCCTATCCCAAACCACAAAGAAATAAAAGTTGTTGATCATCCTTAACCCAAATCCTATCCCACACCACCTACAAATAAAGGTTACTGACCATCCTTAACCCACATCCTATCTGAAACCACTTACAAATAAAGGTTACTGATCATCCTTAACCCACATCCTATCCGAAACCACTTACAAATAAAGGTTACTGATCATCCTTAACCCACATCCTATCCGAAACCACTTACAAACAAGGACATGGTCCTCGTAGAGGACATACCTCCGCCAAGGTGAACTTGACCTTCACGTGACCTTGACCTTCAGGTGACCTTGACCTTCACGTGACCTTGACCTTCACGTGACCTTGACCTTCAAGTGACCTGCTTGACTTTTGACCTTCAAGTGATCTTTGTTCATTTGCCACTGATACTTAATATGACATTGATATAATGCACCAATATGACCTTGACCTTTGACCTTTATAAATTTTAACATCACCCATGGGTTGCGCCTGGACTAGGACTTCCCTGTTGGCTTATGCAAAAGTCAGTGCTTTATTTCTGTCTCTTGATATGGCCACTTATGTCATAGTGACACCAGTGACCCCTGTGACCTTGACCTTGGGGTGACCTTGACCAAAATTTAATCAGTTCTTCCATACACATTGGGGAACTACTTGGCCAAGTTTGAAGTGATTCCGTGTAGAAATGTGGCCTCTACGTTGTCCACAGACAGACAGACAAACAAACAAACAAACAAACAAACAAACAAACCGAACCGAAAACAATACCTCCTGGCGGAGGTAATAAAGGTTACTGACCATCCTTAACCCACATCCTATCCGAAACCACTTACAAATAAAGGTTACTGACCATCCTTAACCCACATCCTATCCCAAACCACAAAGAAATAAAAGTTGTTGATCATCCTTAACCCAAATCCTATCCCACACCACCTACAAATAAAGGTTACTGACCATCCTTAACCCACATCCTATCCGAAACCACTTACAAATAAAGGTTACTGATCATCCTTAACCCACATCCTATCCGAAACCACTTACAAATAAAGGTTACTGACCATCCTTAACCCACATCCTATCCCAAACCACAAAGAAATAAAAGTTGTTGATCATCCTTAACCCAAATCCTATCCCACACCACCTACAAATAAAGGTTACTGACCATCCTTAACCCACATCCTATCCGAAACCACTTACAAATAAAGGTTACTGATCATCCTTAACCCACATCCTATCCCAAACCACATAAAAGTAAAAGTTACTGATCATCCTTAACCCACATCCTATCCCAAACCACATAAAAGTAAAAGTTACTGATCATCCTTAACCCACATCCTATCCCAAACCACATAGAAATAAAAGTTACTGATCATCCTTAACCCACATTCTATCCCAAGACCCCTAGAAAGAAATTTTGCTGACCATCCTTGACTCATATCTTATCCCAAACCAGCTACAAATAAAAGTTGCTGACCATCCTCAACCCACATCCTATCCCAAACCACATCTAAATAAAAGTTGATTATCCCAGTACCTAAACCACCTATAAACCCAAAAACCTAACAAAATACATACCGGCTGCAAGTGTGCAAGAGCCCGTGCGTGGCTGTAATGGCCAGGCAATCTAAAACAACAACAACAACAACAACTCTATTCCAAACGGTTAAATCTTTGGTGAGACGATAAATTAGTTAAAGTCCCAAAGAACAAAGTCCATCAATCTCCTAAAGGCTCCGATTGGAAAACAATAAACGGATCCAGGCGAATTTCGTCTTATGGGACATTCGGGGACCACAAAATGAAGGGCTATAAATCCTCCCTTTAAGAAAAGTCCATCGCGGGGTAATACATCTAAGTTGTCGTAAACAGCGACTGCCTTTACTACAACTATTTTTAATTGTTTATATATGAATAAATAAAAGATCTATTTTAATGTTATTAAAGTTTTTAAAATAATTTATTTTAATTGGTCATTACTTCTTATATCATTTATTGATTTCCCTAATTCCTTCCGTCACTGGGGAATTTTTTCTCTGTTGGAGCCCTCGGGCTTATAGCAGCTTGCTTTATCAATTAGGCTTGTATCTTAGATAATGATAATAATAATAATAATACTAATAATAATAATGATAATAATATTAATATTAATAATAATAATAATAATAATATGTATATATATGTATATCTATATTTATATATATTTATATATATTTATATATATATATATATATATATATATATATATATATATAAATTATATATAAATATATATATATATATTTATATATATATATATATATATATATATATATATATATACATACACATGATATTAACCCTATATGCTATTTTCAAAAAATTGATCATCCAAAGACCTAAAAAAAAAACTTATTCAACCCACATCATAGCCCACGGATTCATTTGCATAATTGTCCCTATATCAATAAAGGTGTGACAGTCATAACTACCACATCTGTGTCTAATACTGTTTTGTTTCAGCCGATGAAAATAACTATTCCAGAAGCTTTTATTATTAATATCACCTGCGTCCACGACACCATGTGTCCTTTGGGGACGAGAGATTAAAATATAGGCTAATTATGATGATGGGTAATGCCTCATTTGATTAATTTCCACTGACAAATATTAATTCAGAGCCTTAATTGATATGTTCAGTTTGCCATAACAAGGATTTAAGTGGTGACTAAAATTCCTTAACACTTTCAATCGTTCATTATGAACTAAGTACCTGTGTGTGTATATATATATATATATATATATATATATATATATATATATATATATATGTATATATATGTGCATATGTATGTATATGAATATATATGTATATGTATATATATGTATATATATGTATATGTATATATATGTATATATGATAAATTTTGCACATTTAGACGTGTTTTTCATATTCAAATAAGCCATATATATTTTTGATACATTAATGTCTGGATTCTCTTAACGACCTCGGGATCAGAGCCCCAGGCGAAATCACACAAAGACAAGAGCTTGGGTCCGGCCGGGAATCGAACCCTGGTCGGCAAGCTTGTATAGACAGTGACTAAGCCACTTGGCCACGAAGAAAGATAAAAGTCAATGACAATTCTTCTGTACTTATACCTGTCGAGTTCAGGTATTTTGTACTTAGAATTGAAATCAACCCATCTTCACCATCGTAGCTAATTGGTAGTTTGTTACTTGGCATTCAATTAATGATAAATTTTGCACATTTAGACGTGTTTTTCATATTCAAATAAGCCATATATATTTTTGATACATTAATGTCTGGATTCTCTTAACGACCTCGGGATCAGAGCCCCAGGCGAAATCACACAAAGACAAGAGCTTGGGTCCGGCCGGGAATCGAACCCTGTCGGCAAGCTTGTATAGACAGTGACTAAGCCACTTGGCCACGAAGAAAGATAAAAGTCAATGACAATTCTTCTGTACTTATACCTGTCGAATTCAGGTATTTTGTACTTAGAATTGAAATCAACCCATCTTCACCATCGTAGCTAATTGGTAGTTTGTTACTTGGCATTCAATTAATGATAAATTTTGCACATTTAGACGTGTTTTTCATATTCAAATAAGCCATATATATTTTTGATACATTAATGTCTGGATTCTCTTAACGACCTCGGGATCAGAGCCCCAGGCGAAATCACACAAAGACAAGAGCTTGGGTCCGGCCGGGAATCGAACCCTGGTCGGCAAGCTTGTATAGACAGTGACTAAGCCACTTGGCCACGAAGAAAGATAAAAGTCAATGACAATTCTTCTGTACTTATACCTGTCGAATTCAGGTATTTTGTACTTAGAATTGAAATCAACCCATCTTCACCATCGTAGCTAATTGGTAGTTTGTTACTTGGCATTCAATTAATGATAAATTTTGCACATTTAGACGTGTTTTTCATATTCAAATAAGCCATATATATTTTTGATACATTAATGTCTGGATTCTCTTAACGACCTCGGGATCAGAGCCCCAGGCGAAATCACACAAAGACAAGAGCTTGGGTCCGGCCGGGAATCGAACCCTGGTCGGCAAGCTTGTATAGACAGTGACTAAGCCACTTGGCCACGAAGAAAGATAAAAGTCAATGACAATTCTTCTGTACTTATACCTGTCGAATTCAGGTATTTTGTACTTAGAATTGAAATCAACCCATCTTCACCATCGTAGCTAATTGGTAGTTTGTTACTTGGCATTCAATTAATGATAAATACCTGAATATATATATATATATATATATATATATATATATATATATATATATATATATATATATATATATATATATATATAGGGTATCCCCCTTTTTAGTGGGATATAGTAAGAAGCGTCACGATTAGCAAAGCTGGACTAATCAGGAGAACCTATACCAGGTTGGTTTCATATATATATATATATATATATATATATATATATATATATATATATATATATATATATATATATATATATATGCATCATTCCAAAGTAAAACTCTTGAAATCATTAAGGGACTACATAGATTTTTTTTAGGATTATTTAGGATAGAAAATGTGGTGTGATTGTTGAGTACACGTTAATGCCATTTTGTAACCCATTTGCTGACCTGTTTGTCGGTTGACATATGAACTTGGTTAACACCAAATCTAATCGGTACCCGGATGGCTAACCAGAAACAGCCCAGACACTGTTTGTATATGAGAACTCGTGGATATCCTTCAATGATTTGAATATACGACCAGCAAACTCATTTGGGAAAGCAATATTTAGCAATTCCATACATGTTATTTTAGGGATATTGTTTAGTAGGGATTAGATAAGGCTCGTTCCACGTGAATAAACTGATGCTGAGCGGTTTTGTCCTCCCACATTAGAAATCCCTGAAGATTAGTGAGGCTCTTTTTCCGAGCAGCAGTAATTTACTAGCCGCGTGCACTGCTAATCTGCGCGGTTCCAGTTTAGCAGCTTATAAAAACTGCAAGGCCGCTTGGAAAAATCCCCTCCTGTGAAGACATGCCTCCTAACGAGCGGAAGTATTTCCGTATGGAAGAAATTAGCTCTTGTGAAGACGTGCCTCCTAACGAGCGGAAATATTTATGTATGGAAGAAATTAGCTCTTGTGAAGACGTGCTTCCTAACGAGCGGAAATATTTATGTATGGAAGAAATTAGCTCTTGTGTAGACGTGCCTCCTAACGAGCGGAAATATTTCCGTATGGAAGAAATTAGCTCGTGTGAAGACGTGCCTCCTAACGAGCGGAAATATTTCCGTATGGAAGAAATTAGCTCTTGTGAAGACGTGCCTCCTAACGAGCGGAAATATTTCCGTATGGAAGAAATTAGCTCGTGTGAAGCCGTGCCTCCTAACGAGCGGAAATATTTCCGTATGGAAGAAATTAGCTCTTGTGAAGACGTGCCTCCTAACGAGCGGAAGTATTTCCGTATGGAAGAAATTAGCTCTTGTGAAGACGTGCCTCCTAACGAGCGGAAATATTTCCGTATGGAAGAAATTAGCTCTTGTGAAGACGTGCCTCCTAACGAGCGGAAATATTTATGTATGGAAGAAATTAGCTCTTGTGAAGACGTGCCTCCTAACGAGCGGAAATATTTCCGTATGGAAGAAATTAGCTCTTGTGAAGACGTGCCTCCTAACGAGCGGAAATATTTCCGTATGGAAGAAATTAGCTCTTGTGAAGACGTGCCTCCTAACGAGCGGAAGTATTTCCGTATGGAAGAAATTAGCTCTTGTGAAGACGTGCCTCCTAACGAGCGGAAATATTTATGTATGGAAGAAATTAGCTCTTGTGAAGACGTGCCTCCTAACGAGCGGAAATATTTATGTATGGAAGAAATTAGCTCGTGTGAAGACGTGCCTCCTAACGAGCGGAAGTATTTCCGTATGGAAGAAATTAGCTCTTGTGAAGACGTGCCTCCTAACGAGCGGAAATATTTATGTATGGAAGAAATTAGCTCTTGTGAAGACGTGCCTCCTAACGAGCGGAAATATTTATGTATGGAAGAAATTAGCTCTTGTGTAGACGTGCCTCCTAACGAGCGGAAATATTTCCGTATGGAAGAAATTAGCTCGTGTGAAGACGTGCCTCCTAACGAGCGGAAATATTTCCGTATGGAAGAAATTAGCTCTTGTGAAGACGTGCCTCCTAACGAGCGGAAATATTTCCGTATGGAAGAAATTAGCTCGTGTGAAGACGTGCCTCCTAACGAGCGGAAATATTTCCGTATGGAAGAAATTAGCTCTTGTGAAGACGTGCCTCCTAACGAGCGGAAGTATTTCCGTATGGAAGAAATTAGCTCTTGTGAAGACGTGCCTCCTAACGAGCGGAAATATTTATGTATGGAAGAAATTAGCTCTTGTGAAGACGTGCCTCCTAACGAGCGGAAATATTTATGTATGGAAGAAATTAGCTCTTGTGAAGACGTGCCTCCTAACGAGCGGAAATATTTCCGTATGGAAGAAATTAGCTCGTGTGAAGACGTGCCTCCTAACGAGCGGAAATATTTCCGTATGGAAGAAATTAGCTCTTGTGAAGATGTCCCTCCTAACGAGCGTTTCCGTATGGAAGAAATTAGCTCTTGTGAAGACGTGCCTCCTAACGAGCGGAAATATTTATGTATGGAAGAAATTAGCTCTTGTGAAGACGTGCCTCCTAACGAGCGGAAATATTTATGTATGGAAGAAATTAGCTCGTGTGAAGACGTGCCTCCTAACGAGCGGAAATATTTATGTATGGAAGAAATTAGCTCTTGTGAAGACGTGCCTCCTAACGAGCGGAAATATTTATGTATGGAAGAAATTAGCTCTTGTGAAGACGTGCCTCCTAACGAGCGGAAATATTTCCGTATGGAAGAAATTAGCTCGTGTGAAGACGTGCCTCCTAACGAGCGGAAATATTTCCGTATGGAAGAAATTAGCTCTTGTGAAGTGGTGCCTCCTAACAAGCGGAAATATTTTCGTATGGAAGAAATTAGCTCTTGTGAAGATGTGCCTCCTAACGAGTGTTTCCGTATGGAAGAAATTAGCTCTTGTGAAGTAGTGCCTCCTAACGAGCGGAAATATTTATGTATGGAAGAAATTAGCTCTTGTGAAGACGTGCCTCCTAACGAGCGGAAATATTTCCGTATGGAAGAAATTAGCTCGTGTGAAGACGTGCCTCCTAACGAGCGGAAATATTTCCGTATGGAAGAAATTGGCTCTTGTGAAGTGGTGCCTCCTAACGAGCGGAAATATTTCCGTATGGAAGAAATTAGCTCTTGTGAAGACGTGCCTCCTAACGAGCGTTTCCGTATGGAAGAAATTAGCTCTTGTGAAGACGTGCCTCCTAACGAGCGGAAATATTTATGTATGGAAGAAATTAGCTCTTGTGAAGACGTGCCTCCTAACGAGGGGAAATATTTCCGTAAGGAAGAAATTAGCTCTTGTGAAGACGTGCCTCCTAACGAGCGGAAATATTTCCGTATGGAAGAAATTAGCTCTTGTGAAGATGTGCCTCCTAACGAGCGGAAATATTTCCGTATGGAAGAAATTAGCTCTTGTGAAGACGTGCCTCCTAACGAGCGGAAATATTTCCGTATGGAAGAAATTAGCTCGTGTGAAGACGTGCCTCCTAACGAGCGGAAATATTTCCGTATGGAAGAAATTAGCTCGTGTGAAGACGTGCCTCCTAACGAGCGGAAATATTTCCGTATGGAAGAAATTAGCTCGTGTGAAGACGTGCCTCCTAACGAGCGGAAATATTTCTGCCCAGAAAAAATCCGCTTGTGTGAAGATGTTCCTCTTAAGGACTGACATGTCAACATAGTCAACGAAACAGAGTTCGTGATGCCAGCGTACATAAATAGAAGTTCGTGATGCCAGCTTACATTGATATACTGTATATTCAAAATATACTTAATTAAAAATGGATTAATTACTCAAAAGTGTCCATAAAATATGCAATTTACAAATAGTGACACTTTTGAGTAATCACTTTGTGTTTAATTAAGTATATTTTTAATATACAGTATATCAAATGTACGCTGGCATCACGAACTTCTGTTTATGTACGCTGGCATCACAAATTTTGTTTCGTTGACTATGTTGACATGTCAGTTCCAAGTCGTTTAGTGAGGAAACTGAGCTATTTTCTTTTTATAACCCCTTCCCCCTTCCTCAACATATCTTGCTAATTATTGCTTTCTCAGAATTTAAATAACCACCTATTTACTGTGTAAGAAGATTAGAACTGCAGGATTGCATTATTTTGGAGTAAATGGAGAGCGTGGTGTTGTAAACAATTATCATATGTATATATATGCATATATATATATATATATATATATATATATATATATATATATATATATATAATGTATATGTATGTATATATGTATATATGTATATATATATGTATGTATATATGTATATATATATATATATATATATATATATATATATATATATATATATATATATATACAGCTAACCTGTTTTATCTGCTATTGTTTAATAAAAGCATAGGCTATAGCAACATTAACTTATGAGACAAAATCTTTCGTTATAAAAATGATATAAGGGGTGATTATGACGATAATGGAGAAATGAGATAACGTAAAGTATCAATTATTAAAGATTCTAGGAATAAAGGTTATAAGGATAACCGAATCTATGAGAAGAGAAGAGATGAACAGTATATTGGGAGGAGAGTGATGGAATTGGAGGTACAGGGAACGAGAAGGAGAGGGAGACCAAAGCGAAGGTGGGTGGACTGTATCAAGGATGACCTTCGATCAAAGGGATTAACCGGTGATGAAGTGTGGGACAGAGGTAGATGGAGAACGCTGGCCAGAAACATCGACCCCACATAGAAGTGGGAAAAGATGTAGACAAAGAAGAAGAAGAAGAAGAAGAAGGAGAAGAATCTATGATAACGCTAACATAGATATACTGGTAATTGTGCCAGATAAAAATAGAGATTTATAAACTTCGATATTATCGATACTTATCATTGTTTCAGGAAGCAGAAAATAATTAAGGTCCGAATATAGTCTACTAGACAAAGAAGAAATCAAGTTGAATAGTAGCCGCCAAAACGAAAACTTTGGACTCCAGTGTTTTACAAATAAGGAAAAATACTAGAGCAAAAGACTGTGCAAGTATAGCGTGAGAATAGAAGATAGTTTTCATATATGAAGTCCAAACATATTTTGGTTTAGTAAGGAAAAGAAAAGACACCAAATTCATTGGAAAGCAAGCATTTTCACCCAAATTTTATGTGCTCTCCAAGGAAATAAGGAGCTGTTTCCCTTGGAAATACAAGCTACTTTCAGGAACGGGAGCAAATGGTGTTCTGTGAATTTCGCGTAAGCTTCATTGAAATGTAGTTATTTGTTCTTAGCAAATCTAAATCTATCTTCTATGAAAAAATAGTGAGATGAAACTATTTTTGAGGGTTTCTTAGACGTAAATAATATGCTCGAGGAAGTGTTTTGATTTTTTTTTTTTTTGTATTCCAGGGAATACTTCCATTGGTACCACTCGTGTATCACAAACGCTTGTACATTGTATTGGTATTTCTTATTGTTTTTTGGTTATTGTCGTTATCACTCTCCCCTCTCACTGATAACCTGTCTATTCCTATATTTTCCTGCATCATGATCTCATCCACATAATCTCTTATAGTTTCATTTCTAATCTTGTGTTGCCATTTAACTCCCAATATCCTTCTGAGGGGTTTGTTCTCAAATCCACTAAATTT
>NC_090763.1:8165195-8184403 GCF_036898095.1 Palaemon carinicauda
TCTCTCTTTCTCTCTCTCTCTCTTTCTCTCTCTCTCTCTCTCTGCCTTTCTTGATTTTCAAATTTCAAAACTTTTTATGAACAATATGTTGTGAGATAGGGAAACCTTCAGAGTTTTTGTGTAAGTATCCATACAAACAATCTAGCTGCCGTAGTTGTAGTAGTGCCGGGTTGACAACCGCAAAGGTGTGACCGATAATTGTAATGGATACTTACTTTTCGAATCAGAGAACCAGTATTGAGGGATTGGGGTGGCCTATTGGGATCTACCGGACTGGGGTTCGAGTCCCTCTCTAGCTCCATAGTTTCGAGTTAGCGTCTGTGAGCTAAGGAGTAGGGGTGTTCAGTGGAGCCTATCTGCTGAGTTATCTGCAGCCATTGTCTAGTCCTCCTTGGTCCTAGCTTGGATGGAGATGGAGCTTGGGCGCTGATCGTATGTATATATGGTCAGTGTAAAGGGCATTGTCCTGCTAATCAGGGCTGACACGAGAATAGTTACAGATGGTTTCAAACTATTAGAACCTAGATGCATGTCTACTATAAGCTCTAGAGCCTTTAATTATGCGGCCCTGAGACTATACAATAGGCTCCCACGAGACATCCGAATAATTGAAGATATTAAGGCTTTTGGGAGGAAACTAAAGATGTTCTTATTCCGCGAGTGTTTTGACAGTGATGATCAAACAGTAAGCGAACAATACGCATTGTGAAATGTTAAATGCTCCCGAATGAACATCATAAAACGACCGTGGAGGTCCTGTTGACAGTAGGGTTCCCCTGCTGTATGGAACCAGATTAGCAACCCTTAAAGTAAAGTATGTCACTGTACCATGCCTCTAGTCATTCATGTGTGGCCTTCAAACCTTAAACCAGAACAACTTCATCCGTCTTACTTGAGAAACCTCATGTAAATTGGAGATCAGGCTCATTAAATCCTCCTACACTTGAGTTTCCGGAAGTTCCGTAATAGTTACCAATTCATAATTAACGTTACAAGGCTAGAAATAACGAGAGGTAAAGAGAGAGAAATAAAAAGATTCAGACAGTAGGAGTCACAGATAAATGGCAAAATAAGGATGATCAGATCATACCTGTGAGGTGAGAAACCCTTTTTATGCTCATCTGAAGCCCTAACTGACATCAAGGAGTTTCAATACCTCCCTGAACTGCCATACCTGGTGATATATCACCTTTAGAACGCTGGTCTTTGAGATTCGGGAGCGCCGCCGGTTACACGACGAAGCCACTGGGAATACAAGAGGCGAGGACAGAGAATGCGTAGTACCTGGAGCTACAGGACAGAAGGAAAGAGACTTCTGTACTCTAGAGACCTGGAGACGAACAACAACTCAGACAGGATCAATGCTCTGAATGCATCTATAACGTTTAAAAAACTTCAAGAAGACTAAAATTACAAAAAGAGCATTGCTCAGAATGCATCTATAACGTTTAAAACGCCTCCAGGAGACTAAAATTACGAAAAGAGCATTGCTCAGAATGCATCTATAACGTTAAAAACGCCTCCAGGAGACTAAAATTACGAAAAGAGCATTGCTCAGAATGCATCTATAACGTTTAAAACGCCTCCAGGAGACTAAAATTACGAAAAGAGCATTGCTCAGAATGCATCTATAACGTTAAAAACGCCTCCAGGAGACTAAAATTACGAAAAGAGCATTGCTCAGAATGCATCTATAACGTTAAAAACGCCTCCAGGAGACTAAAATTACGAAAAGAGCATTGCTCAGAATGCATCTATAACGTTTAAAACGCCCCCAGGAGACTAAAATTACGAAAAGAGCATTGCTCAGAATGCATCTATAACGTTAAAAACGCCTCCAGGAGACTAAAATTACGAAAAGAGCATTGCTCAGAATGCATCTATAACGTTAAAAACGCCTCCAGGAGACTAAAATTACGAAAAGAGCATTGCTCAGAATGCATCTATAACGTTTAAAACGCCCCCAGGAGACTAAAATTACGAAAAGAGCATTGCTCAGAATGCATCTATAACGTTAAAAACGCCTCCAGGAGACTAAAATTACAAAAAGATCATTGCTCAGAATGCATCTATAACGTTAAAAACGCCTCCAGGAGACTAAAATTACAAAAAGATCATTGCTCAGAATGCATCTATAACGTTTAAAACGCCTCCAGGAGACTAAAATTACAAAAAGATCATTGCTCAGAATGCATCTATAACGTTAAAAACGCCTCCAGGAGACTAAAATTACAAAAAGATCATTGGTCAGAATGCATCTATAACGTTTAAAACGCCTCCAGGAGACTAAAATTACAAAAAGATCATTGCTCAGAATGCATCTATAACGTTAAAAACGCTTCCAGAAGACTTGAAATTACAGATAGCGAGACAAATGATTTGGCAGTAAGGACCTTATCCATCCAGAGCTTGGGCTTTGGGCCAGGGGAGAGTGATTGCTAGAAAGAGGACGGTATTGGGAATAGTATAAAGAGATAACTAAGGAAGAGAGTCCTAAAGACAGACGGACTTAATAACTGGAAGGTGAGAGGAGCTATTTAGATCCCCCCCACCCCCACCCCTCATCGAATGCCGTATCTCCTATGCCTAGTACACTTAAATGATTGCCGTAAAAAACCTTAAAAATCCTGGAATAAAAGTTGCCAGGAATTTACCGTTTTAAAAGCTAATAAATTGACGAAAAGTAGTGATATTACGGTTACAAACCCGTAAAGGATAATGTCAAAGTATGGTAAATAGCACGGTCGCCTCTATTTTACTGAAATACGGCTGAAAACAGTATATTTTTACGGAAAATTTCCGATTAATTTTTAAAAGCTAATAAATTGACGTAAAGTAGTGATATTAGGGTTACAAACCCGTAAAATATAATAACAAAGTAAGGTGAAAATTACGGTCTCCTGTATTTTACTGAAATACGGCTGTGAACAGTATATTTTTACGGAAAATTTCCTATTAATTTTTAAAAGCTAATAACTTGACGTAAAGTAGTGATATTAGGGTTACAAACCCGTAAAATATAATAACAAAGTATGGTGAAAATTACGGTCGCCTGTATTTTACTGAAATACGGCTGTGAACAGTATATTTTTACGGAGAATTTCCAATATATTTTTTTTTATTTTATTTTATTTTTTTTTATTAACTGTGATATGTCTCCTTCATAATGCTCCCACTCGAGAATTATGCATTAAACGAAAACGTCTCAGGCGACGAGACACTTTTATTGAAAGTTATGAGATCATTTGGCATGATGAATGACCCTATTACATCTTAAAAAGGGGAGCCTTTGAAGCAACGCTCCCATGATATATCGTCGCAGGAGTAAATCTTATCCTAAATCTTATCCTTTCAGGAAAGTCGCTGATTAATTTGGGAAAATTTCCCTGTCCTTGCCCAAGCGCATGATGCTTAAGGATGTGTAATGGGGGCAATTCATTTTGTATTGTGTATATATCGATAATGTATATTTCATGTGATTTTCGTTAATTCATTGGCTGTATATAGTTGCATGTTTAAGGATTGGTAATGGTGTCCATTCATTTTTGCGTTGTTCATTTATCAATAAGGCTCTTCTCGGTTTTTTTTTTTTTTTTTTTCAAAATTGGATAAAAACTGTGAATTGTATAAGGATTAATGACACTTTTAACACGAGACATACACACACGTGTGTGTATATATATGTGTATATATATTTATATATATAATATATACTGTATATATAAATACATATATATATATATAATAGAAATATATATATATATATATATATATATATATATTGATATATATATATATATATATATATATATATATATATATGTATGTATGTATGCATGTATGTATGTATATATATATGTTTATATATATACTGTATATATATATATATATATATATATATATATATATATATATATATATATATATATATATATATATAATATATGGATTCGAGGGTGACAAGCAGTCTATGTACTGGAACTTATCTTTGTTTATATATTTATATATATATATATATATATATATATATATATATATATATATATATATATATAATATAAACAAATATAAGTTCCAGTACATAGACTGCCTGTCACCCTCGTATCACAACCCCGACCCCATTTATTTCAGAGTCCGTCAATGTTTTCTATTTTTAGCTTCATTGCGCTCCCGGGGCCAATCAATATTCACTAGAGAAGCGAAACCTGACTTGACCTGACGTATGTCGAGAGTCCAGCTCTTCCTGACTGTCGGATCCATGGCTCTCGCTCTAATTACAATTGATGGTCGAAAGAGAAGGCCTGTCCTGCGCCACACGCTATTCTGATTGGCCTTTGGTCTTTGGGATGTATGACAAAGCGAGCGTGATGTGGTATTGCTGTATGAAATCTAGTGACTTCTGGTAATTCCACTGAACAGTTGCATATACGTACATATATACGTACATACATCAGGTACATATCTTATGTTTATGTGTATAAATGAGTTTGTATGTAAATATATACATGCATATGTAGCCTATGTATTTGTGAATATATAGATACATAGATACAGGGATACTTTTACATACGTACAGTATATATATATATATATATATATATATATATATATATATATATATATATATATATATATATATATATATATATATATATAAGCCATATGACCAGTGCATTATTACACTATGACTTACAGAATTCTTTTAAAAAGCCAATAAAAAAAAAAACAGGGAAATAATTACAATATTCGTAAAGATCACTTCATACAAAAATGAAAAATACAAAGGAAGAAGAAGAAAAAAAAAACAGCAAACGAATTTTTTTAAGTCCAGATAATTACCTAATGTTTCCTGCTTAACACCAAAGCACCGGACACAAGTTAGGAAACTTCCTACATAAAAGTTAAGTACGGAATGGGTAAAATGTCTTTTGAACTGTTAGGTTATGGCGTACATGGTAATTAAAGGGAAGGTTAAAAATGGACGAAGATAAAAGTTGATGATAGTTTGTACGGATATATATATATATATATATATATATATATATATATATATATATATATATATATATATATATATATATATATATGTAAAGTGTGTGTTTGTGTGTGTGTGCGCTCGCAAATCGTCATCATCTACTCCTACGCCTTTTGACGCAAAGGGCCTCGGTTAGATTTCACCTATAGCCTCTATTTTGAGCTTTTAAATCAATACTTCTCCATTAATCATCTCCTACTTCACGTTTCATAGTCCTCATGCATGTAGGCCTGGGTCTTCCAACTCTTCCAGTGTCTTGTGGAGCCCAGTTTAAAGTTTAATGAGCTAATCTCTCTTGAGGAGTGCGAAGAGTATATTTGAATATGTATATATAATCACCTCCAACCCCATTGTCTTCCCCAAGGGCACAATTTTACCCTATACTGTCTCCTCCAACGTAGGTTTGAAATCATCAAAATCACGATATGCAATACATTCAGTCCACAGTTTTCTCAATGCAGAACCAAGAGGCTTCTCTAGGTGACCACTTACCCTGCTTTATTAGTGCTTCAGAGGCAACTGACAATGAGGAAATGTTCTCTCCGAAACTCTTATTGAGTGAACTTGGTCCCTTCAGTGACTTCAAAACATCTTTGGTACATTGCCTTCGTGTACAGTTTTTTTTTTTTTTTCAAGTTTGAAATCATCTGTTGATCCAGGGGTTTGAGAACTGATCTTGATGAATTTTAATTCCTCTATAGCTGGAGGATGGAAGGATCATTGCCCATCAGCAACAAGGCTTGGAGTAGTAGGTTCATGTACATGTGGTAATTTATTACCGTAGGACCAAAAAACCTCATTGACCCATTCCACAAACAAAATAAGTGTCACCCAATCTTTGTTGTTGACCTCGGCATGATGACATCACTTACTTCTTCTACACTTTGTACTTTTCAAATGCTCGTGGATTCACTGAGTGATACACCAATAGGGATTTGATTTTGCAATTCCTGTTGACATTAGCACAGAACAGAAGGTTTAGACAGTCTTTGATGGGATGGTGACCAGAAATTGTCTTCTCTTCTACAGAAATAAAGGTCCTCCTAGACATCATCCAAAACAGACTCGTCTCGTCAGAATGAAAACCTTGCTGCAGACTTTAAGACTCGTAATCCACAAAACTTTTAAATTCAGTCATGAATGCCTCTGGTGCCTTGACAATGGAGCTTGTAGCCTCACCTTGTTGCACAACGCTATGAATGCCTGGAATTCTCTTGAATGAAGTTCTTAAACCAGTCACAGCTCGCTTTGAATGTTCCTTTTCTTAGTCTGCTGACATGCCTGGCACATTTCTTAAAAGGTTAGCATATAAAAACTTTGCCTTTTCTCAAAATCTCTTCCATCATTTTATCTCCTGCTTACTGCTTCTCATTGATCCATATAAGAAACAAGTTCTCGATGTAATCTCATCAAAGCAAGCACCCATTTCATTGTATAAATTGTATTGATTACATTTTTCTTCTTCGGGATTGTGCAAATGGTTTGATCATGCTTCTCAATAAGGTAATTTTTCAGCTCCGAGGTTATAATCTCCTTTCCCTCTCTATTAATTTTAAGGTCATTGTCGATATGCTATACTGTACTGTATGCTTTTAAGATGACGTGAACAGTATAAATCACAGTATTATGTAGAATACGTGGTCACAGCTTTACAAAATTTTGCTGCCAAAAACATTTGCAGGATAAAGAAAGGTGGGTGATGCTGGTACGAGTACCGAGGGGAGACTAAAAGAGCTAAGTACTGAGCAGGGGAGGATGTGAACATAGGCTATAGAAAACGGTGTATAAATCCCGTCAGCACAGCATAGGTGATGTTTAGGTACTGAGTAACTCTGCCTGGAGTTTGCCAGACAGGGGTTCGAGTCCCGCTCAGACTCGTTAATGCCTTTAGTGTCTGTAACCTTACCATCCTTGTAAGCTAAGGTTGGGGGCGGGTTTGGGGGAGCCTATAGGTCTATCTGTTGAGTCATAAGCAGCCATTGCTTGACCCTCCCTGGTCCTAGCCTGGGTGGAGAGGGGGCTTGGGTGCTGATCATATATGGTCAGTCCCAAGGGCATTGTCCTGCTTGGTAGGACAATATTACTGTCCCTTGCCTCTGCCATTCATGAGTGACCTTTAAACCTTTAAACGTGATGGTCTCATAAGTATTTTTCCCTCAAAATGCAAATACAAAGAAAAATTGTTCACATACCATTACAATAATCGCATACACATTAGAAATTTCAAACTCGCATACGATTTGTCCATATTCTGCATTACTGTTAAACAGAGATATTACTGCATATATATATATATATATATATATATATATATATATATATATATATATATGTATGTATCTATGTATGTATATATATATATATGTATGTATATATATAGATATATGTATATATGTATATGTATATGTAATTTATGTATGCATATATATATATATATATATATATATATATATATATATATTATATATATATATGTATGTATGTATATATACATATATATATATATATATATATATATATATATATATATGTATATATACAGTATATACTCACGTAACTTTTAACACTTATTTGCATATCGTGACTGATGGCAGCAATAATCTTGAAAAATTTAGCAGCAAGCGTAAATTCGTCTCTTTTTTTGGATTTAAGAATTCAATAAATTCTTTCATAAATTGCACTCCTGCTAATTCATTTGAAATGTGGTCCAATTTTCTCTTAATAAAGTCTCATTAGATCCAATTAACTTCCAGCTGGGAAAAGTGGACGTGCTAACTCCACCACGTTTTAAATAATGTTCATTTCCTTCAAGTCTACATAATGTGTAGTCACATACCTTATGTGTAGGGTAGTTTTCATCAGACAAGACAGTCACATTTTCATCTGAAAGCTGATTGGGATTTTTTGTCATTAAATTTATTAAATTGGGAGTTTTTTTTTCCCTCCACGAACTGTTCATATGCATTTATTCATTTAGTTGTTTGATAAGTTTGCAATGGCGTTCATATAAGATATTAACCTATTGTTCAGTTTATTAATAATTGTTCGATTTACCATATCGGTAATTATTTTTTATAGAAAAACTATTTTTGAGCCTCTGCTGTATATTAAAGAGCAGGCGTCTGGATATATATATATATATATATATATATATATATATATATATATATATATAATAGTAATAATAATAATAATAATATAAATAATGATAATGATAATAATAATAATAATAATAATAATAATAATGATAATAATAATAATAATAATAATAATGATGATGATGATGATGATGATAATAATAAGTGATTTACGCAAAGTTAACAAATAGGTAGGAAGTTTATCACATAGCACCACCTATTCACTTTAAAATAGTTGTTTTTTTATTAATTGAATATAATGAAGAAAATTCAACTGATTTTAACTGTAACCGATGTCTGATTTATCAAATGTCGTTAGTGTAGTAATTTCTAATTCAAAATTATTCAAATTTAATCGATGTCCTAAACATGTAAACTTACTGGTGTAATATAGACACCAACGGTGCCTTGATTATTATTATTATTATTATTATTATTATTATTATCATTATCATTATCATTATCATTATCATTATCATTATCATTATCATTATCGTTATCGTTATAGTTATTACGTGCTAAGCTACAACCCTAGTTGGAGAAGCAGAATGCTATAAGCCCAGAGGCTCCAACGGGGAAAATAGCCCAGTGAGGAAAGTAAAGAAGAAAAAATAAAATATTTTAAGAAGAGTAACAACATTCAAATAAATATCTTCACTATAACTTATAAAAACTTTAACAAAACAAGCGGAAGAGAAAGAAGATAGTATAGTGTGCTCGATTGTACTCTCAAGCAAGAGCCCGTTATTTCCAGTCAGTCTATTCCGTAACGTATGAATGGATTGAGAACTCGTTTATATATATATATATATATATATATATATATACACATATATGTATGTATATATATATACACATATATATGTATATATATATATATACATATATATGTGTATATATATATATATATATATATATATATATATATATATATATATATATATATATATATATATATATATATATAGGCCTACATATATACACATATATACAGTATATATATATATATATATACTGTATATATATATATATATATATATATAAATACTGTATATATATATATATATATATATATATATATATATATATATATATACATATATTTTTTAACTTCCTACCGCTAGGCCTCTACGATGTTTTCTTTAGGCCTTTCTTATGTCTTTATTTTCTAATTCCTAATTATCTAAGGAACCCGTTTTAAGAAAGCTTGTAAATTAATTCTATACATATTTATGGGCTTGCAAAAAAATGCTATGAATAGTAATAATGATTATAATAATGATAATATTAATTATGATAGTAATAATACTTGTAGTAGTACTAAGTCATACAAGCAACAGTAACACCCATAAAAACATGAAAAAAATAACAAAGCAACAATCGTAATGATAATGATGATGATAATTAAATAATAATGATGATAAATAGTTTTAGCAGTAGTTTTAAAAAATATAATAAAAAAGTCAATTGTAACTAATAACTTTTAACACTTCGCCAACCACGATTAATATCAAGGACAGGGCTTACACAAAAATGCTATGAATAGTATTAATAATTATAATAATGATGATATTAATTATGACAGTAATAATACTAGTTGTAGTAATAAGTCATACAAGCAACAGTAACAGCCATAAAAACATGTAAAAGAACAACAAAACAACAATCATGATGATAATACAAATAATTAAGATAATAAATAGTATTAGCAGTGATTGAAAAAAAATATGAGAATAAGTAAAAAAATAATCAGTTGAAACTAATAACTAATAACCTTCGACACTTCTCCAACCACGAATAATATCAAGGACACCCCATCGAACCCAATACCTGATAAATCCCCTTCGTGTCGGATATGAAGAAGATATTCCCCATCAGCCATTACTTACCTCCTAAAGTATCCCCAACTACGTCATTTCCCGTCGAGATAATCAAAGCAATTTCACTGCCAACGCCGTAACGACATCATTCGGGGCGCGCTCTCAGGCTCCTAATGAGGTCATGCGTAGATCAGATGGGGTCATTTTAGTCCAATTCATCCCCAATTCGTCGCCCGTAATGTCGGCGGAGAACGAGGGACATGTAATCGTAGGGTGGTGATTCCAATGATATCGAAGGCCAATTACCTGGCGTTTATACCGACAGCTTTCTTCTTTCTGTCTCTATTTAACGGCGTGAATCGTTGGTCCAGGCATCAATAGAGGAGTGAAAATACGTCATATTCATGAAGATTGTACGCAGTTTTTTAAGCTTGTTCTGATGGATGCATTAGCAGTGACTCTTTCTATTCAATTGTAATATATGCACACATAATCTTATGTTTTACGCACACATACTGCTTAAAATGGGATGGAGCACCTTTTTAATCTTTGGTATATAAAATAAATGACAATACGCTAGGAAATATTGTTACTAACTTTAAGTTCCCCGTTTTATATAACTCCCAAGTGTTTTCAACTCTTTCCTTATCTTTCTTTTCAACTACGAAGCTGTTCAGTTTAAGTATACCTCACTGATATTTAGGTTTAGGCTGCAGTCCGTACAGTGTGCATTCAGAATGGCTGCCACAATGAATTTCTTCGAAAGTGAAATGGTGCAGCCCTAATATTTAATATGCTCTGCCAACAATGATCGTGACTGGCTGATTCGTGTAAATATAACAATAATAGTAATGAAACTGATTATAGGTAATTATGATGCATTAATAGTGATCCAGTGGGCTGTCATGTGTAGCACATCCATATACCGCTTTCAAGAACAGAGGAGTAATGAGATATTGTTATTTGCAGGCACAATGTTTGTGGGCGAAGTTGGTTTAAAATAAGGAGCTACATACATTTGCAGCCAAGTCTTAATCCTCTTCCTATTGCTATTTAGCCTTGATATACTTGTAGAATGTGATACACGAACCGGAGGTAGAAAGGGCTGTTTAGATGTTGGAGGATGATCTCTTTCAAAGGATTGTATCCGTTGGGCTTATTGTATGTCCAGATGTCCTGTTGCTAGGTTATGGGTGAGGTAACAAGAGACAGTAAAGCATGAAAGGCTTTGTGGGCTGTCGTTTGCAGCACATCCATGTACTGCTTTCAAAAACAGTGGAGCAATGAGATATTATTTATTTACAAACCCCGATGCTTGTGGGCTAAGTGTGTTTAAAATGAGGAGCTGCACACTTTTGCAGCCATGTCGTAACCCTCTTCCTATTGCTATTTTGCCCTGACATACTAGTGGAATGTGATAGAGGAACTGGAGGTAGCAATGGGTGTCGAGATGTTGGCAGATGATCTTTTTCAAAGGATTGTAGCCGTCGGTCTTCTTATGTCTAGATATGTTGTTGCTAGGTTATGGTTGAAGTGACAAGACCGGAAAGTATGATAGGCTCCGTGGGCTGTCGTGCGCTGCACTTCCATGTACCGCTTTCAAGAACAGAAAAGCAATGAGATATTGTTATTTGCAAGCCACAATGCTTGTGGGCTAAGTGTGTTTAAAATGAGGAGCTGCACACATTTGCAGCCATGTTGTAATCCTCTTCCTATTGCTATTTTTGCCCTGACATACTTGTGGAATGTGCTACAGGACCCGAGGTAGAAAAGGCTATCCAGATGTTGAAGGATGATCTTTTTCAAAGGATTGTAGCTGTCAGGCTTGGTATGTATAGATGTGTTGTTGCTAACTTATGGCTGAGGTAACAAGAGACAAGACAAGAAAGTATGATAGGCTTTGTGGGCTGTCGTGCACGGCACATTCGTGTACTGCCTTCAAGAACACGGGAGCAATGAGATATTGTTATTTGCAAGCGACGATGCTTTTGGGTTAAGAGTGTTTAAAATGAGGAGCTGTGCAAATTTGCAGTCATGTCTTAATCCTCTTCCTATTGCTATTTTACCCTGACATACTTGTGGAATGTGCTAGAGGAACCGGAGGTAGCGAAGGCTGTCAAGATGTTGGCGGATGTTCTTTTTCAAAGGATTATAGTCGTCAGGCATGGTATGTCCAAGTATGTCGTTGCTAGGTTATAGTTGAGATATTAAGAGACAGGAAAGCATGAAAGGCTTTGTAGGCTGTCGTGCGCAGCACATCCATTTACCACTTTCAAGAATAGAGGAGCAATGATATATTGTTATTTGCAAGCCCCGATGTTTGTGGGCTGAGTGTGTTTAAAATGAGTAGTTGTACACATTTGCAGCCATTTCTTAATCTTCTTCCTATTGCTATTTTGCCCTTACATACTTGTGGAATGTGCTAGAGGAACTAGAGGTAGTAAGGGCTGTCCAGATGTTGGAATATGATCTTTTTTAAAGGATTGTAGCCATCAGTCTTGGTATGTCCAGATATGTTGTTGCTAGGTTAAGGTAACAAGAAATAGGAAAGTATGATAGGCTTCCTGGAAAGGATCGCAGATGAAGCAAAGCCCAATTTAGGATTAATGTTTGCATATGGTAGCCTTACAGAACTGTCTGTCAACTGCTAGAAGCATCCAAATAGCATTCGGTTAGGGTACTTACGGGGCCCAGCTGGTATGCCAATATACGTGGGTATAGGACGAAAAACACAAAATTCTGAAAAAATTTCACTGAGCTTCGTATGGCAATGGAAAGTGCGTATACGAAATATTTTTTTTCAGAATTCCTCTAACTTACATAGTTATAGGGTAATTAGTGAAAGAAACCCAATAAACCAAAAACATTGATCCCTACAAGAAAATGCAGTATTTTTTTGTTATCGTAAATTTTGATAGTTATTGCATTCTAATATAAAACAAATTGCGATCAATGGCACCCGTATAGATTCCTTAAAGGCATGTTATTGCCTAGACCCTCAGGAACAGATTGATTGAACGATATGCAGCTTGCAACAATGTTCACCGTGAAAGGTGTGGAATCATGACGTGATGTAATTCTTAAATCCATTATCAAACATATTTGCTGGTTGTAATCAGTGAGACCACCATGCTGATACACAGTGATCTCTGTCCCCACACTACCAGAATGCTACAGCATTATTTGAATTGACTGGGAATCCAAGTGATGGCATGACCAACTTGGTCACCAGTTTATATTGTACGGGATTTATTATACAGGAGGGTTTCAGGCTGCTCAAACCACCACAAAATATTTAGGGAGCCTACACGGGCTCCTTGTCAAGGAGTGGAGTAACATGCCACAGGAACATGGGTTAGGTGGTGCAAATGTTTTATCAATGCAAGGGATGCAACGCCAACAATTGCATTTAACTTTCTACCATTTTTTTCAGTTAACATTTTTATTTTCATAAGGAAAATATTTTTTTTTTCCTGTAGGGCAAACGAGTCCCTTGATGTTAGTGGAAGGATATTAAATAAGAAAATATCGTTTTCATTCGTTAATAACTATCCCAGTTATATCATATCATTGTTTGAACTCTGTTTCAGTTCATGCTCGTTTAAATTTGTTAAGCAGTATATATATATATATATATATATATATATATATATATATACACATATATATACATATATATATATATATATATATATATATATATATATATATATATATACATATATATATATATATATATATATATACATAAATAAATATATGTATACACTATATAATAAAGACAGTGCCAGGATATATATATATATATATATATATATATATATATATACGTATATATATATATATATATATACGTATATATATATATATATATATATATATATATATATATATATATATATATGCATATATGAAGGATTTTTTCCTAATAAAAAATTTAATAATGAAGTCTGATGCAAATAATTTTGTGATCTTGAGATGCTAATTGGTAATACGTTTAAATATCTCAACCTAAAAGTCTTTCGATACACAATTATTTTGATATGTTTAACCGATGAAAAATGTTTTACCATTAATTTTACCATTACTTTTCTAAGAAATTTTCCTTTTGCCATGTGCAATACGGCAACATATTTTTGTCTCATTTGTCATAATTTATTTTGCCAATTAAATATCTCATTTACCTTGTCAATGTAAATTAAAAACTGGTAATAATCTATTTTGCTAATTAAATATCCCAAAATACCTTATCAATATAAATTAAAAACTGCTCATTTCACGAAAGGATATAAGTACGAAGACCCAATTAAGAAGTTATGAAAATTTCAGTCAATTGCTTCTCCGGTAATTATCCAATAAGTATTTAGAGACAATTAATTTATAAAATCTCCAGATTCCTAATAATGCAATGCGATAAAATGTAAAACAATCTCATTTCATAATAAAGTTTTTCAAACCTCCCGAGTTCTCGATTATTAATTTGGTCAACAGGAAAATAATTAAAGCTAATTTCTTCGGTGATAGCCTAATAAATATTAACTTTTCTGTAATGAGATTCAGAGTTGTATAAAAAATAATTAGGTCATGCTAATAGCCTCTCTGTTTCATTGTATAATATAATCATTGAATAAAAGAATACATGTAATTAACTACTCGTTAATGAAATAAGATTATGAAGTAAAATAAATTCGATTGCTGTGTATTTATCATCATTATCATTATCATTACTTGCTAAGCTACAGCCCTAGTTGATAAAGCAAGATGCTATAAGCCCAGGGGCTCCAACAGTGAAAATTACCCAGCGAGGAAAGGAAACAAGGAAAAATCAAATATTTTAGGAAGCGTAGCAACATTAAAATAAATAACTTCCATATAAACTATAAAACTTTAACAAAATAAGAGGAAGAGAAATAAGTAGAACAGTGTGCCCGAGTGTACCCTCAAGCAAGAGAACTCTAACCCAAAACAGTAGAGACCATGATACATAGGCTATGGCACTACCTAATTCTAAAGAACAATGGTTTGATTTTGGAGTGTCCTTCTCTTAGAAGAGCCGCTTACCATAGCTAAAGAGTCTCCTCTGCCCCTACCAAGAGGAAAGTGGCCACTGAATAATTACAGTTCAGTAATTAACCCGTTGGGTGAAGAAGAATTGTTTGGTAATCTCAGTGTTGTCAGTTGTATGAGGACATAGGAGAATATGTAAAGAATAGGCCAGACTATTCTGTTTGAATTTAGGCAAAGGGAAAATAAGCCGTAACCAGAGAGAAGGATACAATGTACGTCTGTCTGGCCAGTCAAAGCACCTCATGATTCTATAGCGGTAGTATCTCAAAGAATGGCTGGTGCCCTGGCCAACCTGCTACCTATAGTTTATAGTTGGGAAAAAAAAAACCTCTGGCTTTCCCCTACTGGAAATAGACATGTCTATGTGCAATGAGAAAGAGCACATAAATATCATGAAATCACAGTGTTTGGCAAATATGTTAATATACAGTATTCATATGTATATTTATTCATATATTTATACATACATATATAATTTATATGTATGTATATAAGTATAATATCTTTTTTTCACGTCGGACAGTACAAATATGAATATTATATAATACTCCGAGAATTACGACATTAGGGTATGTAAATATAACGATAGAAATTGAAAAAAAAAAAAAAAAAACGGAAAAATAATGAAAAAACAAACCTCGTTAATTAAGCGACCAATTTTTCTCGTTCTTTTGCGAAGATCCCCTTTCGACCACCGCCCTTTTCTGCCCTCCTTCCGACCCCCACCCTTTTCTTCCTACCTTTGGACCCTCCCCTTTTCCGACCCTCGCCCTTTTCCGCCCTCCTTCCGACTACCGGCCTTTTCCACCCCTCTTCCGACCCCCGCCCTTTTCCTCCTCCCTTCTGACTACCGCTGTTTTCCACCCTCCTTGCGACCCTCGCCCTTTTCTTCCCCCCTTTGGACCCTCCCCTTTTCCTACCCCCGCCCTTTTCCTCCCCCCTTCCGACCACCACCCTTTTCCACCTCCCTTCTGACCTCCGCCCTTTCCTGCCCTCCTTCCGACCGCCGCCCTTTTCCTCCTCCCTTCCGACTACCGCTCTTTTCCACCCTCCTTGCGACCCCCGCCCTTTTCTTCCCCCCTTTTGACCCTCCCCTTTTCCAACCCCCTTCCGACCACCACCCTTTTCCACCTCCCTTCTGACCTCCGCCCTATTCTGCCCTCCTTCCGATCCCCGCCCTTTTCTGGCCCCCTACCGACCCCCGCCCTTTTCTGGCCCCCTTCCAACCCCCGCCCTTTTCTGCATCGCTTCCGACCCCCGCCCTTTTACGCCCCACTTTCGACCCCTGCCCTTTTCCACCCCTTTCCAATCTCTGCCCTTTTCCGGCCCCCTTCCGACCCCACATTTTTCCGCTCCTCTTCCCACCCCGCCCCCTTCCACCCCCAGTTCAACCCCCACCCTTTTCCGCCCCCCTTCCGACCTCCGCCCTTTCCCCTCTTCCGACCCCCGCCCTTTTCCGCCTTCTTTGCAACTCCTGCCCTTTTCCGCCCCACCCTCCGACACCCACCGTTTTCCGCTCCTCTTCCGCCCACGCCCTTTCCCTTCTGACCCCCGTCCTTTTCCGCACACCTTCCGACCCCCGCCCTTTTCCGCCCCCTTTCCGACCCCTGCCCTTTTCCACCCCCTTTCCGACCCCTGCCCTTTTCCGGCCCCCTTCCGCCCCTGTGACTTTTTAGATCTCGTGATATATATCAATAATTCGTAAGATATAACAAGCATAAAAAACTATCAAAGGTCTGACCAGCCAAAGTCAAATCGTGTGCAATTGCAAATTGGATGTTATGTGCCGGGAGGCCTTTTACTCACGTCAAATATTTGATCTTCTTGTCGAACTGAAGAATGTATGCATTTTGATGTATGCTCAGTTTCAGTGCTTGGATAAGCCTTATGATTTAAGTTAATTTGAAATATGTATATATATATATATATATATGTGTGTGTGTGTGTGTGTGTGTGTGTGTATGTGTGTGTATATATACATATATAAATATAAATATATATATATATATATATATATATGTATATACTGTATATGTATTTATATGTATATATATCTATATGTACATATATACATATATATACATATAAATATGTATATATATGTATATATACATGTACATATGTATATATATATATATATATATATATATAAAACTTTATTATATATATTCATATAAAGTACGTTTTATATATATATATATACATATATATATATATATATATATATATATATATATATATATATATATATATATATATAGATAATTGGTTAGAAGTATTTCGTTCAACCAATCAGCTAGTAGGAAACTTTTCTGAGTCAGTGCAAATGTGTCTCATTAAAAAGTATCGAGTATAGGACAAAGGCTTTGTAAATCTCATTTCCTATTTACGGCATATAACATAACCTTTTGTTATCGCGAAGTGAATGGCCTTATGGGAAATGCTAAAATTATCGGGAACGAATCTCACCCATCCCATAGCACAGTCATTCAGTTATAATGAGGGGGTGAGGAGGTGGGGCAGCTGATAATTTCGGCGGCAGGCTCAATAACTTCTATACCAATGATTATATTTAAATGTAATTTCTAGGTATTGTTTAGAAATATATAAGCTTTGTTTCTACCGATTTTCATGTTCATACCTCCTATAGGCATCCTCTGGCTGTCACATTTGTTCGTAATTGACTATTTTTAGCTAAAAAATCAGTGAGGCGGAGCAAACTACTCCTAGAGTTTTACAGATATCCAAATGATTTTCACAGGGTTTGAGGGGTGTTATGTGAACTACAATCATATAGATTTTCGTATTGATATTTGTTATAGAAAAGTCACATTAGCCATGTTTTCGATATCCACGGGAGGTCGATTTTCGGTGGCGCCAGAAATTACCTTTAGAAAAATTCCCATATCTAAATGAAATTTTCAAGGGTTTATGAGATGAGTATTTACGTTGTCCATACTAATTTGCATGTTGATATCTACCATAGAAACACCATAGCAAACGTTTATTTCGATATGGGTTGAATGTTTTTTTGGCGGTGGAGTAAATTGTTCTGAGAATAATTCCCATATCAAAATGAAAATTTCAGGATTGATGTGAAACAGTGATTTTGTTCCTGCCAAATTTCATGGTAATCTGTACAATTGGAAAGGCACAGCTATCATGTAGCCTTTTTAAATATGGTGTTAATGTAGCAACGTTACAGTGAAGTGCGTGATAGTGAGCGACATCAACCAGGGACAATGCCGATCTCATAAACAATATCTGTCCCGAGTTGCAGCTAGGTAATTTGTACCTAACCTAACTTAACCTAACTTGACTGTATATTCTGCATACGACTTTCTTCAGTTGTTAGATTTCTAATAGGTTAACACATGCAGTTGACTATGTTATTATTATTATTATTATTATTATTATTATTATTAATAGCCGAGCTACAACCCTAGTTGGAAAAGCAAGATTGCTATAAGCCCAAGGGCTCCAACAGGGAAAAATAGCCCAGTGAGGAAAGGAAATAAGGAAAAATAATAAATGATGAGAACAAATTAACAATAAATCATTCTAAGAACAGTAACAACGTCAAAACAGACATGTCATATGTGAACTATAAAAAGACTTATGTCAGCCTGTTCAACATAAAAACCGATATATTTCAAGTTAGTAATATTAGAAATATTTATATGCAGGACTTGAACAGGATAAGCATCCCATAAATACGGATTCAGCCTTACAGGCAGATTGTGGCCCATGCATAATACTCTGGAGTTCCCTAAACCTTTCGGTCAAATACCATACGTCATTGTAAAGTATGCCATAATTCAGAAAATGATCAAGTGGACGATATATTCCCGGGAAATAAATAGCCGCGAGTGTCTCTTGGATTGGATCCCTTAGCAGTTCAACGTGATTTATTTTTGTCGTTGGTGTGGTGTCTGTGATCAGTATTCCTGGTATTGCGCACTACGGGGGAAATTTTACTTTGCCCGCTCTACCCATACTCAAGGTCCTTTAATGGGGCCCATGCTATGGCCCTTCTCTCTCCTATCTTCTTTTTTTTCTTTCTTACGTTTTATTCTTGATTCATTTAATTGTTTTCGTTGAAAATTGGAAATTTATACAGACTATTTTGGAATAAAAGATAATTAATTG
>NC_090763.1:8189903-8192403 GCF_036898095.1 Palaemon carinicauda
GCGCTATACACGTGATTTGTGTGGAGTACAGAATCTACAGCGTGGCTGTAGGCGCTCCAGTAATAAGTAGTAATCTGAAAAATAAGTAGGAAGCTCCAGAATCAGTACTAATATCTTAAATAAGTAGTATTCTAGAAAATAAGCAGTAATCTCGCTTATATATAGTATTCTCAAGAAATGGTAGTAATCTCAGTAATAATAGCAATTTCAATGATATGTAGTAATCCCAAGAATAAGTAGTAATATTAATATTAAGTAATAATCCCGAGACTAAGTAGTAATCTTGATAATAAGTAGTAATCTTAATTAGTAGTAATCCCAGGGATAAGTAGTAATCCCACGAATAAGTAGTAATCTTAACAATAAATAGTAATCCCGAGAATAAGTAGTAATCTTGATAAGTAGCAATCCCAAGAATAAGTATTAATCCCAAGAATAACTAGTAATCTTGATAATAAGTAGTAATCCCGAGAATATGTTGCAATTCCGAGAATAAGTAGTAATCCCGAGAATAAGCAGTAATCCCGAGAATAAGCAGTAATCCTAAGAATAAGTAGTGATCCTGAGAATAAGTAGTAATCCTGAAAATAAGTAGTAATCTCAAGCATAAGTAGTAATCCTGAGAATAAGTAGTAATCCCGAGAATAAATAGTAATCCCAAGAATAAGCAGTAATACCGAGAATAAATAGTATTCTTAATAAGTAGTAATTCCAAGAACAAGTAGTAATTTTAGTAACAAATAGTAGATAGAAAACGCAACTGTAAGCTCTCCCTCTGCTATTCAGTTTCTCTCCCAATTCCTTTGTATGTTGCTACAATAGTAAGCGAGAAATTCTTCAATAACAACTTGGCTTGGCTTATGGACTCAAAAGGGCTGATTAATCTCCTTTTAATGATAAAATTACAAAGGCAAGTGCAGAAAAATGTCTTTTCGAAGGAAATTCTTTGTTATTGGAGTTTTCCTGTTTGAAAACCAAAGTCAACCAGTTTTCTATAGATTGTGAAACATGGAAGTAATGTCCTTTAATGGGAACGTCAGGGAAATCTTTGAAAGAAGCCTTTGTAAAATTAACCTTTGTATTTGCGGTTTTTACAATGCTTAAAAGTTCACTGATTTTTTTTTCTCATAAAGTCTTCTATAAGTTTGTTCAGTATAAAGGAGTAGATACGTGGGATTACGTGGGGTACGTGGCAGTGAATGGTGGAGTGAAGGAGCGAAGGTAAAAGTGGAAGAGAAAAAGAGAGCTTTTGAAGAATGGCTGCAGAGTAATAGTGTAGAGAAGTATGAAAGATATAGAGAGAAAAATGTGGAAGTAAAGCGCAAGGTAAGTGATGTAAAGAGGGCAGCTGACCTGAGGTGGGGTCAGGGATTGGGTCATTCATATGAAGAGAATAAGAAGAAGTTTTGGAAAGAAGTGAGGAGAGTAATGAAGGCTGGTTCAAGAATTGAAGAGACGGTGAAAGATGGAAATGGAAGGTTGTTAAAAGGAGAGGAGGCAAGGAAAAGGTAGGCGGAATATTTTGAAAGTTTACTGAATGTTATGGATAATAAGGAAACAGATATAATTGCTGTTGCAGGTGTTGAGGTGCCGGTGATGGGAGTTGAGAATGAGAGAGAGATTACAAGAGAGGAAGTGAGGAGAGCACTAGATGAAACGAGAGTAGGAAAAGTATCTGGTATGGATGGTGTGAGAGCTGAGATTTGGGGGAAGGGGGTGTGACTGTACTTGAATGGTTGGTGAGATTGTTTAATATGTGTTTTGTGTTGTCAATGGTACCAGTAGGTTGGGTTTGTGCGTGTATTGTACCACTGTATAAGGGTAAGGGAAATGTGCATGAGCGTTGTAATTCAAGGGGTATTAGTTTGTTGAGTGTAGTTGGAAAAGTGTTTGGTAGAGTACTGATTAATAGGATTAAGGATAAAACAGAGAATGCAAGCTTAGAAGTACAGGGTGGTTTTAGAAGAGGTAGGGGATGTATGAATCAGATTTTTACAGTTAGGCAGATATATGAGAAATATTTAGCAAAAGGTAAGGAGGTGTATGTTGCGCTTATGGATCTGGAAAAAGCGTATGATAGAGTTGATAGGGAAGCAATGTGGAATGTGATGAGGTTATATGGAGTTGGTGGAAGGTTGTTGCAAGCAGTGAAAAGTTTCTACAAAGGTAGTAAAGCATGTGTTAGGATAGGAAATGAAGTGAGCGATTTGTTTCCGGTGAGAGTGGGGCTGAGATAGGGATGTGTGATGTCACCGTGGTTGTTTAACTTGCATGTTGATGGAGTGGTGAGAGAGGTGAATGCTCGAGTGCTTGGACGAGGATTGAAACTGGTAGACGAGAATGACCATGAATGGGAGGTAAATCAGTTGTCGTTTGCGGATGATACTGTACTGGTTGCAGATGCGGAAGAGAAGCTTGGCCGATTAGTAACAATTTGGAAGGGTGTGTGAGAGAAGGAAGTTGAGAGTTAATGTGGGTAAGAGTAAGGTTATGCGATGTA
>NC_090763.1:8197403-8199903 GCF_036898095.1 Palaemon carinicauda
AGTATGTACAATTATACATACATGTGAAAGATAGCCAATATGATGTGCAGAATTCTTAAGCGAGAATTTGCTTGACACTAACAGTCACGTCCGCTTTAAGAAATGAAAATTCATGAATCTAGCAGATCTCTTTGCATATAAATGCGTCGAGTTTTTTGCATTCTGTCGTATATTTAAATTATCATTAAAACTTTCTTTTATAAAACTGGACTCTGGTGTTTTTTAAACGAGTTGTTAGATTGAACTAATTTCTTATCACATGACCAATTGATTGTGTTATATATATATATATATATATATATATATATAAATATATATATATATATATATATATATATATATATATATAAATATATATATATATATATGTATATATATGCATGCATGTATGTATATATATATATATATATATATATATATATATATATATATATATATATATATATATATATTGTATATATATTTTTTTAAACTGGACTCTGGTGTTGTTAGATTGAACTAATTTCTAATCACATAACCAAAAGTTTGTCTAATTTTTCTTCTTCTGGTTTTGTTAAAGTTTTTATAGTTTATATCCTGAAATATTTATTTTGGTGTTGTTACTGTTCTTAAAATATTTTATTTTCCCTTGCTGCCTTTCCTCACAAGGCTGTTTTCCCTGTTGGGGCCCCTGGGCTTATAGCATCCTGCTTTTCCAACTAGGGTTGTAGTTCAGCAAGTAATAATAATAATAATAATAATAATAATAATAATAATAATTGACTGTGTTATTTTGATCTCTTAACGAGTACATAGAAATTTGCATTAAAAAAAAAACGGTAAATATTTGGCAACATTTATTCCAGGATTTTTACCGTTTTAAAAACGGATATATTGACGTAAAGGAGTGATATCACGGTCACCAACCCTTATGGCAAAATTACCATCGCCCGTATTTTATTAAAATACGGAGAATTTCCGATTAAAATTACGGTTTTTTTTTAACAGTGGGGACAACCAGTTTTCTAGAGCCTATCTTACACTTTTCTAATGTTGTTTAATTCCTTTTTCGAGGGCTTTACCTATTTGGCTTATATGACATTTATTTCACATAAATTCAATGGAATTTGATATACACATCCTAATGTACTATCAAGAGAATTTTCTTATGAGATCTGTTTTAATTATGTTATTTTTCTTAAAAAACTACACTGATATCTTTAAAATTATTATATGACGGTCCAATGAGCTTTATATATTATAGTTTTCTCTAACGTTCTTACCAAAGAACGTCTTTTTACGTTCTTATAAAATGATCTTATAAAATTTTGTGGTACACTGTTGAAAAAAATACCCTAATCTCAATCGGAAAATCTCCGTATAAATATACTGTTCTCATCCGTAATTTTACATTATTTTTTATTATCTTTTAGGGGTTGGTGGCCGTAATATCACTCCTTTACGTCAATATATCCGTTTTTAAAACGGTAAAAATCCTGGCAAAAATTTTGTCAGGCATTTACCGTTTATTTTATGCAAATTTTCAACCGTGTACACTTATTCTTCAACTCTAGTAAAATCTATTGTTGGTACCAAGCTATTCAACCTATGTAAAAAAGTTATCTTTTCATTTCCTGGCCACAAAACATTATGCTATCAGATATCCAAACCACTTTACATTACCAGGTATTATGTTACTTAAGATTCTGCTTTCAAAAAAAATCCCATTTATAACTTGCTCAGTAATGGAACGAAGAAAGAAATTTGTAACAAGAGAATTTCTTGAATCAGACCTGAATTTAATGATAACTAATTTCTCGCTTAACCACTATGTACCTCATATTGTAAATGCCTGTGCGACATTAACCTTCCTGATATACATCGTAATTCACGCACGCACACACACACACACACACACATATATATATATATATATATATATATATATATATATATATATATATATATATATACTGTATATATATGTATATATATGCATGCATGTATGTATATATATATATATATATATATATATATATATATATATATATATATATATATATATAATTTGCTGTTACTTGTGTGTATTTTGCATTTATTCATTAATATGTAAGATATGTACAAATATGCATGTATATGTATGTTAATATTGGTAGGGTGTATATGCATAAATGCATTAATGTGTATATACATGTATACATATGTGCAAGTATGTATATGGCTCTGTATGTATCTAGGTATATGCATGTCATGTGTGTAGTTATGCATGCTTGTATGTTACTATATATACAAGGTTAAATATTTAAGAAAATGGTCATAAGCTCCACCCACGAAAATACCTATGACCATCGGTCCTCGCAGGTAGCATCTTTTTTTTTTCCAATATATTGGGCTGCAAGTATTTGTAGGCATATTTGTATTCTTACTCCATCATATATATTGTACAGAATCTCTCTCAATAAATCAGTCCTCTTGAAGAAGTAAGAAAAAACATACTTCGCTTTGCTCTATATTTTATACC
>NC_090763.1:8209903-8212403 GCF_036898095.1 Palaemon carinicauda
TTGTTATTATCTTTTACGGGTTGGTTACCGTAATATCACTCCTTTACGCCAATATATCCGTTTATAAAACCGTAAAAATTCAGGAATAAATGTAGCCAGACATTTATCGTTTTTTTAATATATTTTTTTTTTGTATCAGTGTACGTGTTTCACACAAGTTAACGAAGAGCTTTCAACTATTCGTGCTGAATGTACGCAATCGCATTTAGCCCAACAACAAAGAGCTCTTGGGTCTGCCCCAATCTTTTCCACTCCCAGTGTACTTCACTTCAACACTATTCCCTTCAATCCTTACAATCCTAACTCCCCCCCCCCCCAGAATGAAATCATGGATAATGGGGCCAGAAAATGAATGCATATTGCAGTGAACTACACCAACAGAGGGTTCGCCGTTTTTCATAGGCCTCACAAAAGATGATTTATCCGCCCATTTTTTGAATAAGGCGGAAGCTCTTTTCCTCACCCTTATTATTCTCTTGAGAGAGCCAAATCCTTTCTGATCATATTCTATAGAAGAGGCTGATCCCTTTATCCAGTCACTTAGGAATTCTTCAACTCTTCTTTTTTTTCAGCTTTTTATCTCCGCTTAAGATGATTATCCCATCTTTCCCGCTGGTTAATTCAAATTTTTGCGAAGCGAAATTGTTTCACCAAACGTTCAGCTGGGCTCCACAAGGCACTATTATTATTATTATTATTATTATTATTATTATTATTAGCCAAGCTACAACCCTAGTTGGAAAAGCAAGATGCTATAAGCCCAAGGGCTCCAATGGGAAAAATCAGCCCAGTGAGGAAAGGAAATAAGGAAATAAATAAATGATGAGAACAAATTAACAATAATTCATTCTAAAAACAGTAACAACGTCAAATCATATATGCCCTATATAAACTATTAACAACGTCAAAAACATATGTCATTTTTGGGCTCGGCCATGTCGTCCTGATGGAAGGCTCCCCTATCCCCTAGGTAGCCCCTCCAAGGGACACCTGCTACAGTGACACTCCCAGAGAAACAAACCGAAGGCTTCCGGAACTCCAACTGCCGGCGCGTTCCATCCACAACACAACCCTAAGGACATCGCTCAAAATCAGGGGACGCACCTTCAGACAGAGTTGAAGAGTTGGAAAACCCAGGACTACATGGCTGAGTCACCAAGGGTTCAGCTGGGCTCCACAAGGCACTAGAGGAGTTGGAAGACCCAGGCCTATATGGCTGAGGATTATTAAGCGCTAAGTAGATGATGAATGGAGAAGTATTGAATTAAAAGCTCAAGATAGAGACGACTGGTGAAATCTAACTGAGGCCTTTTGCGTCATTAGGCGTAGGAGGAGATGATGATGATGATGATGATATTTCCTTTTCAGTATTTTCTTTTCAATATATTCCTGTAGATTTTAGTATGTTGTTCTCCTAGATGTCATTGGTTCTAGTGAAATTGTAGGATTTCATGAAGCACTTAACCTATCTACCCCTATTTCCTTATTTTTCTTTACTTTTAAGATCTGTTTTATGCATTTTATAAAATGATTCTCATTTCCTCTCCCTTAGTTTTTTCCCCACGATCCTTCATCAGCTTTTTACATGGTAATTTGGCCTCTTGAAGGTTCGGTGTGACTTATTGCTATCAGGGTTGTGGTGGCCGATATGGTAACGTCCCTGACTGGTGAACACCAGATTGGGGTTAGAGTCCCGCTCAAACTTTTTAGTTCCTTTGGTCGCTGCAACCTCACTATCCCTGTGAGCTAAGAATGGTGGTTTTGGGGAGCCTATAGGTCTATCTGCTGAGTCATCAACAGCCATTGCCTTGCCCTCCTTGGTCCTAGCTTGGGTGGAGAGGGGGCTTGGTCGCTGATCATGTATATATGGTCAGTCTCTAGGGTATTGTCCTGCTTGATAAGGCAATGTCACTGTCCCTGGCTTCTGCCACTCATGAACGGCTTGTAAACCTTTAAAGCCTTCTAAAAGATTCGCATTACCTTTTGGTTAGGAGTGAAATTGACGTTATTATAATATTACCTATTTTATCAAAAGGTCTAATGAGAAAGATCTTTCTAGTTTCATGATTTTTACTGTGGTTTTATATAGCTCTTCAGTTGTAATTTTACTTCAACTATGAACAATACTCTAGTTTAGGGTAGTGCCATAGCCTCTGTACCATTGTTTTCCACTGTCTTGGGTTAGAGATCTCTTGCTTGAGGGTACACTCGGCCTCACTATATTGTTTCTCTTCTCGTTATTTTGTAGTTTTTATTCTCTTGTTATTTTCAAGTTTTTATAGTTTACATATGGAAAATTTATTTTGGTGTTATAATTGTTATTAAACTTTTCTTGTAGTTTTCCTTATTTCCTTTCCTCACTGGGCTATTTATTATTATTATTATTATTATTATTATTATTATTATTATTATTATTATTATTATTACTAGCCGAGCTACAACCCTAGTTGGAAAAGCAAGATGCTATAAGCCCAAGGGTTCCAATATAGGAAAATAGCCC
>NC_090763.1:8217403-8227556 GCF_036898095.1 Palaemon carinicauda
TAGTAAAATACAGGCGACCGTAATTTTGCATTATTTTGTTATTACCTTTTAGAGTTGGTGACCGTAACATCACTCTTTTAGGTTATTGTAACCGTTTTTAAAACGGTAAAAATCCTGGAATTAATGTTGGCAGACTTTTACCGTTTTTTTTAATATAAATTTTTAAGTGTATGTATATTTACTATATATATTCATGCATATATTAATAGTTATCACCCAGTATTAGTATACTATTGGACAAAGGCCTTCGATATCCTTCCACTCAATTTTATTTATGGTTTTTTTTATACTAGTTTATAAACGCAAATTTCCATAGTTCGTCAATCCATCGTCGTCTTTCCTAATTCTATTTCGTTTGTAATCGCTAAGGATCCATTTTCTTATTGTTAATGTCCATCTATTATCGGTTATTTTCTGTATGTCTCACCAATGTCCACAAACACCTACACACACACACACACACACGCACACACACACACACACATATATATATATATATATGTAATTATTATTATTATTATTATTATTATTATTATTACTTGCTAATCTACAACCCTAGTTGGAAACGCAGAATGATATAAACCCGAGGGCTCCAACAGAGAAAATAGCCCTGTGAGGAAAGGAAATAAGGAAAATACAATAAAATTAATTAACAATCAATATATAATATTCTAAGAACAGTAACATTACAATAAATATTTCATATATAAACTATAAAAACTTTGAAAAAACCAAGAGGAAGGGAAAGAAAAAAAATTGAGTGAGGCATTCACTGTAGCAATAACTGAACCTTACTGTATGTCATCTTTATCATTAATTTGTCATTTAATAATAATAATATAGTAATAATAATAATAATAATAATAATAATAATAATAACAATAACAATAACAATAATAATAATAATATCATTATCATCATTATCATTATCATTATTATTATTATTATTATTATTATTATTATTTTTGTTGTTGTTGTTGTTGTTGTTATAGACCATTCAGTTACCACCAAGCTAAGCATTCAAGTAATATGTTTACAACGCGTATCAGTGCCTCCCAGACAACAATAACAAGCTAATTCCCTTCGTAATGTAATTCCGTGAAATTTAATACTCGGAAATTACTCAAACGACCAGAAAAAAAGATATGAATTACAACCTTGTTATTGCACAGTGACACTATCTGCAGCGCGTTCAATAAACACATCCCAGAAGCAGTTAACAGCCTTGCAAATTAATGCCTACTTGACACAGCCTTTAATTTAGAAACATTACGTGTAACGTTAGATGAAATAAGCGTTTGCCGAGTCTGCATTTTCCTTTTAAAGGTTTAAAGGTCGGTCGTGAATGGCAGAGACAAGGGCAGTAACAAACTCCTAGAGAAGGTCTTCATTTTCCTTTTAAAGGTTTAAAGGTCACTCATGAATGGCAGAGACAAGGGCTAGTGACAATGTCTTAGAGAGCGTATGCATTTTCCTTTTAAAGGTTTAAAGGTCACTCATGAATGGCAGAGACAAGGGCAGTAACAAACTCCTAGAGAAGGTCTTCATTTTCCTTTTAAAGGTTTAAAGGTCACTCATGAATAGCAAAGACAAGGGCAGTGACAATGTCCTTGAGGAAGTCTGCATTTTCCTTTTAAATGTTTAAAGGTCGGTCATGAATGGCAGAGACAAAGGGTAGTGACAATGCCCTAGAGAACGTCTGCATTTTCTTTTTAAAGGTTTAAAGGTCACTCATGAATGGCAGAGACAAGGGCAGTAACAAACTCCTAGAGAAGGTCTTCATTTTCCTTTTAAAGGTTTAAAGGTCACTCATGAATGGCAGAGACAAGGGCTAGTGACAATGTCCTAGAGAAAGTCTGCATTTTCCTTTTAAAGGTTTAAAGGTCGCTCATGAATGGCAGAGACAAGGGCAGTGACAATGTCTTAGAGAAAGTCTGCATTTTCCTTTTTAAAGGTTTAAAGGTCACTCATGAATGGCAGAGACAAGGTGCAGTGTCAATGTCCTAGAGAAAGTGTGCATTTTCCTTTTAAAGGTTTAAAGTTCGGTCATGAATGGCAGAGACAAGGGCAGTGACAATGTCCTAGAGAAAGTGTGCATTTTCCTTTTAAAGGTTTAAAGGTCGGTCATGAATGGCAGAGACAAGGGCAGTGACAATGTACTAGAGGAAGTCTGCATTTTCCTTTTAAAGGTTTAAAGGTCGCTCATGAATGGCAGAGACAAGGGCAGTGGCAATGTACTAGAGGAAGTCTGCATTTTCCTTTTAAAGATTTAAAGGTCGGTCATGAATGGCAGAGACAAGGTGCTGTGTCAATGTCCTAGAGAAAGTGTGCATTTTCCTTTTAAAGGTTTAAAGGTCGGTCATGAATGGCAGAGACAAGGGCAGTGACAATGTACTAGAGAAAGTGTGCATTTTCCTTTTAAAGGTTTAAAGGTCGCTCATGAATGGCAGAGACAAGGGCAGTGGCAATGTACTAGAGGAAGTCTGCATTTTCCTTTTAAAGATTTAAAGGTCACTCATGAATGGCAGAGACAAGGTGCAGTGTCAATGTCCTAGAGAAAGTGTGCATTTTCCTTTTAAAGGTTTAAAGGTCGCTCATGAATGGCAGAGACAAGGGCAGTGATAATGTACTAGAGGAAGTCTGCATTTTCCTTTTAAAGATTTAAAGGTCACTCATGAATGGCAGAGACAAGGTGCAGTGTCAATGTCCTAGAGAAAGTGTGCATTTTCCTTTTAAAGGTTTAAAGGTCGCTCATGAATGGCAGAGACAAGGTGCAGTGTCAATGTCCTAGAGAAAGTGTGCATTTTCCTTTTAAAGGTTTAAAGGTCGGTCATGAATGGCAGAGACAAGGGCAGTGACAATGTAATAGAGAAAGTGTGCATTTTCCTTTTAAAGGTTTAAAGGTCGCTCATGAATGGCAGAGACAAGGACAGTGACAATGTACTAGAGGAAGTCTGCATTTTCCTTTTAAAGATTTAAAGGTCACTCATGAATGGCAGAGACAAGGTGCAGTGTCAATGTCCTAGAGAAAGTGTGCATTTTCCTTTTAAAGGTTTAAAGGTCGGTCATGAATGGCAGAGACAAGGGCAGTGACAATGTCCTAGAGAAAGTGTGCATTTTCCTTTTAAAGATTTAAAGGTCACTCATGAATGGCAGAGACAAGGTGCAGTGTCAATGTCCTAGAGAAAGTGTGCATTTTCCTTTTAAAGGTTTAAAGGTCGGTCATGAATGGCAGAGACAAGGGCAGTGACAATGTCCTAGAGGAAGTCTGCATTTTCCTTTTAAAGATTTAAAGGTCACTCATGAATGGCAGAGACAAGGTGCAGTGTCAATGTCCTAGAGAAAGTGTGCATTTTCCTTTTAAAGGTTTAAAGGTCGCTCATGAATGGCAGATACAAGGGCAGTGACAATGTCCTAGAGAAAGTGTGCATTTTCCTTTTAAAGGTTTAAAGGTCGGTCATGAATGGCAGAGACAAGGGCAGTGACAATGTCCTAGAGAAAGTGTGCATTTTCCTTTTAAAGGTTTAAAGGTCGGTCATGAATGGCAGAGACAAGGGCAGTGACAATGTACTAGAGAAAGTGTGCATTTTCCTTTTAAAGGTTTAAAGGTCGCTCATGAATGGCAGAGACAAGGGCAGTGACAATGTACTAGAGGAAGTCTGCATTTTCCTTTTAAAGATTTAAAGGTCACTCATGAATGGCAGAGACAAGGTGCAGTGTCAATGTCCTAGAGAAAGTGTGCATTTTCCTTTTAAAGGTTTAAAGGTCGGTCATGAATGGCAGAGACAAGGGCAGTGACAATGTACTAGAGAAAGTGTGCATTTTCCTTTTAAAGGTTTAAAGGTCGCTCATGAATGGCAGAGACAAGGGCAGTGACAATGTACTAGAGGAAGTCTGCATTTTCCTTTTAAAGATTTAAAGGTCACTCATGAATGGCAGAGACAAGGTGCAGTGTCAATGTCCTAGAGAAAGTGTGCATTTTCCTTTTAAAGGTTTAAAGGTCGGTCATGAATGGCAGAGACAAGGGCAGTGACAATGTCCTAGAGAAAGTGTGCATTTTCCTTTTAAAGGTTTAAAGGACGGTCATGAATGGCAGAGACAAGGGCAGTGACAATGTACTAGAGAAAGTGTGCATTTTCCTTTTAAAGGTTTAAAGGTCGGTCATGAATGGCAGAGACAAGGTGCAGTGTCAATGTCCTAGAGAAAGTGTGCATTTTCCTTTTAAAGGTTTAAAGGTCGCTCATGAATGGCAGAGACAAGGGCAGTGACAATGTCCTAGAGAAAGTGTGCATTTTCCTTTTAAAGGTTTAAAGGTCGCTCATGAATGGCAGAGAGAAGGGCAGTGACAATGTACTAGAGAAAGTGTGCATTTTCCTTTTAAAGGTTTAAAGGTCGCTCATGAATGGCAGAGACAAGGGCAGTGACAATGTACTAGAGGAAGTCTGCATTTTCCTTTTAAAGATTTAAAGGTCACTCATGAATGGCAGAGACAAGGTGCAGTGTCAATGTCCTAGAGAAAGTGTGCATTTTCCTTTTAAAGGTTTAAAGGTCGCTCATGAATGGCAGAGACAAGGGCAGTGACAATGTCCTAGAGAAAGTGTGCATTTTCCTTTTAAAGGTTTAAAGGTCGCTCATGAATGGCAGAGACAAGGGCAGTGACAATGTCCTAGAGAAAGTGTGCATTTTCCTTTTAAAGGTTTAAAGGTCGGTCATGAATGGCAGAGACAAGGGCAGTGCCAATGTACTAGAGAAAGTGTGCATTTTCCTTTTAAAGGTTTAAAGGTCGCTCATGAATGGCAGAGACAAGGGCAGTGACAATGTACTAGAGGAAGTCTGCATTTTCCTTTTAAAGATTTAAAGGTCACTCATGAATGGCAGAGACAAGGTGCAGTGTCAATGTCCTAGAGAAAGTGTGCATTTTCCTTTTAAAGGTTTAAAGGTCGCTCATGAATGGCAGAGACAAGGGCAGTGACAATGTACTAGAGAAAGTGTGCATTTTCCTTTTAAAGGTTTAAAGGTCGCTCATGAATGGCAGAGACAAGGGCAGTGACAATGTACTAGAGGAAGTCTGCATTTTCCTTTTAAAGATTTAAAGGTCACTCATGAATGGCAGAGACAAGGGCAGTGACAATGTCCTAGAGAAAGTGTGCATTTTCCTTTTAAAGGTTTAAAGGTCGCTCATGAATGGCAGAGACAAGGGCAGTGACAATGTCCTAGAGAAAGTGTGCATTTTCCTTTTAAAGGTTTAAAGGTCGGTCATGAATGGCAGAGACAAGGGCAGTGACAATGTCCTAGAGAAAGTGTGCATTTTCCTTTTAAAGGTTTAAAGGTCGCTCATGAATGGCAGAGACAAGGGCAGTGACAATGTCCTAGAGAAAGTGTGCATTTTCCTTTTAAAGGTTTAAAGGTCGGTCATGAATGGCAGAGACAAGGGCAGTGACAATGTACTAGAGAAAGTGTGCATTTTCCTTTTAAAGGTTTAAAGGTCGCTCATGAATGGCAGAGACAAGGGCAGTGACAATGTACTAGTAACTAGAGGAAGTCTGCATTTTCCTTTAAAGATTTAAAGGTCACTCATGAATGGCAGAGACAAGGTGCAGTGTCAATGTCCTAGAGAAAGTGTGCATTTTCCTTTTAAAGGTTTAAAGGTCGCTCATGAATGGCAGAGACAAGGGCAGTGACAATGTACTAGAGAAAGTGTGCATTTTCCTTTTAAAGGTTTAAAGGTCGGTCATGAATGGCAGAGACAAGGTGCAGTGTCAATGTCCTAGAGAAAGTGTGCATTTTCCTTTTAAAGGTTTAAAGGTCGGTCATGAATGGCAGAGACAAGGGCAGTGACAATGTCCTAGAGAAAGTGTGCATTTTCCTTTTAAAGGTTTAAAGGTCGGTCATGAATGGCAGAGACAAGGGCAGTGACAATGTACTAGAGAAAGTGTGCATTTTCCTTTTAAAGGTTTAAAGGTCGCTCATGAATGGCAGAGACAAGGGCAGTGACAATGTACTAGAGAAAGTGTGCATTTTCCTTTTAAAGGTTTAAAGGTCGCTCATGAATGGCAGAGACAAGGGCAGTGACAATGTACTAGAGAAAGTGTGCATTTTTCTTTTAAAGGTTTAAAGGTCGCTCATGAATGGCAGAGACAAGGGCAGTGACAATGTCCTAGAGAAAGTGTGCATTTTCCTTTTAAAGGTTTAAAGGTCGGTCATGAATGGCAGAGACAAGGGCAGTGACAATGTCCTAGAGAAAGTGTGCATTTTCCTTTTAAAGATTTAAAGGTCACTCATGAATGGCAGAGACAAGGTGCAGTGTCAATGTCCTAGAGAAAGTGTGCATTTTCCTTTTAAAGGTTTAAAGGTCGCTCATGAATGGCAGAGACAAGGGCAGTGACAATGTACTAGAGGAAGTCTGCATTTTCCTTTTAAAGATTTAAAGGTCACTCATGAATGGCAGAGACAAGGTGCAGTGTCAATGTCCTAGAGAAAGTGTGCATTTTCCTTTTAAAGGTTTAAAGGTCGCTCATGAATGGCAGAGACAAGGGCAGTGACAATGTACTAGAGAAAGTGTGTATTTTCCTTTTAAAGGTTTAAAGGTCGCTCATGAATGGCAGAGACAAGGTGCAGTGTCAATGTCCTAGAGAAAGTGTGCATTTTCCTTTTAAAGGTTTAAAGGTCGGTCATGAATGGCAGAGACAAGGGCAGTGACAATGTACTAGAGAAAGTGTGCATTTTCCTTTTAAAGGTTTAAAGGTCGGTCATGAATGGCAGAGACAAGGGCAGTGACAATGTACTAGAGAAAGTGTGCATTTTCCTTTTAAAGGTTTAAAGGTCGCTCATGAATGGCAGAGACAAGGGCAGTGACAATGTCCTAGAGAAAGTGTGCATTTTCCTTTTAAAGGTTTAAAGGTCGGTCATGAATGGCAGAGACAAGGGCAGTGACAATGTCCTAGAGAAAGTGTGCATTTTCCTTTTAAAGATTTAAAGGTCACTCATGAATGGCAGAGACAAGGTGCAGTGTCAATGTCCTAGAGAAAGTGTGCATTTTCCTTTTAAAGGTTTAAAGGTCGCTCATGAATGGCAGAGACAAGGGCAGTGACAATGTACTAGAGGAAGTCTGCATTTTCCTTTTAAAGATTTAAAGGTCACTCATGAATGGCAGAGACAAGGTGCAGTGTCAATGTCCTAGAGAAAGTGTGCATTTTCCTTTTAAAGGTTTAAAGGTCGCTCATGAATGGCAGAGACAAGGGCAGTGACAATGTACTAGAGATAGTGTGCATTTTCCTTTTAAAGGTTTAAAGGTCGCTCATGAATGGCAGAGACAAGGTGCTGTGTCAATGTCCTAGAGAAAGTGTGCATTTTCTTTTTAAAGGTTTAAAGGTCGGTCATGAATGGCAGAGACAAGGGCAGTGACAATGTACTAGAGAAAGTGTGCATTTTCCTTTTAAAGGTTTAAAGGTCGGTCATGAATGGCAGAGACAAGGGCAGTGACAATGTACTAGAGAAAGTGTGCATTTTCCTTTTAAAGGTTTAAAGGTCAGTCATGAATGGCAGAGACAAGGGCAGTGACAATGTACTAGAGGAAGTCTGCATTTTCCTTTTAAAGGTTTAAAGGTCGCTCATGAATGGCAGAGACAAGGGCAGTGACAATGTACTAGAGAAAGTGTGCATTTTTCTTTTAAAGGTTTAAAGGTCGCTCATGAATGGCAGAGACAAGGGCAGTGACAATGTCCTAGAGAAAGTGTGCATTTTCCTTTTAAAGGTTTAAAGGTCGGTCATGAATGGCAGAGACAAGGGCAGTGACAATGTCCTAGAGAAAGTGTGCATTTTCCTTTTAAAGATTTCAAGGTCACTCATGAATGGCAGAGACAAGGTGCAGTGTCAATGTCCTAGAGAAAGTGTGCATTTTCCTTTTAAAGGTTTAAAGGTCGCTCATGAATGGCAGAGACAAGGGCAGTGACAATGTACTAGAGGAAGTCTGCATTTTCCTTTTAAAGATTTAAAGGTCACTCATGAATGGCAGAGACAAGGTGCAGTGTCAATGTCCTAGAGAAAGTGTGCATTTTCCTTTTAAAGGTTTAAAGGTCGGTCATGAATGGCAGAGACAAGGGCAGTGACAATGTACTAGAGAAAGTGTGCATTTTCCTTTTAAAGGTTTAAAGGTCGCTCATGAATGGCAGAGACAAGGTGCAGTGTCAATGTCCTAGAGAAAGTGTGCATTTTCCTTTTAAAGGTTTAAAGGTCGGTCATGAATGGCAGAGACAAGGGCAGTGACAATGTACTAGAGAAAGTGTGCATTTTCCTTTTAAAGGTTTAAAGGTCGGTCATGAATGGCAGAGACAAGGGCAGTGACAATGTACTAGAGAAAGTGTGCATTTTCCTTTTAAAGGTTTAAAGGTCGCTCATGAATGGCAGAGACAAGGGCAGTGACAATGTCCTAGAGAAAGTGTGCATTTTCCTTTTAAAGGTTTAAAGGTCGGTCATGAATGGCAGAGACAAGGGCAGTGACAATGTCCTAGAGAAAGTGTGCATTTTCCTTTTAAAGATTTAAAGGTCACTCATGAATGGCAGAGACAAGGTGCAGTGTCAATGTCCTAGAGAAAGTGTGCATTTTCCTTTTAAAGGTTTAAAGGTCGCTCATGAATGGCAGAGACAAGGGCAGTGACAATGTACTAGAGGAAGTCTGCATTTTCCTTTTAAAGATTTAAAGGTCACTCATGAATGGCAGAGACAAGGTGCAGTGTCAATGTCCTAGAGAAAGTGTGCATTTTCCTTTTAAAGGTTTAAAGGTCGCTCATGAATGGCAGAGACAAGGGCAGTGACAATGTACTAGAGAAAGTGTGCATTTTCCTTTTAAAGGTTTAAAGGTCGCTCATGAATGGCAGAGACAAGGTGCTGTGTCAATGTCCTAGAGAAAGTGTGCATTTTCCTTTTAAAGGTTTAAAGGTCGGTCATGAATGGCAGAGACAAGGGCAGTGACAATGTACTAGAGAAAGTGTGCATTTTCCTTTTAAAGGTTTAAAGGTCGGTCATGAATGGCAGAGACAAGGGCAGTGACAATGTACTAGAGAAAGTGTGCATTTTCCTTTTAAAGGTTTAAAGGTCGGTCATGAATGGCAGAGACAAGGGCAGTGACAATGTACTAGAGGAAGTCTGCATTTTCCTTTTAAAGGTTTAAAGGTCACTCATGAATGGCAGAGACAAGGGCAGTAACAAACTCCCAGAGAAAGTCTGCATTTTTCTTTTGAAGGTTTAAAGTTCACTCATGAATGGCAGAGACAAAGGGTAGTGACAATGCCCTAGAGAAAGTCTGCATTTTCCTTTTAAAGGTTTAAAGGTCACTCATGAATCGCAGAGAGACAAGGGCGGTGACAATGTCCTAGAGAAAGTCTACAATTTCCTTATAAAGGTCGCTGTTGAATGGCAGAGACAAAGGGCAGTGACAATGTCTTAGTGAAAGTCTACATTTTCCTTTCAAAGGTTTAAAGGTCACTCATGAATGGCTGAAACAAGGCTGAGGACAATGTCTTAGAGAAAGTCTGCCTTTTCCTTTTAAAGGTTTAAAGGTCACTCATGAATGGCGGAGACAAGGGCAGTAACAATGTCCTAAAGATAGGACAATGCCCTAGAAACTAACCTTATATACATATACATATAATCAGCGCCCTAGCTCCTTCTCCATCCAAGCTAGGACCAGGGAGGGTCAGGGAATGGCTGCTGAATTAGGGTATCTGAAACATTTTGGCAAAGCAATAGGATTTTTATAATGGTTTATTTTACACTGTATAGGTAATAAACACTTGAAATACTGTAAATTTTAAAGTGTAGGTGAAGAAGAGGGAGAGAGAGAGAGAGAGAGAGAGAGAGAGAGAGAGAGAGAGAGAGAGAGAGAGAGACCCTGAAAGTGATTGTTCTGCTAGTCCTCTCCACGAAGAGAGAGAGAGAGAGAGAGACCCTGAAGTGATTGTTCTGCTAGTCCTCTCCACGAAGAGAGAGAGAGAGAGAGAGAGAGAGAGAGAGAGAGAGAGAGAGAGCCTGAAAGTGATTGTTCTGCTAGTCCTCTCCACGAAGAGAGAGAGAGAGAGAGAGAGAGAGAGAGAGAGAGAGAGAGAGAGAGAGAGAGCCTGAAAGTGATTGTTCTGCTAGTCTTCTCCACGAAGAG
>NC_090763.1:8228056-8233056 GCF_036898095.1 Palaemon carinicauda
TATATATATATATATATATATATATATATATATGCTCGAACTCATTAATATTGTGCATAGGGGAATATTATATTGAAAAGGTCACTGGTGAAACCAGCAAGATTTTATCACGAAGAGAGAGAGAGAGAGAGAGAGAGAGAGAGAGAGAGGGAGAGAGAGAGAGAGAGAGAGAGAGGAGAGAGAAAGAGACCTACTGTACCATCTATACTCTCATTGCTTCTATATAACCATCGTACGCTTGTGTATTTGTGTATTTATAAATGCGTGTGTATGTTAGAGAATCCATGCGTAGTCTTACGAACATAGACAATTGTATTTACGATAAGCACCAGTAAACAAAGCGAGTCAGATTCATTAGGCTGCGTATTTTTAACGCTTGGCAAATGGCGTATCTTCCCGATACAGCTGAAATACAGTCTGAGAACGAGTGCAGCCTGTATCACGATATATTTACCTCCGAGTAACTCTATATCCTACTACCTCGGTAGGAGAATAATCGGCCTTGTAATTTTCATCGAAAGTTACGGTCAGTTAGGTAAGCCGTTTTCGTGATGAGCTCAATTATACTAATGGAAAAAGATTCGATTTATGGCCGTTGGATTTAGGGTATTTTTTTTTTTCAATCTATAATGTCGATTCAGTTCTTTGTTTCTTTTGGAAGGGTTTATGATTTTTATTATTCATTTTTTTTATTATCGTAGCTGAAGGAGGGATGGAGGTAGAGAAAAAATAAATGGAACTGTACATACACATACACATGCATATATATATATATATATATATATATATATATATATATATATATATGTATGTATGTATGTGTATATATATTGTATACAATATATATATATAGATATATATATATATATATATATATATATATATATATATATGTGTGTGTATGTATATATACTGTATATATATATATATATATATATATATATATATATATATATATATATATATATATATATATATATATATATATATATATATATATATATATATATATATTTGTTTACGGTTCGTTTTCTCTTTGTCTACACATACACCGAATAGTCTGGCCTATTCTTTATAGATTTTCCTCTGTCATACACCTGACAACACTGAGATTACCAAACAGTTCGTATTCCTTGTTTTCTTTCTTCACTGGGCTATTTTCCCTGTTCTGCACCCTGGGCTTATAGCATCCTGCTTTTGCAACTAGGGTTGTTGCTTAGTAAGTAATAGTAATAGTAATGATAATAATATTTTATTTTTATTGTTTATTTTTCTCTTGTAGTCTATTTATTTCCTTGTTTCCTTTCCTCACTGGGTTATTTTCCCTGATGTGGTCCCTGGCCTTATAGCATCCTGCTTTTCCAACTAGTGCTGTAGCTTAGCAAGTGATAATAATAATAATAATAATAATAATAATAATAATAATAATAATAAAGGACATGTCTTTTTATAGTTTACATATGACATATCTGTTTTGACGTTAATACTATTTTTTAGAATGATTTATTGTTGATTTGTTCTCATCATTTATTTATTTCCTTGTTTCCTTTCCTAACTGTGCTATTTTCCCTACATGAGGGACCACTGTGGTTATAGCATCTTGCTTTTCCAACTAGGGCTGTAGCTTAGCAAGTGGTAATAATAATAATAATAATAATAATAATAATAATAATAATAATAATAATAATAATAATCAGTGCATCAAGTACGCCTGTACCATTGCGTGTTGGAATATAATTTACACAAACAATTTTTTTTTCTCTCGACCCCCCATCTACTGTCTCCAGCAACCTGCATTCGTATGCCTCTGTTTACATTTAATTAATCTAGCGGATATGTATTGCACAACATGCAGATATGACCATCTGCACTATTTGTTCGTGCATCTCCTGGACACTGATTTAGTGAAGCGCCTTTTGGGTAGGAAGGATCATTGGTTACTCAAAAAAATACAATAGGTCTAATGAACGTCGGTATGGTTCTATCAACAATAGTTATTTTCTCTCTCGAATTTGCGTGAAATGTCGCTGTGTTATCCAGAGTATACTGCAACACTTCGTTTCAGTAATCATCTTTGAACTAGTGTACGTGACCTGTCAAAAATGAGGGCTAAATATTTAGATAGATATGCATACACACGTACATGCATATGCACACACACACGCGCGCGCTCGCTCGCGCAATTTTAACCCTTCCCAATCCCTTCACCTTACACGAGGGTCGGGGCGTTTATACGTCTTGCAATGCCCTTGGGCCTGACCGGAAAGATATAGATATATGTGTACAGTATATATATATATTATATATATATATATATATATATATATATACTATATATATATATATATATGTATGTATGTATATATATGTTTATATATAGATATATATATATATATATATGTTTGTATATATAGATGTATATATAAATATATATATTTATATATATATATATATATATATAAATATACATATATATATATATATATACATATATATATATATATATATATATATATATATATATATATGAATATTTATATTTCATATATATGTATATATATTAATATATATGTACATATATATATACTATATATATATATATATATATACATATATATATGTATATATATGTGTATATACATATATATATATATATATATATATATAATATATATATATATATATATATATATATATATATATATAGCAAGCCACTATCTCTTTATTATATAGCAGAGATTGTTTTCAACCAGGCAGTGTCCTTTGGCGCTATGGTCTCTACAAAACATTAAGATGTATAAATTCGAACTGTTGCCATATTATCCTACATCTCTCCATCTGTCTCCGTGAATAGATAGATTGATAGAATTGGCAATTTTTCTTTGACCAACATTACCATGTCCTCCAACATGATAAGCAATATTTGGTTATTATTATTATTATTATTATTATTATTATTATTATTATTATTATTATTATTACTTGCTAAGCTACAACCCTAGTTGGAAAAGCAGTATGCTATAAGCCCAGGGGCTCCACCAGTCAAAAAAGCCAGTGAGGAAAGGAAATAAGGAAAAATGAAATATAAGAATAGATAAATTGATAGATATGGCAATTTTTCTTTGACTAACATTACCATATCCTCCAACATGATAAGCAATATTTGGTTATTATTATTATTATTATTACTTGCTAAGCTACAACCCTAGTTGGAAAAGCAGTATGTTATAAACCCAGGGGCTCTACCAGAAAAAAAGCCCAGTGAGGAAAGGAAATTAATAAAATAGAATATCATAAGAACAGTAACAGTATTGAAATAAATATTTAATACATAAACTATAAAAAGTTTAACAGAGTAAGAGGAAGAAAAATTAAATAGAAATGTGTGACCGGGTGAACCCTCAAGCAAGAGAACTGTAACCCAAGACAGTGGAAGACCATGGTTTAGGGGCTATGGCACTACCCAAGACTAGAGAACAGTGTTTTGATTTTAGTGTCCTTCTCCTAGAAGAGCTGCTTACCATAGCTAAAGAGTCTCTTCCACCCTTACCAAGAGGAAAGTAGCCACTGAACAATTACAGTGCAGTAGTTAACCCCTTGGGTGAAGAAAACTGGCTGGATGAGAAATTTGGCACTAGGCCTAACCATAGTCAAGGTTCAACTTTGAATTTAATTTCCTTTTATTGTTTGTTCATAATAAACAATATCGGCGTCAATGACCTTCGATATCAGGATGCCAGAAAACCTCAAATCAATCAATCAATCTTGGTTAACCTTTACAGAACATTCTCTTTTTTCCATTATTTTCTGTTCTAGTCTAGCTACAAAACACGATATATTCACTGTCGTATTACATTTCGTATTACATTTAATATATGTGTCCTAATTCATGTATAAAGATGTGTGTTGTACGTCAAGGTAAATGAATTCAATATTCATGAGTATTCCACAAAAACTATGTCTCAGCATGTTATTGTACAAGATGGCATTTTGCTTGCGAAGGGACTTTAGTCCCCTTTGGGCGCTCGAGTTGACAAGTCCCTCACCTGAGAGGGTAGTTGTGTACAATGTACTTACGAACGAACCTTTTGTAATAAATGAAGAAAACCCATATTCCGACGTCTCATTATCCGTCTAAATGGGTCATATGTTATTCACTAAGAGCATTGATAATGCTCTAAACCATAAGAGTCGAAAACCCCGAAGTTCTAACTTATCTAATTAATTCTCACAAATATTACGGACCCTTTGTAGTTTGTTGGGACAGGCCTGGAACCGCCAGAAAATCGAATAGAAAATCCAGTAAAAAATGTCCGAAATCGGCTCTTTTTCAAGGGAATGATCACAGAATGAAAATAGTATTAAATTCACTAGTTTTGTGAATGCTTGTCCCGACAAACTACATACTAGGACAGGGTCGCGATCGCCAGAACATGAGGGTAAAAATCATCACTTATCGAGTGTTTCACGGGAAGTTTAACAATAGGAAATAATGAATTCAGTAAATTTGTAAATGCTTCCTAATGACCTAACGGGGGGAGGGGTGGCTAACGTCCCGCTGCGACCCCCCAAACACTGTCGCTATCATACACACACCACAAACCCACTTAACCTAACCTAGTAGTTCCCAGGTCACAACCCCTAGCCGGGAGGAAGCCCCCGGACCCCCTTCGTAAGTCTCTCCTACACAAAAAAAGCTATGGGCAGCTCTCATTATATCTTTAAAGTGATAAAATAACTTCATATTATGGTATATCGGATCATTGTAAAGAACATCTTCCCCATAAGGAAAAGCGATTTGGTTAGTAATAAGAAAGATATCGCCTGTCCCAACAAACTACATTCTACCCAATAATATTATCTTAAAAGCCTCTAAAATCATAATATCACTCACAAAAATATATCTTCCTATAAATACGACCTTTTGTGACATACATCTCCTCTCTCTCTCTCTCGTAAGATGCAATCCATTACCGTAATGAAAGGATGAAAAGTTGCAA
>NC_090763.1:8240556-8245556 GCF_036898095.1 Palaemon carinicauda
CCCTCAAGCAAGAGAACGCTAACCCATGACAGTGGAAGACCAGAGTACAGAGGCTATGGCACTACCCAAGACTAGAGAACAATGGTTTTATTTTGGAGTGTCCGTCTCCTAGAAGAGCTGCTTACCATAGAAAAAGTCTTTTTCTACCCTTACCAAGATTAAAGTGGCCACTGACCAATTAAAGTGCAGTAACCCCTTGAGTGAAGAAGAATTGTTTGGTAATCTGTGTTGTCAGGTGTATGAGGACAGAGGAAAATATGTAAAGAATAGGCCAGATTATTCAGTGTGTATATGTAGGCAAAGGGAAAATGAACCGTAAGCAGAGAGAAGGATTCAATGCAGTACTGTCAGGCCAGTCAAAAGACCCCCATAACTCTCTAGCGGTAGTATCTCAACGGGTGGCTGGTTCCCTGGCCAACCCACTATCTAGCAACCTACTATCTATCCACCCTTAACAAGAGGAAAGTAGCCACTAAATTTTATCTAATATTGCATGATTAAAATCAACAAAATAAAATTGCCAGAACTAAAATCACAATATTTGTGTATCGAAAATCCTTTAAGTACAAAAATAGTTTTGGGTAATATCCATCTCAAAATAGTCATGTTTAGTACAAATGATATATGGAAAACTATTCTTTCCTTGAAACATTTAAGATTCATTTGTATTTAATAGGAAATCAAAGAACTATCTCACTTATGATCGTTTCCGGACATAAATAAATGCTGTATTTAAGTATTTCAAAATACTTACAATGAAATATAATAGTTTAATTAATTTTACCTTTTATTTTCGTGGTAATATGACTTCTGAGATAATGGGTCTGTTATTTTTTTTTGGAGAGAGAGAGAGAGAGAGAGAGAGAGAGAGAGAGAGAGAGAGAGAGAGAGAGAGAGAGAGAGAGAGAGAGAGAGAGAATAGCCGTACCATTACCCGTGACCATTAGGATCCATTAAGAGCAAAGCCTCTCCCAATGGGTTGGTGGGAACTTGTCCAATGGGTTTCATTATTGCGGGCGATTTGTTGCCTTTGACTGAAATACATGGAGGAGGTTTTGGGTCCCATTGAACTAACGTGGTTAACCGCAATTCTTTAAATGGTTTAAAGATATTTCTATTGGCTCAAACAGCTTCTATAAAGTTTACAACGCTTCCAGAAGGCTAAAATCACTGACAGATCTTTGCTCAGACAGCCTCTATACCGTTTACAACGCTTCCAGAAGGTCAGATCTTAGCTCAGACAGCCTCTATACCGTTTACGACACTTCCAGGAGGCTTAAATACTGTCAGATCTTAGCTCAGACAGCCTCTATACCGTTTACAACGCTTCCAGAAGGCTAAAATCACTGACAGATCTTTGCTCAGACAGCCTCTATACCGTTTACAAGGCTTCCAGAAGGCTAAAATCACTGTCAGATCTTAGCTCAAACAGCCTCTATACCGTTTACAACGCTTCCATAAGACTGAAATCATTGTCAGATCTTAGCTCAGACAGCCACTATACCGTTTACGACACTTCCAGGAGGCTTAAATACTGTCAGATCTTAGCTCAAACAGCCTCTATACCGTTTACGACACTTCCAGGAGGCTTAAATACTGTCAGATCTCAGCTCAGACAGCCTCTATACCGTTTACAACGCTTCCAGAAGGCTAAAATCACTGTCAGATCTTAGCTCAGACAGCCTCTATACCGTTTACAACGCTTCCAGAAGGCTAAAATCACTGTCAGATCTTAGCTCAGACAGCCTCTATACCGTTTACGACACTTCCAGAAGGCTTAAATACTGTCAGATCTTTGCTCAGACAGCCTCTATACCGTTTACAACGCTTCCAGAAGGCTTAAATCACTATCAAATCTTAGCTCAGACAGCCTCTATACCGTTTACAACGCTTCCAGAAGGCTGAAATCACTGTCAGATCTTAGCTCAGACAGCCTGTATATCGTTTACAACACTTTCAAGAGGCTTAAATACTGTCAGATCTTAGCTCAGACAGCCTCTATACCGTTTACAACGCTTCCAGAAGGCTAAAATCACTGTCAGAGCTTTGCTCACACAGCCTCTATACCATTTACAATGCTTCCAGAAGGCTAAAATCACTGACAGATCTTAGCTCAGACAGCCTCTATACCGTTTACAACGCTTCCAGAAGTCTAAAATCACTGTCAGATCTTAGCTCAGACAGCCTCTATACCGTTTACAACGCTTCCAGAAGGCTAAAATCACTGTCAGAGCTTTGCTCAGACAGCCTCTATACCGTTTACAACGCTTCCAGAAGACTAAAATCATTGTCAGATCTTAGCTCAGACAGCCTCTATACCGTTTACAATGCTTCCAGAAGGGTAAAATCACTGTCAGATCTTAGCTCAAACAGCCTCTATACCGTTTACGACACTTCCAGGAGGCTTAAATACTGTCAGATCTTAGCTCAGACAGCCTCTATACCGTTTACAACGCTTCCAGAAGGCTAAAATCACTGTCAGAGCTTTGCTCAGACAGCCTCTATACCGTTTACAACGCTTCCAGAAGACTAAAATCATTGTCAGATCTTTGCTCAGACAGCCTCTCTACCGTTTACAACGTTTCTAGAAGGCTAAAATCACTGTCAGATCTTAGCTCAGACAGCTTCTATACCGTTTACAACGCTTCCAAAAGGTTAAAATAACTGTCAGATATTAGCTCAAACAGCCTCTATACCGTTTACAACGCTTCCAGAAGGTTAAAATCACTGTCAGATATTAGCTCAAACAGCCTCTATACCGTTTACAACGCTTCCAGAAGGCTAAAATCACTGTCAGGTCTTTGGTCAAACAGCCTCTATACCGTTTACAACGCTTCCAGAAGGTTAAAATAACTGTCAGATATTAGCTCAAACAGCCTCTATACCGTTTACAACGCTTCCAGAAGGCTAAAATCACTGTCAGATCTTAGCTCAAACAGCCTCTATACCGTTTACAATGCTTCCAGAAGGCTAAAATCACTGTCAGATCTTAGATCAAACAGCCTGTATACCGTTTACAACGCTTCCAGAAGGCTAAAATCACTGTCAGATCTTAGCTCAAACAGCCTGTATACCGTTTACAACGCTTCCAGAATGCTAAAATCACTGTCAGATCTTAGCTCAAACAGCCTCTATACCGTTTACAACGCTTCCAGAAGGTTAAAATCACTGTCAGATCTTAGCTCAAACAGCCTCTATACCGTTTACAACGCTTCCAGAAGGCTAAAATCACTGTCAGATCTTTGCTCAAACAGCCTCTATACCGTTTACAACGCTTCCAGAAGGCTAAAATCACTGTCAGATCTTAGCTCAAACAGCCTCTATACCGTTTACAACGCTTCCAGAAGGCTAAAATCACTGTCAGATCTTAGCTCAAACAGCCTCTATACCGTTTACAACGCTTCCAGAAGGCTAAAATCACTGTCAGGTCTTTGCTCAAACAGCCTCTATACCGTTTACAACGCTTCCAGAAGGCTAAAATCACTGTCAGGTCTTTGCTCAAACAGCCTCTATACCGTTCACAACGCTTCCAGAAGGCTAAAATCACTGTCAGATCTTAGCTCAAACAGCCTCTATACCGTTTACGACGCTTCCAGAAGGCTAAAATCACTGTCAGGTCTTTGCTCAGACAGCCTCTATACCGTTTACGACACTTCCAGAAGGCTAAAATCACTGTCAGCTCTTAGCTCAGACAGCCTCTATACCGTTTACGACGCTTCCAGAAGGCTAAAATCACTGTCAGGTCTTAGCTCAGACAGCCTCTATACTGTTTACGACGCTTCCAGAAGGCTAAAATCACTGTCAGGTCTTTGCTCAGACAGCCTCTATACCGTTTACGACGCTTCCAGAAGGCTAAAATCACTGTCAGATCTTAGCTCAGACAGCCTCTATACCGTTACGACGCTTCCAGAAGGCTAAAATCACTGTCAGGTACGACGCTTCCAGAAGGCTAAAATCACTGTCAGGTCTTTGCTCAGACAGCCTGTATACCGTTTACGACGCTTCCAGAAGGCTAAAATCACTGTCAGGTCTTTGCTCAGACAGCCTCTATACCGTTTACAACGCTTCCAGAATGCTAAAATCACTGTCAGATCCTAGCTCAGACAGCCTCTATACCGTTTACGACGCTTCCAGAAGGCTAAAATCACTGTCAGGTCTTTGCTCAGACAGCCTGTATACTGTTTACGACGCTTCCAGAAGGCTAAAATCACTGTCAGGTCTTAGCTCAGACAGCCTCTCTACCGTTTACGACGCTTCCAGAAGGCTAAAATCACTGTCAGGTCTTAGCTCAGACAGCCTCTATACCGTTTACGACGCTTCCAGAAGGCTAAAATCACTGTCAGATCTTAGCTCAGACAGCCTCTATACCGTTTACGACGCTTCCAGAAGGCTAAAATCACTGTCAGGTCTTTGCTCAGACAGCCTGTATACCGTTTACAACGCTTCCAGAATGCTAAAATCACTGTCAGATTTTAGCTCAGACAGCCTCTATACCGTTTACGACGCTTCCAGAAGGCTAAAATCACTGTCAGGTCTTAGCTCAGACAGCCTCTATACCGTTTACAACGCTTCCAGAAGGCTAAAATCACTGTCAGATCTTTGCTCAGACAGCCTCTATACCGTTTACGACGCTTCCAGAAGGCTAAAATCACTGTCAGATCTTAGCTCAGACAGCCTCTATACTGTTTACGACTCTTCCAGAAGGCTAAAATCACTGTCAGATCTCAGCTCAGACAGCCTCTATACCGTTTACGACGCTTCCAGAAGGCTAAAATCACTGTCAGGTCTTTGCTCAGACAGCCTGTATACCGTTTACAATGCTTCCAGAATGCTAAAATCACTGTCAGATCTTAGCTCAGACAGCCTCTATACCGGTTACGACGCTTCCAGAAGGCTAAAATCACTGTCAGGTCTTTGCTCAGACAGCCTGTATACCGTTTACAACGCTTCCAGAATGCTAAAATCACTGTCAGATCTTAGCTCAGACAGCCTCTACACCG
>NC_090763.1:8255556-8259837 GCF_036898095.1 Palaemon carinicauda
TTACTTCTAAGTTACAAACCTAGTTGGAAAAACAGGATGCTATAAGCCCAGGGTCTCCAACAGGAAAAAATACCCCATTGAGGAAGGGAAATAAGGAAAAATAAAATATTTTAACAGCAGTAACAACATTAAAATAAATATTTTCTATATAAACTATAAAAACTTGACAAAATAAGAGGAAGAGAAATAAGATAAAATAATGTACCCTCAAGGAAGAGACCCTAACCCATGGTACAGAGGCTATGGCACTACCCAAGACTAGAGAACAATGGCTTGATTTGGGAGTGTCCTTCTCCTAGAAGAGCTGCTTACCATAACTAAAGAGTCTCTTCTACCCTTACCAAGAGGAAAGTAGCCCTTGAACAATTACATTGCAGTAGTTAACCCCTTGAGAGAAGAACTGTTGTTAGGTGTAATGAGGACAGAGGAGAATATGTAAAGAATAGGCCAGACTATTCGGTATGTGTGTAGGCAAGGAGAAAGTGAACCCTAACCAGATGGAAGGATCCAATGTAGTACAGTTTGGCCAGTCAAAAAGACCCCATAACACTCTAGCGGTAGTATCTCAACGGGTGGCTAGTGCCCTGGCCAACCTTCTACCTACAATAGTAAGGAGATCAAACCCCTAAAAGTAATGATTGGATGATCTTATTCAAGACCAAACTCCTCAGGGTAATGATCGTAATATCTTACCCAAAAAGTCATTGATTGGAAGACCAAACTCCTCAGAGTAATGATCGGAATATCTTACTCAAAAATGCATTGGTTTGAAAACTAAAATTTTCAGAGTAATGATTGAAGATATTACTCAAAATGGCATTGGTTGGAAGACCAAAGTTTTCATAGTAATGATTGAAGATCTTACTCAAAATGGCATTGGTTGGAAGACCAAAGTTTTCATAGTAATGATTGAAGATCTTACTCAAAATGGCATTGGTTGGAAGACCAAAGTTTTCATAGTAATGATTGAAGATCTTACTCAAAATGGCATTGGTTGGAAGACAAAACTCCTCAGAGTAATGATTGGAATATCTTACTCAAAAATACATTGGTTTGAAAACCAAAATTTTCAGAGTAATGATTCAAGATCTTGCCCAAAAAGGCATTGGTTGGCAGACCAAACTCCTCAGAGTAATGATTGAAGATCTTGCTCAAAAAGGCATTGGTTGGCAGACCAAATTTTTCAGAGTAATGATTGAAGATCTTGCTCAAAAAGGCATTAGTTTGAGGACCTAATTCCTCAGAGTAATGATTGAAGATCTTACTTAAAAAGGCGTTGGTTGGCAGACCAAATTTTTCAGAGTAATGATTGAAGATCTTGCTCAAAAAGGCATTGGTTGGCAGACCAATTTTTTCAGAGTAATGATTGAAGGTCTTGCTCAAAAAGGCATTGGTTGGCAGACCAAATTTTTCAGAGTAATGATTGAAGGTCTTGCTCAAAAAGGCATTGGTTGGCAGACCAAATTTTTCAGAGTAATGATTGAAGGTCTTGCTCAAAAAGGCATTGGTTGGCAGACCAAATTTTTCAGAGTAATGATTGAAGGTCTTGCTCAAAAAGGCATTGGTTGGCAGACCAAATTTTTCAGAGTAATGATTGAAGGTCTTGCTCAAAAAGGCATTGGTTGGCAGACCAAATTTTTCAGAGTAATGATTGAAGGTCTTGCTCAAAAAGGCATTGGTTGGCAGACCAAATTTTTCAGAGTAATGATTGAAGGTCTTGCTCAAAAAGGCATTGGTTGGCAGACCAAATTTTTCAGAGTAACGATTGAAGGTCTTGCTCAAAAAGGCATTGGTTGGCAGACCAAATTTTTCAGAGTAACGATTGAAGGTCTTGCTCAAAAAGGCATTGGTTGGCAGACCAAATTTTTCAGAGTAACGATTGAAGATTTTGCTCAAAAAGGTATTGGTTGGCAGACCAAATTTTTTCAGAGTAACGATTGAAGGTCTTACTTAAAAAGGCATTGGTTGGCAGACCAAATTTTTCAGAGTAACGATTGAAGATCTTGCTCAAAAAGGCATTGGTTGGCAGACCAAATTTTTCAGAGTAACGATTGAAGGTCTTACTTAAAAAGGCATTGGTTGGCACACCAAATTTTTCAGAGTAACGATTGAAGGTCTTACTTAAAAAGGCATTGGTTTGAGGACCTAATTCCTCAGAGTAATGATTGAAGATCTTACTCATAAAGGCATTGGTTGGAAGACCAAACACCTCAGAGTAATGATCGGAATATGCTACTTAAAAGTGCAATATTGGAAAGAAACGATAACTAAGGGAATGATTGTCAGTTAAAATTCTTAAGGACACAAAAAAAAAAAAAAAAAAAAAATCGAAAATTTGGCTACAAAAATACATTGGTTGCAAGACCGCATTTCACCAGGAAAATTATTGTATCGCCCAAAATCCTAAGAGTGATTTTTAAGATATAAGTATTTCTACCTCTATTTATTTTGTCTTTTAAACCAGAAATTCTTGCATGGAACAGAAAAGATTTTTATTCCTTTTTCCATACGATAAAAATGGGATTTTATCTATATCCAATGATAAGATTACTTTCACATACCTAAAAACATTTCTTTATTTTATCGCTCATGTTCTCGTTATTATTATTATTATTATTATTATTATTATTGTTATTATTATTATTATTTTCAATTATTATTATTATTATTATTATTATTATTATTTGCTAAGTTACGAACCTAGTTGGAAAAGCAGGATGCTATAAGCCCAGGGGTCTCCAACAGGGAAAATACCCCATTGAGGAAGGAAAATAAGGAAAAATAAAATGTTTTCAGAGCAGTAACAACATTAAAAGAAATATTTCCTATATAAACTATAAAAACTAATAATAATAATAATAATAATAATAATAATAATAATAATAATAATAATAATAATAATTATTATTATTATTATTATTATTATTATTATTATTACTAGCTGAGTTATGACCCTAGTTGCAAAAGCAAGATGGCATAAGCCCGAGAGCTCCAACATGAAAAAAATAGCCCAGTGAGGGAAAGGAAACACTGAAATAAACTAACTACAAGAGAAGTAATGAACAAATAAAACAGGTGTTTTTTGTCCAACGGAAATTGAATATTCTTCAGTAAATTCCGGTCATCCCCAACAAATAGACTGCCATGATTGGAGTCATTTTACAGATTCCCGACAACCCATTAGACCGACCCTCTATCTTAATGGATCGTAATATTACTATGGTCAATTCTTTTTAGTGAGGCAGATTTGCACCGAGTCGCAGGGGGGGCCCTTTATCTCGGAAAACTTTCCTGATCGCTGATTGGTTGGACAAGATAATTCTAACCAATCAGATAGCAGGAAAGTTTTACCGAGCTAAAAGGGCACCGCTGCGAGTCGGTGCAAGTGCGTCTCATTAAAAAATATAGTGTTTTTTTATAGGTAGTACAGATATACAGTTAGAGTACCCGCTCTCTCTCTCTCTCTCTCTCTCTCTCTCTCCTCTCTCTCTCTCTCTCTCTCTCTCTCTCTCTCTCTCATACAATTCCTGTTTATAACATAGAACCTAAATAATTTGAATTGTCAATAGTCCTCTCTCGCTCTCTCTCTCTCTCTCTCTCTCTCTCTCTCTCTCTCTCTCTCTCTCTCTCTCTCTCATATACAATTCCTGTTTATAACATATTAGTACCTATGTATTTTGAATTGTCAATATCTCTCTCTCTCTCTCTCTCTCTCTCTCTCTCTCTCTCCTCTCTCTCTCTCCTCTCTCTCTCTCTCTCTCTCTCTCATATACAATTCCTGGTTTATAACATTAGTACCTATATATTTTGAATTGGCAATAGTCTCTCTCTCTCTCTCTCTCTCTCTCTCTCTCTCTCTCTCTCTCTCTCTCTCTCTCTCTCTCTCTCTCTCTCTCATATACAATTCCAATTCCTGTTTATAACATATTAGTACCTATATATTGTGAATTGTCAATAGTCTCTCTCTCTCTCTCTCTCCTCTCTCTCTCCCTCTCTCTCTCTCTCTCTCTCTCTCTCTCATGTACAATTCCTATTTATAACATAGAACCTATATATTTTGAATTGTCAATACTCTCTCTCTCTCTCTCTCTCCTCTCTCTCTCTCTCTCTCTCTCTCTCTCTCTCATATACAATTCCTGTTTATAACATTAGTACCTATATATTTTGAATTGGCAATAGTCTCTCTTCTCTCTCTCTCTCTCTCTCTCATCGTCTCTTCTCTCTCTCTCTCTCATATACAATTCCTGTTTTATAACATTAGTACCTATATATTTGAGTTGT
>NC_090763.1:8262837-8280337 GCF_036898095.1 Palaemon carinicauda
TTAAAATATTTTATTTTTCCTTGTTTCCTTTCCTCACTGGGTTTTTTTCTCTGTTGGGACCCCTGGGCTAATAGCATCCTGCTTTTCCAACTAGGGTTGTAGCTTAATCTTTTAATAATAATAATAATAATAATAATAATCAACGCTCTATCACTATGTAGCTTCCTTTGTTATATACAAAATATATGAAATATCACTTTCAAATAGCAATAGAGTAAAATTTTAATTCTTTTCAATTTAAGCATATACTGCGGAATGCGCAAGTCTACAATCATTCACGAGAGAGAGAGAGAGAGAGAGAGGAGAGAGAGAGAGGAGAGAGAGAGAGAAGAGAGAGAGAGAGAGAGAGAGAGAGAGAGAGAGCCAATGTCAAGACTCCCAAGTTCAAAATATCACCAAGAATAATATATTTTACGGAAGAAGGAACGTATTTTTAATGTGTAAACGGTTATTTTTGTCGCTTTTTTAATGTTGAAAGTTCCTTTGAAGAAGACAGACAATTATTGATGATATTTCAACCAGTGATACTATGGCAACAGGTTGTGGTGGCCTATAGAAAACGTCCCTGCCTGGTGATCGCCAGACTGGGGTTCAAGTCCCTCTCAAACTCGGTTTCAAGAGGAAACTGAAGACTTTCTTATTCTGCGAGTGTTTTGACAGTGATGATCAAACAGTAAGCGAGCAATACGCATTGTGAAATGTTAAATGCTCCCGAATGAACATCATAAAACGACCTTCAAGGTCCTATAGAGAGTAGGGTTCCCCTGGTGTACAGGACCAGATAGATAATCAGCCCTTAGAGTAAGTAAGTAACCTCACCATCCTTGTGAGCTAAGGATGGGGGTCTTTGGGAGAGTCCATAGGTCTACCTGCTAAGCCATCAGCAGCCATTGCCTGGTCCTCCCTTGTCTTAGCTTGATAGAGAAGGGCTTGGGTGCTGATCATGAGATACTACCGTTAGAGAGTTATGAGGTCTTTTAACTGGTCAGACAGTTCTACATTGGATCCTTCTCTCTGGTTACGGTTCACTTTCCCTTTGCCTATACATACACAGAATTGTCTGGCCTATTCTTTACACATTCTCCTCTGTCCTCATACACTTAACAACACAGATTACCAAACAATTCTTCTTCACCCAAGGGGTTAACTACTGCACCGCAATTGTTCATTGGCCACTTTCCTCTTGGTAAGGGTAGAAGAGACTCTTTAGCTATGGTAAGCAGCTCTTTTAGGAGAAGGGCACTCCAAAATGAAACCATTGTTTTCTAGTCTTGGGTAGTGCCATAGCCTCTGTACCATGGTGTTCCACTGTCTTGGGTTAGAGTTCTCTTGCTTGAGGGTACACTCTGGCACACTATTCTATTGTATTTCTCTTCCTCTTGTTTTGATGAAGTATTTATAGTTTATATAGGAAATATTTATTTTAATGTTACTTTTCTTAAATATTTTATTTTTCCTTGTTTCCTTTACTCGCTGGGCTATTTTCCTTGTTGGGGCCCCTGGGCTTATAGCATCCTGCTTTTCCAACTAGGGCTGTAACTTAGCAAGTAATAATAATAATAATAATAATAATAATAATAATATATCGTCAGTCTCTAAGGGCATTGTCACTGTCCCTTGACTTTGCCATTCATGAGTGACCTTTAAAGAATTGCGAATCGAAGATTGGTCAGATATTAACCATAATTACCAATACGTGGCATTTGCGTCATCGTCATCAAGCGTCGAATGTGGAATTCGTCTGTCAATAAATTCCACACTTGTTATTTCTTAATTATAATAATAATCCCAGAATAAATTATTTTTTTTAGTTCTTTTATGGTTATTTACACGATTTGTGCTCTTAATTTTCGCGTGGATTTCTTGGGGTAGTTGAATCAGTAGATCTTCAAAAGTTCAAAATTGCAGCAAATGTTTTTTATTTTGGACAGGCTTACATAAATCCTTTTATAGTTTATAAATCAAATATCTGTTTTAATGCTGTTAATGTTTTTAAAATATTTTTATTTTAATTTTCATCACTTACATCGTTTATTTATTTCCTTATTTCCTTATATCCTTTCCTCAATTGGCTATTTTCCTTGTTGGAGCCGTTGGGCTTATATTATCTTGCTTTTCCAACTAAGGGTTAACTCTAATATCACCCCTTTATGTCAATAAATCCGTTTTTAAAACGGTAAATGCCTGACAACATTTATTCCAGGATTTTTACTGTTTTTTACCCCAAAGTTTTAACAGTGTAGATAAAACTATGTTAATCATTTCCTTTATTTTGAATCAACCATCAGAAATAGTAAGAGTTTCATTATAATCAGAATGATTATAATTATAATAATTTTCAATTACCAATAGTATCTTTTTGTGAAGAACCATTATCCTTTCAATTATAGACAGGTTGTGGTGGCCGATGTGGTAACGTCCCTGACTAGTGAACGCCAGACTGGGGTTCGAGTCCAGCTCAAACTCGTTAGTTTCTGTGGTCGCTGCAACCTCACCATCCTTGTGAGCTAAGGACAGGAGGTTTGGGGGAATCTATAAGGGTATCTGGTGAGTTGTGAGTAGCCATTGCCTGGCCCACCTTGGTCCTAGTTTAGGTAGAGATGGTGCTTGGCCGCTGATCATATGTATATATGGTCAGTCTTTAAGGCATTGTCCTGCTCGATAGGGCAATGTCACTGTCCATTGCCCCTGCCATTCATGAGTGGCCTTTAAAACTTTTAAAATGGTAAGATTTTAAAAATTAATCCGTTTATTTCAATGTCCTTTCAGCAAGGTTCCTATATAGCTAGTTCCATTTAGTTCATAAGATTAACCATAAAAAATATTTATTACTTGAACCGCTCACTGTGATATCGTTATGACGTTAAGCAGATCATAACAGTATTGTACACAATACAAAACATTAAAATCTCATTTATCCAAGACGTATTGTGTTCGTACAATGACGAACCAGAAATACTTTTATAAATAATTTTCAATTATCCACATAACGTCATAAGATAGAAATAGCTACAGAGTATATATAAGGATGAATCAAATGTAATTGTCTGATTTAGAGGTTTTAAGGCCACTCATGAATGGCAGGGGCAAGGGACAGTGACACTGCCCTATCGAGGAGGACAATGCCTTAGAGACTGACCATATACACATATGACCAGCCCCCAAGCAGCCCCTCCACCCAAGCTAGGACCAAGGAGGGCCAAGCAATGGCTGCTGATGACACAGTAGATAGACCTATAGGCTCCCCCAAACACCCCATCCTTAGTTCACAAAAATGGTGAGGTTGCAGCGACCAAAGAAACTAACGAGTTTGAGCGGGACTCGAACCCCAGCTGACGTTCACCAGGCAGGGACGTTACCAGAGAAGCCACCATAATTGATTTGATAAAAATTAGAACACTGATAACTAGAGAGGGCACTTAGTAGAGAGCATGCCCTCGCCACTCCAAGCAGTCTTATTTTTGTCTTAACTCCACTGCGTACTTGGATTCGATGTAGTTTCTTCAATAACTAATGGATTTGAACCAAATTTAGTCGAGATTGGTTCAGTATTTTTGCACAATGTTGTTTACAAACAAAAAATATTTGCCCTTTACGTTCCATTACAATTATATTCAAAGTACTGCCGTGTAATTTTACTTTGATGTACTTCATCCAAAATGCTACAGGTTCATCCTTGGGTCATACTCAACAGGACTACCAAGTTTGGTCAAAATCGGTACAGTAGTTTTTGTTTAAAAAATACTGGTAGTCAACATGACTACCAAGTATGATCAAAATCGGTACAGCAGTTTTTGTGTAAAACTGCTCACAAACAAACAAAGAATTAAACTAAGAAACAAACGACACGGATGAATACATGACCTTCGCAAAATCTTCGATTTTAGCGAAGGCAATAAAAGAATAAATTTAGCTTCACTCTTCAGGTTATACCTATTATTATTATTATTATTATTATTATTATTATTATTATTATTATTATTATTGTTGTTGTTGTTTTTATTATTATTATTATTATTATTATTATTATTATTATTATTATTATTATTATTATTATTATTACTTGCTAAGCTACAACCCTAGTTGGAAAAGCAAGATGCTACAAGTCCAGAGGCTCCAACAGGAAAAATAGCCCAGTGAGGAAAGGGAAAATGGAAAATGAAATATTTTAAGAAGAGTAACATTAAAATAAATATCTCCTATATAAACTATAAAAAAAACTTTAAGAAAATAAGAGGAAGAAAAATTAGATAGTAATCATTCGGCTGTAAGACATCTGTAATTTCATTGTTCCACAGCACAGAAATTGTACTTTTGCATGAGGTAGAAGGACTTCAATATTAATACCCGCGTGGGCGAAGGCAATTACGAAGCTTTCGAATTTTAAACGTTTTTTTCTTTATGATGACATATGACCTTCCAGCTTTATTATTATACCTCTGATGCTGTAAATAACTTTGATATTCAAAATGCCCTCCTCTTCATAACTGCGTAGGTTAATATTACTGGTGTTGTATCATTTTATTGCCAAGGGTAAGTCAAACATGGTGAAATTTTCATATGAATTTTCACGATGAGAACTCGACGATTTGATGTCAGATATATACATACATTTATGTATGTATGTATATATATATATATATATATATATATATATATATATATATATATATATATATATATATATATATATATATATATATATATATATACAGTATATATAAGTTGTCAGGTTTTGGCAGCCGATGTGGTAACGTCCATGACTGGTGAGCGTTAGACTGGGATTCGATTCCCACTCAAACTCGTTAGTTTCTTTGGTCGCTGTAACCTCACCATCCTTGTGAGCTAAGGAAGGGTGTTTGAGTGAGCATATAGGTCTATCTGCTGAGTCATCATCAGCCATTGCCTGGCTCTCCTTGGTCCTAGCATGGGTGGAGAGGGAGCTTAGGTGCTTATCACATGTAATTAGGGTCTGTCTCTAGGGCATTGTCCTGCTTGATTGGGCAACGTCACTGTCCCTTGTCTCTGCCATTCATGAGTAGCCTTTTAAACCATTAAACTGCAGCCACATCTAGTCCACTGAAGTACAAATGCTTCAGACATTTCATAGTCATGTTTGGATTTGGCCATTTTCATCACCACGCTGGCCACTGCAGATGGGGTATACTTTGGTCTGATCGCTCACAACAAACCAACCTAGTAAAGGTGGCCCTGACTAGTACAGATTTGGTGATCATGGCGATATACGTTTATTTGTATTTATGTATTTAAGCACATACTGCGCATGCACATGTAAAACCCTAGGCAGTTGAATAAGATAAGCTGTTTAGCTATGGTAAGCAGCTCCTCTAGGAGGACAATCCAAAATCAAACCATTGTTCTCTGGTCTTAGGTAGTGCCATAGCCTCTGTACCATGGTCTTTCACTGACTCAGGTTAGAGTTCTCTTGCTTGAGGGTACACTTGGGCACACTATTCTATCTTATTTCTCTTTCTCTTGTTTTGTCAAAGTTTTTATAGTTTATATAGGAAAAGTTTATTTTAATCTTGTTACTGTTCTTAGAATATTTTATTTTTCCTTGTTTCCTTTCTTCACTAGGCTATTTTCCCTGTTTGGGACCCTGGGGTTAAAGCATCCTGATTATAATAATAATAATAATAATAATAATAATAATAATAATAATAATATCTTAGAAATCTTTTGAAAATCAATGCTAGACTTCATGAGAACCGAAAAAATGTTATTTTTAATTAAAATGGTGAATGACTCAGAAGTGTATGTGGATTTTTTAAAAATTATTTTAATTATTTATTTTCTACGATCATTTTTGATTATTTAGTAGATAGATAGAATAGAATATAATGATTTATTTATATTTCCTTTGTTCCTTGTATGGGCATTTTTAGAGAAACATGTATATGTATATATATATGTATATATATATATATATATATATATATATATATATATATATATATATATATATATATATATATATATACACACACACAATTCAACACTTAAAGAATGTATGTGACAGAAACTTCCTTATATATGTGTTTACTTTTATTACATAAAAGGTGTATAGTTTCCTTTGGATCGCAAAATGTAAGCTTCAGACCGTCCATTATACAGAGCATTATATGGCTCAAAGTAAATATGGTGTTGATGATGAATTTAGATTGTATACAGTTTTATATATAATTATTTAATGGTATCTTTGGGCGAAAAAAAAGTTAGTAACTAAGAAATACATGTTATTGATGATAAATTTATGATTGTAAACACTGTTTTCATATATAAATAAATAGAGGTATTTTGGGGCGAAAATACAATTTAGAATTTCAGTTAGTGACTGTAAAAAAGACATGTTACTGATAATAAATTTATATTGTTTATACTGTTTTCATGTATAAATAAATAGAGGTATTTTGGGGTAAAAAGAAAAAAAAACTTAAAAGTTCAGTTAGTGACTGTAAAAAGACATATTATTGATGATAAATTTATATTGCTTACACTGTGTTCATATATTAATAAATAGAGGTATTTTGGGCGAAAAAACAAGTTAATTTCAGTTAGTGACTGTAAAAAAAGTAAAAAAGACATGTTATTGATGATAAATTTATGATTGCATACTCTGATTTTATATATAAATAAATATAGGTTTCTTTGGGAGAAAAAAAGTTAAGAACCCAGTTAATACACTGTACAAAAGACTATTATATTGATGATAGATTTAGACTGTAAACACCGTTCTTAGATATCCGTAAATACAGATTTCTTGTAGGACATCCATAAATACAGATTTCTCTGTGCGAAAAAAAACCAAAGTTAAAATTCCAGTTTTGACCCAGATATAAAATTCTCTGAGACACGATTTAGTGACACATAAAACCCACATTCTTTGGCATTTGAACCGTCGCAATGGAACTCACTTTACGTCTCAATGCCGAGACTCCCCACTCCAGAGATCTCTTAAGAATCATTACTCTTTCTCGCTCCGAGGCATTGAGTGTTGGGGAATGCGAGAGACGGAGGGAAAAAAAGAAGAGATGTTTTTATTGCTCCATATCTTATATCGTTTCAGATAGTCGTAAAAGAGTGGAAGCCTTCATTTCTTCCTCTAGCTTTTTTTTAGCAGGCTTTTAGAATGGGAAATTCTAACTGTTGTTCACGTAGATGATGATATTTTATTTGTAGGGTTATTATCTTTCAATTCTTACAAGTTTAGTTATGTCAGAGGTTCTGCTGGCCAGAATTTTTTTTAGGTAAAATGGAATATCTTCTTTGAATGAATCAGTTCTAGGATTATATATATATATATATATATATATATATATATATGTATATATATGCATATATATATATATATATATATATATATGCGTACATGTATATACATATATTTTTTATATTTATTATAAATATATATATATATATATATATATATATATATATATATAGATATATATATATATATATATATATATATATATATATATATATATATATATGTGTGTGTGTATATATATACATATATAAATATATACATAGATAAATATATATATATATATATATATATATATATATACATACATATATATATATATATATATATATATATATATATATACGCACGCGCATTTGACTTAAAAAATTCATTTTAGTTTTATTTCTTCTTGGAGCTAAGGTTCGAAGCCTTGCCCATGAAGAAGTACCTATAAAAACTTATCCTATGGTTATGTGTTCCCATGGCAGAGCGAATTTGATATTAAAGGTGTTTGTTCTTAGTCTGGAAAAATATATATCCAATTATTATTATTATTATTATTATTATTGCTTGCTTGCTAAGCTACAACCCTAGTTAGAAAAGTAGGATGCTATAAACCCAGAGGCCCCAATAGGGAAAATAGCCCAGTGAGGAAAGGAAACAAAGAAAAAATAAAATATTTCAAGAACAGTAACAACATTAAAATAAACATTTCCTATATAAACTATAAAAACTTTATTAAAACAAGAGGAAGAGAACTTGTCGGCAAGACGCTAAAATATAAGAATTATGATACATTTTTCCTGCACTCCATTTCAATAGATGCTTTCCAGTGAACTCCAATTAAACATAATGATACAAGATATTTTATATAGAATTTCCCGATATAAGGGAAAAAATATTAAAAAAGATATTGGTATGACAGGGCCTTAAGAAAGCTGTCATATATTATTATTATTATTATTATTATTATTATTATTATTATCATTATTATTATTATTAGTACTAGTAGTAGTAGTAGTCGTAGTAGTAGTAGTGGTATTTTATAAAAGGCTACAAAATGGGCCATAAAAGGCTACTAAGTGTGTCTATAAAAGGCTACAGAATGTGCCATAAAAGGCTACTAATTGGGTCCATAAAAGGCTACAAAGTAGGCTATAAAAGGCTACTAAGTGGGCCTATAAAGGGCTACAAAGTGGGCCATAAAAGGATACAAAGGGGGCCATAAAAGGCTACAAAGTGGATCATAAATGACTACTAAGTGGGTTCGTAAAAGGCTACAAAGTAGGCCACAAAAGGCTACTAAGTGGGTCCATAAAAGGATACAAAGTGGGCCACAAAAGGCTACTAAGTGGGTCCATAAAAGGCTACAAAGTGGGCCATAAAAGACTACAAAGTAGGTCTATAAAAGGCTACAAAGTAGGTTTATAAAAGGTTACAAAGTGTACCATAAAAGGCTACAAAGTGTGGCCATAAGAGGCTACAAAGTGGGCCATAAAAGACTACTAAGTCATAAAAGGATACAAAGTGGTCCACAAAAGGCCACCAAATGCAGAGGGGATGTTGCAAAGGCCATTAGTAATGACTACAGTGCATTACTTGCGGTCAACTGGCGGCACCACTCTTGCAAAATATGATACAGGTAATAACATTTGTATATTATTATGATCCTATTTATTTTTTCTCAAGTCATGTCTGAATGTCATCTTGCTTGCGCACAGCAAAATCTGATTTTGGAAAGGAGGATATGTACTGATTTAATGATTTGAGAATACAGGCTGGCGTCACTCACACTCCCATCGACTTTTGAAAGAAATTATTTGATATATCAATTATAAATAATTAAGAAAAATAGTTGTATTCTCACTTTTCACTTTGGTTCTCACAGACACATCGATAAATTTAACGACACGTTGGAAACTTGTTTATATAAGTAAAATTATATGACAAGCTGAGAAACTTGAATGAGAATTTTCTAAATAAGTACGAGGGGAAATAAGCTTATATAAGAAAGTAAAATGAGAATTATCTAGATAAGAACATGGGAAATAAGCTTATATAAGAAAGTAAAATGAGAATTATCTAGATAAGAACATGGGAAATAAGCTTATAAAAGAAAGTAAAATGAGAATTATCTAGATAAGAACGTGGGAAATAAGCTTATATAAGAAAGTAAAATGAGAATTATCTAGACAAGAACGTGGGAAATAAGCTTATATAAGAAAGTAAAATAAGAATTATCTAGATAAGAACGTGGGAAATAAGCTTATATAAGAAAGTAAAATAAGAATTATCTAGATAAGAACGTGGGAAATAAGCTTATATAAGAAAGTAAAATGAGAATTATCTAGATAAGAACGTGGGAAATAAGCTTATATAAGAAAGTAAAATGAGAATTATCTAAATAAGAACATGGGAAATAAGCTTATAAAAGAAAGTAAAATAAGAATTATCTAGATAAGAACGTGGGAAATAAGCTTATATAAGAAAGTAAAATGAGAATTATCTAAATAAGAACGTGGGAAATAAGCTTATATAAGAAAGTAAAATAAGAATTATCTAGATAAGAACATGGGAAATAAGCTTATAAAAGAAAGTAAAATGAGAATTATCTAGATAAGAACATGGGAAATAAGCTTATAAAAGAAAGTAAAATGAGAATTATCTAGATAAGAACGTGGGAAATAAGCTTATATAAGAAAGTAAAATAAGAATTATCTAGATAAGAACGTGGGAAATAAGCTTATAAAAGAAAGTAAAATAAGAATTATCTAAATAAGAACATGGGAAATAAGCTTATAAAAGAAAGTAAAATAAGAATTATCTAGATAAGAACGTGGGAAATAAGCTTATATAAGAAAGTAAAATAAGAATTATCTAGATAAGAACGTGGGAAATAAGCTTATATAAGAAAGTAAAATAAGAATTATCTAGATAAGAACGTGGGAAATAAGCTTATATAAGAAAGTAAAATGAGAATTATCTAGATAAGAACGTGGGAAATAAGCTTATAAAAGAAAGTAAAATAAGAATTATCTAGATAAGAACGTGGGAAATAAGCTTATATAAGAAAGTAAAATAAGAATTATCTAGATAAGAACGTGGGAAATAAGCTTATATAAGAAAGTAAAATGAGAATTATCTAGATAAGAACGTGGGAAATAAGCTTATATAAGAAAGTAAAATGAGAATTATCTAAATAAGAACATGGGAAATAAGCTTATAAAAGAAAGTAAAATAAGAATTATCTAGATAAGAACGTGGGAAATAAGCTTATATAAGAAAGTAAAATGAGAATTATCTAAATAAGAACGTGGGAAATAAGCTTATATAAGAAAGTAAAATAAGAATTATCTAGATAAGAACATGGGAAATAAGCTTATAAAAGAAAGTAAAATGAGAATTATCTAGATAAGAACATGGGAAATAAGCTTATAAAAGAAAGTAAAATGAGAATTATCTAGATAAGAACGTGGGAAATAAGCTTATATAAGAAAGTAAAATGAGAATTATCTAGATAAGAACATGGGAAATAAGCTTATAAAAGAAAGTAAAATAAGAATTATCTAGATAAGAACGTGGGAAATAAGCTTATATAAGAAAGTAAAATAAGAATTATCTAGATAAGAACGTGGGAAATAAGCTTATATAAGAAAGTAAAATGAGAATTATCTAGATAAGAACGTGGGAAATAAGCTTATATAAGAAAGTAAAATGAGAATTATCTAAATAAGAACATGGGAAATAAGCTTATAAAAGAAAGTAAAATAAGAATTATCTAGATAAGAACGTGGGAAATAAGCTTATATAAGAAAGTAAAATGAGAATTATCTAAATAAGAACGTGGGAAATAAGCTTATATAAGAAAGTAAAATAAGAATTATCTAGATAAGAACATGGGAAATAAGCTTATAAAAGAAAGTAAAATGAGAATTATCTAGATAAGAACATGGGAAATAAGCTTATAAAAGAAAGTAAAATGAGAATTATCTAGATAAGAACGTGGGAAATAAGCTTATATAAGAAAGTAAAATAAGAATTATCTAGATAAGAACGTGGGAAATAAGCTTATAAAAGAAAGTAAAATAAGAATTATCTAAATAAGAACATGGGAAATAAGCTTATAAAAGAAAGTAAAATAAGAATTATCTAGATAAGAACGTGGGAAATAAGCTTATATAAGAAAGTAAAATAAGAATTATCTAGATAAGAACGTGGGAAATAAGCTTATATAAGAAAGTAAAATAAGAATTATCTAGATAAGAACGTGGGAAATAAGCTTATATAAGAAAGTAAAATGAGAATTATCTAGATAAGAACGTGGGAAATAAGCTTATAAAAGAAAGTAAAATAAGAATTATCTAGATAAGAACGTGGGAAATAAGCTTATATAAGAAAGTAAAATAAGAATTATCTAGATAAGAACGTGGGAAATAAGCTTATATAAGAAAGTAAAATGAGAATTATCTAGATAAGAACGTGGGAAATAAGCTTATATAAGAAAGTAAAATGAGAATTATCTAAATAAGAACATGGGAAATAAGCTTATAAAAGAAAGTAAAATAAGAATTATCTAGATAAGAACGTGGGAAATAAGCTTATATAAGAAAGTAAAATGAGAATTATCTAAATAAGAACGTGGGAAATAAGCTTATATAAGAAAGTAAAATAAGAATTATCTAGATAAGAACATGGGAAATAAGCTTATAAAAGAAAGTAAAATGAGAATTATCTAGATAAGAACATGGGAAATAAGCTTATAAAAGAAAGTAAAATGAGAATTATCTAGATAAGAACGTGGGAAATAAGCTTATATAAGAAAGTAAAATGAGAATTATCTAGATAAGAACATGGGAAATAAGCTTATAAAAGAAAGTAAAATAAGAATTATCTAGATAAGAACATGGGAAATAAGCTTATATAAGAAAGTAAAATGAGAATTATCTAGATAAGAACGTGGGAAATAAGCTTATATAAGAAAGTAAAATAAGAATTATCTAAATAAGAACATGGGAAATAAGCTTATAAAAGAAAGTAAAATAAGAATTATCTAGATAAGAACATGGGAAATAAGCTTATATAAGAAAGTAAAATGAGAATTATCTAGATAAGAACGTGGGAAATAAGCTTATATAAGAAAGTAAAATGAGAATTATCTAAATAAGAACATGGGAAATAAGCTTATAAAAGAAAGTAAAATAAGAATTATCTAGATAAGAACATGGGAAATAAGCTTATATAAGAAAGTAAAATGAGAATTATCTAGATAAGAACGTGGGAAATAAGCTTATATAAGAAAGTAAAATAAGAATTATCTAGATAAGAACATGGGAAATAAGCTTATATAAGAAAGTAAAATGAGAATTATCTAGATAAGAACGTGGGAAATAAGCTTATATAAGAAAGTAAAATGAGAATTATCTAAATAAGAACATGGGAAATAAGCTTATAAAAGAAAGTAAAATAAGAATTATCTAGATAAGAACATGGGAAATAAGCTTATATAAGAAAGTAAAATGAGAATTATCTAAATAAGAACGTGGGAAATAAGCTTATATAAGAAAGTAAAATAAGAATTATCTAGATAAGAACATGGGAAATAAGCTTATAAAAGAAAGTAAAATGAGAATTATCTAGATAAGAACGTGGGAAATAAGCTTATATAAGAAAGTAAAATGAGAATTATCTAAATAAGAACGTGGGAAATAAGCTTATATAAGAAAGTAAAATGAGAATTATCTAAATAAGAACGTGAGAAATAAGCTTGTATAAGAAAGTAAAATGAGAATTATCTAGATAAGAACATGGGAAATAAGCTTATAAAAGAAAGTAAAATGAGAATTATCTAGATAAGAACGTGGGAAATAAGCTTATATAAGAAAGTAAAATGAGAATTATCTAGATAAGAACGTGGGAAATAAGCTTATATAAGAAAGTAAAATGAGAATTATCTAAATAAGAACGTGGGAAATAAGCTTATATAAGAAAGTAAAATGAGAATTATCTAAATAAGAACGTGAGAAATAAGCTTGTATAAGAAAGTAAAATGAGAATCCTAAATAAATACGTGAGAAATAAGCTTATATATGAAAGTAAAATGAGAATTTCCTAAATAAGTGCGAAAGAATTTTTTTAAAACAACCAGTTTTCTCGAGTCTATTCGCGTTTTCAGTATGAAAAGGCAAAACGCCTCCGCCCACTTTTGCTTTATTCGTTAGTGATCGATCAACAGCAGACTGGAGACGCCCTCGAGGGAGACTCGCCTTAAGCCCCAGCTGTCACCTTTAGTGCCGAAGAAGGAGAGCTGAGAAGGTCATGGAGTTCTCTTACTTGAGGGTACACTCGGGCACACTATTCTATCTTATTTCTCTTCTTGTTTTGTTAAAGTTTTTATTGTTTATATAGGAAATTTTTATTTTAATGTTACTGTTCTTAAAATATTTTATTTTTCCTTGTTTGCTTTCCTCACTGGGCTATTTTCCCTGTTGGGGCCCATGGACTTTAGCATCCTGCTTTTATAGCAAACTTTTCAGCCTTTTATTGCCCACTTTGTAGCCTTTTATGGACCCACTTTTTAGCCTTTTATGGCCCAATTTGTAGCCTTTTATGAAGCCACTTAGTAGCCTTTAATGTCCCACTTTTTAGCCTTTTATGCCCACTTTGTAGCCTTTTATGTTCCACTTTTTAGCCTGTTATGGCCCACTTTGTAGCCTTTTATGTTCCACCTTTTAGCCTTTTATGTCCCTCTCTGTAGCCTTTTATAACCCAATTTGCAGCCCTTTATGAAACCCACTTGGTAGCCTTTTATGGCCCTACTTTGTAATCATTTATGGCCCACTTTGTAGCCTTTTATGGACCCATTTAGTAGTCTGCTATGACCTACTTTGTAGCCTTTTATGGACCCACTTAGTAGCTTTTTATTGCCCACTTTGTAGACTTTTATGGACACACTTAGTAGCCTTTTATGTCGCATTTTGTAGCCTTTTGTGCACCCACTTAGTAGCTTTTTATGGCCTGCTTTGTAACATTTTATAGCCCACTTTTTAGCCTTTTATGGCTCACTTTGAAACCTTTTATGGACCCACTTAGTAGCCTTTTATGTCCCACTTTTTAGCCTTTTATGGCCCACTTTGTAGCCTTTTATGTTCCACTTTTTAGCCTGTTATGGCCCACTTTGTAGCCTTTTATGTTCCACTTTTTAGCCTTTTATGACCCACTTTGTAGCCTTTTGTGGCCCACTTTTTAACCTTCTATGGCCCACTTTGTAGCAATTTATGGACCCATTTAGTAGTCTTTTATGGCCCTCCTTTGTAGCCTTTTATGGCCCACTTTGTAGCCTTTTATGGCCCACTTTGTAGCCTTTAGTGCAGGCACTGTGTAGATTTTTATGCAGCTATTTTGTTGACTTTTATGCACCTACGTTGTGGTATTTTATACACATATTTTGCAACTTTTTATGCAACCACTTTGTAGTTTTTCATGCAACTACTCTCTCGTGTTCTATTCACCCACATTATAGACTTTTATGCACCCATGTTTTTAGTATTTTTATGCGCCCAATTCGTAGTCTTATGAACTACTTTGTAACTTTTTATTCAACCACTTTGTAGTCTTCTATTCTCCCAATTCGTAGTCTTTTATTCACTTACATTGTAGTCTGTTATGAAACCACTTTATAGCCTTTTATTTTACCTTATTTCCACTTCCATTCTTTCATCTTGCCACCCATCTTCTCTGAATTTTTACTTCGTAATCTTACTGTTTGTTTTCTTTCTAGTTTTACCTGCAGATCTTTATACATCATCTCCTTTCTTTATCCTTAGCTTTCTGTTTATTATTATTATTATTATTATTATTATTATTATTATTATTATTATTATTATTATTATTATTATTATTATTATTACTAATAGTCAAACTACAACCCTAGTTGGAAAAGAAAGATAATATAAGCACAAGGGCTCCAACAGGGAAAAATAGCCAGTGAGGAAAGGAAATAAGGAAATAAATAAATGATGAGAACAAATTAACAAAAATCATTCTACAAACAGTAACTACGTCAAAACATTTATGTCATATATAAACTATAAAAAGACTTATGTCAGCCTGTTCAACCTAAAAACATTTGCTGCAACTTTGAACTTTTGAAGTTCTATTTATTCAACTACCCGATTAGGAAGATCATTCCACAACTTGGTCACAACTGGAATAAAACTTTTAGAATACTGTGCAGTTTTGAGCCTCGTGATGGAGAAGGCCTGGCTATTAGAATTAACTGCCTGCCTAGTATTACGAACAGGATGGAATTGTCTGGGAAGATTTGAATGTAAAGGATGGTCAGAATTATGAAAAATCTTATGCAACAATGAACTAATTGAACGACATTGTCAAAGATTAATATCTAGTTCAGGAATAAGAAATTTAATAGACCGTAAGTTTCTGTTTATTCCTTCCGAACTCCTCCTCTTCGCGATTCTGGTAAGATAGCGAACATTCTGATGATTCCATTGCCCAGTCGACTGGCACTCTGATAAATCAAATCAAATGATCTTTCACTTTCAAAACACAAGAGATTTTAAGGTTATCCATCTCGATTTGATATGTTTACTTACCATATTTCTCAACTTTTATTTTATTCATCAAAATCAATTTAGTTTTCTACAAAATTATTAGACAGTTAACTTTTAATCGTATTATCCAAAGGTATTTAATTCATTTACTCGATGGCAAGCTCCGTATATGTTTACTTATCCTATTTCTCAAATTTTATTTTATTTATCAAAATTAATTTAGTTTTCCACAAAATTATTAGACATTAGTTAACTTTTAACCGTATTATCCAAAGGTATTTAATTCATTTAGTCGATGGCAAGCTCTGTATGATTTATTTACTTATCATATTTCTCAAATTTTATTTTATTTATCAAAATTAATTTAGTTTTCTACAAAATTATCAAACTTTAGTTAAATTTTAACTTGATTATCCAAAGGTATTTAATTCAATTACTCGATGGCAGGTCTGTATATGTTTACTTATCACATTTCTCAACTTTTATTTTATTTATCAAAATTAATTTAATTTTCTACAAAATTATTAAACTTTAGTTAAATTTTAACTTGATTATCCAAAGGTATTTAATTCATTTACTCCATGGCAAGATGGAGGGAACTCACAACATTATATATGGCTGATAAATTTGTGTGAAAAAGACTATTTTTGTCCTACGGAACCCGCAGGATCGTTATAACCCATCAGTTGAATTAAAAAAAAAAAGTTGAAAGAAACTACTGTATATTTGCCTGGTAATAAAATTTCATTCGAAATCTTACCTGATTGTTGAACTTATCTTGTCCTATTCCAATCCTTAATTTTATGTTAGGATTTCCTTTCTTCCTTATTTAGAAAATCAATTACAAGTGACGTTTAGAATACCTTCATCTTATTTTTTTCAGTCTTCCAACGTTAATTTCTCTTTTTATTCTCTCTTTGATTCAAACCATTCTAATCTGCATTTTCGATTTCTATTTTACTCAACTTTTAAACTTTTTTTCTTTTTGAAAAGTCAAATGAAATTAGTTAACCTTTTTGAAGTCAGTTCTATTTCATTATATATTTCATCCTCGTTGGAGTAACTTTTCAGTTTTATCCTTTTATCAAAATGTTTTTGCACTAGCTATCAATATAAAATTTCTTGCGTTTAACTGTTCCTTTTAAATTTCTTTTCATTTTACAGAAATTTCTTATATTTTTAACTTTAACGTGATTTGAATGTAACATTTTTTTTACACTATTGTCAGGCTCTAAAGATTGTTTTAAGTAATTTTATCTAACTATTATGGAACCTTGAGGAAGTTTTTAAGTAATTTCATAGAACTATTAGGGAACTTTGATGGAGTTTTTTTAGTAATTCTATCAAACTATCAGGGAACTTTGATGAAGTTTTTAAGTAATTGTATCGAACTCATAGGGAACTTTGATGATGTTTTTAAGTAATTGTATCGAACTATTAGGGAACTGTGAGGAAGTTTTTAAGTAATTTTATAGAACTATTAGGGAACTTTGATGAAATTTTTGAGTAATTTTATCAAACTATCAGGGAACTTTGAGGAAGTTTTAATGTAATTTTATCGAACTATTACAGAACTTTGAGGAAGTTTTTAAGAAATTTTATCGAACTATTAGGGAACTTTGATGAAATTTTTAAAAGTAATTGTATCGAACTATTAGGG
>NC_090763.1:8290337-8318911 GCF_036898095.1 Palaemon carinicauda
TAGTGCAGTAGTTATCCCCTTGAGAGAAGAAGAATTGTTTGTTAATCTCAGTGTTAGGTGTACGAGGACAGGAGAATCTGTAAAGAATAGGGCAGACTATTCAGTGTATGTGAAGGCAAGGGGAAAATGAACCGTAACTGTCTGGCTAGTCAAAGACCCCATAACTCTCTAGCAGTAGTATTTCAACGGGTGGCTGGTGCCCTGTCCAGCCTACTACCTATTGAGGATCGGTCCTAAGTAACGATTTGTGTTAGCTATTACATTTGTGCATAACCATCTTCAAAATAGAGATTTCAGATCATGATTTTTCATTCAAGTTTACCAATCTTTTACGTAAATACACCTTCAACCAGGCTATGTATTCTAATCTAATGCATCATCTTTACTGGTTCCATCAGTAAAATTTAGAACGACGTATCCATTTGAGGTAAATTTCGCATCAAAAACTGCAATATCTTTAACGTCTTTGGCCACTTCGCTTTTATTCGCAGTAATATTAAATGCTTTATTACCAACACGTTATTTTCCTTAACTTTATCTGCATAACATTCATTCTTCATTTTGGGATGACGTATCTTCAAAGCTTCATAAAAAATTTCTAGATTTTTACGAGAGATTATTAAAGATAGATTCGCCCAATGACTACAATTTCTTCATACAGTTATCCCATTTTAGGCAAACAATTCATAAAAAATTTGTCAAGTCACCGGCTGGCTTCATACGTAATTGATCTAGTTATTATTATTATTATTATCATTATTATTATTATTATTATTATTATTATTATTATTATCATTATTATTATTATTATTATTATTATTATTATTATTATTATTATTACTTGCTAAGCTACAACCCTAGTTGGAAAAGCAGGATGCTATAATTATTCCTAGGGAAATAGCCCAGTGAGGAAAGGAAACAAGGAAAAATAAGATATTGTAAGAAGAGTAACATTATTAAAATGAATATATTCAATATATCTCCTTTATATTTTCATCACTTATGCGATCTATAAAGGTATTGATGTCTTCATTTACGAAGATCTCATATTACAAATTTTCTTTTCGTGTTTTCATCTTAACTGATTTCAACGATAACAAAATATAAATAAAAACTAAATCATTTTAAACCGTATTTATCACAATGACGCGGTATTTACGCTTATAACATTAGTGACCTGGTAACTTAGAAATATCTTAAAAATCCTCTATTGCTTATTTCTCAAAATTAGGTTTTTTATGGAAACTGAAAATGACGAAAATATCATACTTTTACGAATCCAAGCAAATTATCGTGTTGATTCCTTAGGGCCTTAGGCCGTACAAATTTGTTAGGGAGCCGTTATAAATAAAAAAAAAAATCACAGAGAAAAAAAAGGAAAATGTAAACACTCAGAAAAGTAGTCCCGATATTCAACATACAAATTCAAAGGGCATCTCTTATCTATATTTTATTATATAAATGCAATCTAAATTCCCCCCTTTTAACTATAAATAAATGAAAATATATAAATGAGAGGACAGGGTTAAACAGGAACCCCATTTCATGTAAATTATAGCAACCAAAAGCAAACTCCCCCCTCCACCATAATGTATTCCTCCGCATTAGTGTGTTACAGGCAGCGGCTACAGCCAGCTGAGCCAGAATCCTGATTCGTTGTCCAGTCAGTTCGTTTTCTGAAGAAACTACGTCCGAAATCCCGCTTTTTTTCGATTTCCTGAGGGTAGGTAATTATGAAATTGCTGTAAATAGGTCATGTAAAGCGTCAGTTTTTCTGTTAGTGAAGTAAACAAAGAGAAAAAATGTTAAATGCAATTTAAAAAGCTGAAGTTTCATAGTTGTAGCCTACCCATTCTCCATTTTGAATCGCCCTACATTACACCAACGTTTAATTTCATAGGTTGAGTCATTATACAGTGAAATAAAGTTATATTTTCGTTGGTTAGGCTGCGTTTTAAGCCTATGTATAAATAGAACAGCAATTATATATGATTTAAAAGTATATCTAATGAGCATAGGCTTAAGACCATGCTTTCTTGTGACTGCTTTAGTTATATCCAGAAAACTGTCAAATTGTATTTAAGGTCGGGGCAACATTTCGAATTGAAAATTGATGTATTCCTCTATTAAATAACGTGATTTAACCAAATTTGACCTTCATTTCAATTTCAAACAAACAGAACAACCAGTTGAACTAACATAGACTAATTTCAATACCACACACTGGCTAAAACTGTCAATTAAAATAAAGTCAAATTCGTGAAATCCCATTATTTACTACAGGAAAACATATATCAGTTCAAAATGTCAACCTAAATGTAATGTTTCTTGTTCCGCCATGGGCACGCTTTGCTCGCCGAAAAATAAAAACATCAAGCTCCGTATGTACTGGCAAGCAGTAATGTTGAGGTGCACACATTAACATCAATATAACTTTCATAATGAACTGCATTCACTAACCAGATATTAAACTTAATGTAAAAATAATGGTAATAATATAGAACACCACGCTCTCCATTTACTCCAGTATAATGTAATCCTGCAGTTCTCACCTTCTTGTACAGTAATTAGGTGGTTATTTAAATTCTAGGAAAGCAATAATTAGCAAGATATGTTGAAGAGGGGAGAAGGGGTTATAAAAAGAAAATAGCTCGGTTTCCTCACTATACGACATGGAACTGACGTCAACATAGTCAACCAAACAGATCGTGATGCCAGCGTACATAAACAGAAGTTCGTGATGCCAGCGTACATTTGATATTCTGTATATTCAAAATATACTTAATCAAGAATTGTGATTACTCAAAAGTGTCACTATTTGTAAATTGCATATTTTAAGGGTACTTTTTCGTAATTAATCCATTTTTGATTAGGTATATTTTGAATATACAGTAAATCAAATGTACGCTGGCATCATGAACTTCTGTTTATGTACGCTGGCATCACGAATTCTGTTTGGTTGACGATGTTGACATGTCAGTTCCAAGTCGTTTAGTGAGGAAACCGAGCTATTTAATTTTTATAACCCCTTCCCCCCTCTTCAACATATCTTGCTAATTATTGCTTTCCCAGAATTTAAATAACCCCCTAATTACTGTGCAAGAAGTTGAGAACTGCAGGATTCCATTATATTGGAGTAAATGGAGAGCGTGGTGTTCTATACTATTATCAAAATAATAACTTGCTTTGTGATTGAGACGTCAAAGGTTGGGTATAATTGATAACCAGGAATGATGCTTCAGGCACCGTAACTTTAGGGGTATACCGTTATGCTATTTAAGGAAAGTGTTCATTGCATCTGGTGTACCATGGTAATTTCTATGAAACTTCCCTGCGGCTTCTAAGTATGGATAACTAAAACCATTACACGTTCGTATCGGAAGTTCCATAATAACACACGAAAGGCTTAACACGGACAAAGGGTTGGGAAGGGACTGATGCTAACACTTTAACTGATAAGGAAAGGGGGAGGGAAAATTAACCCCCCCTGTGGAAACTTTTCAAACGTATGGGCACGTGATAGGGTAACTTTATTAAGAGGGGTCAAGACTTGTAGTATACCTGAATACCTAAGGTAAAAAAATATGTCCATGTGGAGATTCCATAAACATATGGTATTAGAAGAATGGTTAGGATAAAACGCAATATGTCCATGTGGGTATTGCATAAAAGAATGGGTAAATATGGTATTGGATGGGTCAGGTCAAGATGGATACTTGAATGAACTGGGTGAAAATGAAGAGTGTTTATAAAAAAACGAGTAATCCTTACATAGAATGTAATATGTACTTGTGGGTATTGCATAAAAGGTAGGGTACAGTTGTATTAGGTCAAGTAGAATACTTGAATGTTGCTGGTAAAATTACATGAATGAATTGGGGAAAAGTGGGGAGGGGTTATAAGGGAACGAGTAATCCTATTGGTAAAAATAAGGGGGTGAGGTTTATGCGCAGAAGATCTAAAACTGGTATGTACAAACGAACGAACGGGAGCAAATACAACCGACCTGTAGAATGTCAACAAATAAATGAAAAGTATACCGTTAGTATAGATTATAGATAATTTGTGCAGTTTTTCATGGATTTATTATACGCCCAAGAACATGATGTATGGAAAAGAAAATGTTTGTTTTAACTATTGTACTGTATGCTGTTTCCCCAGCAGATTTTCCCCACTCAAAACCTCATAGCGTATTTGTGAGACCCTCGGGTTTACAGAACCCCACCTTGCCTTAATAACCATGGAGAGTTTGCGAGACACTCCTCCCTAGCGCTAGTGTGCGCTACTGGATCTAGCCGTAAAGGTAACATCCAATGCCCTTTGCTGGCGCTTGCCATTAAAAAACTTCGCTAGAGCTTGCCATTGAAAAACCTCGCTGACGCTTGCTGTTGAAAAACCTCGCTGGCGCTTACCATTGAAAAACCTCAGCCAAGTGCTCTCTTGGCCGAGTCTTTCCGTCAAGACTCGCACACGCAAGAAGCATTGAAGCGTGGTCCGGAGTAAAGGCGAGTTCTACGCCGCAAGTGTGCTCAGGGAGACAGATGCACATAGGTAGACTACACCTTACCAGATCAAGCTGAGAAACGCATGCATGCCACCGTGCTCTATGAACTCTAACCTCACCAATGCACACATTCCCCTTGACACCACTGATGGGTAGATTTGTTGCCTGTGCGAACTATGAAAGGGTCACAAACCAGTGCGCAGTTCCAGCTCTCGCCTTACAAGTACACACTTGCTGTTAGCGAACTAGAAGGGGTGTGCTCTACCAGCTTTCTCTCTGTAAACACGGACTCTCCTCACAAGCACACAGGTAGTAATTACCTGTAAGAAATGAGTAAGGCACACTTTTCCAGTTTTGGCCTTACAAGCATGCACTGCTAGCAGGACAAACTGGAAGAGGTGCGCAAGCCAGCTCACCTTACCAGCCTCTGCCTTGCCAACACTCCTTTGCGAAGAACGGCAGGTTCCTTTTCAAGGGAGATAGCTTCCTCTTCACAGACCAGCCATCGTCAGACTGCTCCACCTTTGGTCAAGACCACAATAGGCAAGGTCTTTTCCATCAGGGAATTGAGTACCATCCAAGGATTGGATAAAGAGACAGAGATAGCCCAGAACTTTCTCTTGAGAGACTAATGGCTAGCATACTAGTGGCATAACAGTTGAGGCAGCTAACATCTCTCAAGAAATTAGTGCTCCGCAGTAGTATCTTCATTTGGTCATGACAGCTGAAGACCATCTGGTCTCAGCACGTAGACTCACTGAGTACTCTTGTACCTGTGGTACATGAGCAGAAGAGAGACCCAAGTTGGTGGTGTTAGAGACTAACCTCCTCAGAGGAGTAGAGCTTTTGTTTCCTCCCCTGGATTTTTTGCCCTTCACAGACACATTAAAAGAATGGTGGTTGGCTCATCTGTTACACCAGACGACATCCGCGGTTGGGTCTGAATCCGAAAGGCGGTGCCACATAGTCTCCTGGAAAAGAGGGCAGCCTACCTGGCCCTCAAGTACATCCATCGGCTCCTTTCAGAGCATTACGTAGTGCTTATGAGCGACAACACTACAGTAGTGTCCAACACAAATAATGAAATGTCTTTTCGCAGCACCTATGCCGGCTAGCTGTGAGAATCCTCAGATGGACGGAGGAAAATTTGAGGAGAAGGGCTCAAATACTTAGCTCCAAATGGTCCTTGAATCAACAGATAACCACATTTTCTGTTGTATATGCAGCCTGTGTTAGTGTTAATATATGCTAATAGGTGCATATACTAACCTAATGTAGCCCAGCCTAGCCTAACCTGATTTAAATTGTTGTGTCCTTACTTAACAGTGGAGGGAGGCCTGTGCTTCCCCTTACACCCTTGTTTACTGGTTTAGGCTCCGTTTTGAAGGGAAGGGCAAGTAGATTATTTTGCAACAGTTAAGGATTTCAAGGAAATTTACATTGACGAATTATCTATTGGAAAGAACAAAACTGTGAATGAAAAATATCTAGAGAGTCATATTTGTGTGAGGTTAAGTTTTAAATATACATCTATTTATTTCCACTGGATAATCTTGTGTTTTGTACATATCTAGCCAAAAATGTTGGTGCAGTACAGTACTTGAAATTTTATGAACCTGATAGCCAGTCTTCCATAGCCAAAATCTTCCATATCTCAAAGACTAGACTGAACTCCCAGTCTTTTTATTAGTGATTAATAATAACTGATTCTACTTTAAAGTATTATCTTAACTCATAACAGCTGTATTATAACATTGAAGTATCTATTTGTTTTCAAATTGGATTTCCAAAGGTTAAAAAATGAAAATAGATACCTATGTACTCGTATTTGGGCAAGAAAATTCACATTCCATACTGTAAACTGGAGTAAAAAAATGGTTATGATGGGCCATTTTGGCGATACATTAGAGATTTAGGAAAAGCAATATTGTTACGTCTTCACATATACTGCATTATAAATTACAGGCTAATGTCTAGTTTCATTTGTAAGGGGACATTTTTTTTCCATATGTTTACACGGTATAGGTCTGTTTCCTAAAAAAATCAGATGAAAGTAATTTACCATAAACAAGATTGTTAATAAAAATATTATAGATAAATATATAGAAACCATGAAATTCTAGGATTCAGCTGATCTACTTTTACCAACTTAGCCTAACATGACTGATAATCTTACTGTACTTGAAAATCGCCCATCCTCAGAATGTAACTTGGGTGCCATGAATCATTGTTGTTGAGCATAATGAGGTGTGTATTTGGTTAATCAACTTATTCGTGCTATATTTCAAAATTTCTCAATAGAACATGAAAAAATCCTAAAATCCTTTTAACAATCTAAAATGGTAAACTGTTCAATATAAGTATTGCAGGGATGATTTGATCTGATGAAGCTTATTCAAATCCAGATGAGGCCTATTATAGAAGGCAACAATCTTTTGAATTGTTCATCCAGTATGAGCAGTATATGAGAGCTCTTGTTTTAAATATGCAGTATACTTGTTCTTTAATTCAAAATTATATGCTAGCAATATTTAAGCATTTTCAGTAAAACCATATAATTTTTCCATATTAAATTTTAAATATTTCTTTCAGGTATGCCTAATGGTTGGAGCTCAAAAATATGAAGAAAATCTAATGAAACGTCCTAAGCCACCACTATGCACTTTAACTATGGTATCTTGAGGTAAGAGTAATAAAGGATTTGTAATTCTTAGAAGTTAATTGGATGAAATTTTGAATTGAATTAACTGAATAGGATGTATATTTTCCTTCTTCTACCACTTCCCTCCCACTGCCCCTTTCTTCGACCTACTACCCCCTTCCCCTTTCTTCGACCTACTCCCCCCTTCCCCTTTCTTTGACCTACTTCCACCATTCCCCTGTCTTCCCCCTACCCCTTTCTTCGACGACCTCCCCCTTCCCCTTTCTTCGACCTACTCCCCCCTTCCCCCTTTTTCGACCTACTCCCCCCTTCTTTGACCTACTTCCCCCTTCTTTGACCTACTTCCCCCTTCTTTGACCTACTTCTGCCATTCCCCTGTCTTCCCTCTACCCCTTTCTTCGACCTACTCCCCCCTTCCCCTGTCTTCCCCCTACCCCTTTCTTCGACCTCCTCCCCCTTTCTTCGACCTCCCCCCCTTACCCTTTCTTCGACCTCCTCCCCCTTCCCCTTTCTTCGACCTACTCCCCCCTTCCCCTTTCTTTGACCTACTTCCCCCATTCCCCTGTCTTCCCCCTACCCCTTTCTTCAACCTCCTCCCCCTTCCCCTTTCTCGACCTACTCCCCCCTTCCCCTTTCTTCGACCTACTCCCCCCTTCCCCTTTCTTTGACCTACTTCCCCCATTCCCCTGTCTTCCCCCTACCCCTTTCTTCAACCTCCTCCCCCTTCCCCTTTCTCGACCTACTCCCCCCTTCCCCTTTCTTCGACCTACTCCCCCCTTCCCCTTTCTTCTACCTACTTCCCCCATTCCCCTGTCTTCCCCCACCCCTTTCTTCGACCTCCTCCCCCTTTCTTCGACCTCCTCTCCCTTCCCCTTTCTTTAACCTCCTCTCCCTTCCCCTTTCTTTAACCTCCTCTCCCTTCCCCTTTCTTTAACCTCCTCTCCCTTCCCCTTTCTTTAACCTCCTCTCCCTTCCCCTTTCTTTAACCTCCTCTCCCTTCCCCTTTCTTTAACCTCCTCTCCCTTCCCCTTTCTTTAACCTCCTCTCCCTTCCCCTTTCTTCAACCTACTCCCCCCTTCCCCTTTCTCCTACCTACTCCCCCTTCCCCTTTCTTCAACCTGCTCCCCCCTTCCCCTTTCTCCTACCTACTCCCCCTTCCCCTTTTCTCGACCTACTCCCCCCTTCCCCTATCTTCTACCTACTCCCCCTTCCCCTTTATTTGACCTACTTCCCCCATTCCCCTGTCTTCCCCCTACCCCTTTCTTCGACCTACTCCCCCTTCCCCTTTCTTCCCCCTACTCCTTTCTTCGACCTCCTCCCCCTGCTCCTTTCTTCGACCTACTCCCCCTTCCCCCTTCTTCGACCTACTCCCCCTTCCCCCTTTCTTCCCCCTACACCTTTCTTTGACCTACTCCCCCTTCCCCCTTTCTTACCCCTACTCCTTTCTTTGACCTACTCCCCCTTCCCCCTTTCTTCCCCCTACTCCTTTCTTCGACCTCCTCCCCCTGCTCCTTTCTTCGACCTCCTCCCCCTGCTCCTTTCTTCGACCTCTTCCCCCTTCCCCTTTCTTCCCCCTACTCCTTTCTTCGACCTCCTCCCCCTGCTCCTTTCTTCGACCTCTTCCCCCTTCCCCTTTCTTCCCCCTACTCCTTTCTTCGACCTCCTCCCCCTGCTCCTTTCTTCGACCTCTTCCCCCTTCCCCTTTCTTCCCCCTACTCCTTTCTTCGACCTCCTCCCCCTGCTCCTTTCTTCGACCTCTTCCCCCTTCCCCTTTCTTCCCCCTACTCCTTTCTTCGACCTCCTCCCCCTGCTCCTTTCTTCGACCTACTCCCCCTTCCCCCTTCTTCGACCTACTCCCCCTTCCCCCTTTCTTCCCCCTACACCTTTCTTTGACCTACTCCCCCTTCCCCCTTTCTTACCCCTACTCCTTTCTTCGACCTCCTCCCCCTGCTCCTTTCTTCGACCTCTTCCCCCTTCCCCCTTTCTTACCCCTACTCCTTTCTTCGACCTCCTCCCCCTGCTCCTTTCTTCGACCTCTTCCCCCTTCCCCCTTTCTTACCCCTACTCCTTTCTTCGACCTCCTCCCCCTGCTCCTTTCTTCGACCTCTTCCCCCTTCCCCTTTCTTCCCCCTACTCCTTTCTTCGACCTCCTCCCCCTGCTACTTTCTTCGACCTACTCCCCCTTCCCCCTTCTTCGACCTACTCCCCCTTCCCCCTTTCTTCCCCCTACACCTTTCTTTGACCTACTCCCCCTTCCCCCTTTCTTCCCCCTACTCCTTTCTTCGACCTCCTCCCCCTGCTCCTTTCTTCGACCTCCTCCCCCTTCCCCTTTCTTCCCCCTACTCCTTTCTTCGACCTCCTCCCCCTGCTACTTTCTTCGACCTACTCCCCCTTCCCCCTTCTTCGACCTACTCCCCCTTCCCCCTTTCTTCCCCCTACACCTTTCTTTGACCTACTCCCCCTTCCCCCTTTCTTCCCCCTACTCCTTTCTTCGACCTCCTCCCCCTGCTCCTTTCTTCGACCTCTTCCCCCTTCCCCTTTCTTCCCCCTACTCCTTTCTTCGACCTCCTCCCCCTGCTACTTTCTTCGACCTACTCCCCCTTCCCCCTTCTTCGACCTACTCCCCCTTCCCCCTTTCTTCCCCCTACACCTTTCTTTGACCTACTCCCCCTTCCCCCTTTCTTACCCCTACTCCTTTCTTTGACCTACTCCCCCTTCCCCCTTTCTTCCCCTACTCCTTTCTTCGACCTCCTCTCGTGCTCCTTTCTTCGACTTACTCCCCCCTCCCCTTTCTTCCCCCCTACTCCTTTCTTCGACCTCCTCCCCCTGCTCCATTCTTTGACCTACTCCCCCTTCCCCTTTCTTCCCCTTACTCCTTTCTTCGACCTCCTCCCCCTGCTCCTTTCTTCGACCTCTACCCCCCTCCCCTTTCTTCCCCCTACTCCTCTCTTCGACCTCCTCCCCCTGCTCCTTACTTCGACCTCCTCCCCCTGCTCCTCTCTTCGACCTCTTCCCCCCTCCCCTTTCTTCGACCTCCTCCCCCTGCTCCTTTCTTTGACCTCCTCTCCCCTTCCTCTTTCTTCTCCCTACTCCTTTCTTCGACCTACTCCCCCTTCCCCTTTCTTCCCCTTTCTTCCCCTTACTCCTTTCTTTGACCTCCCCCTGCTACTTTCTTCGACACACTCCCCCTTCCCCTTTCTTCCCCTTACTCCTTTCTTTGACCTCCCCCTGCTACTTTCTTCGACCTACTCCCCCCTTCCCCTTTCTTCCCCTACTCCTTTATTCCCCCTACTCCTTTCTTCCCCCTACTCCTTTCTTCGACCTACTCCCCCCTACTCCCTTCTTCCCCCTACTCCTTTCTTCCTCCTACTCCTTTCTTTGACCTCCTCCCCCTACTCCTTTCTTCGACCTCCTCCCCCTGCTCCTTTCTTCGACCTCCTCCCCCTACTCCTTTCTTCGACCTCCTCCCCCTGCTCCTTTCTTTGACCTCCTCTCCCCTTCCTCTTTCTTCTCCCTACTCCTTTCTTCGACCTACTCCCCCTTCCCCTTTCTTCCCCTTACTCCTTTCTTTGACCTCCCCCTGCTACTTTCTTCGACCTACTCCCCCTTCCCCTTTCTTCCCCCTACCTCTTTCCTTGACCTCCTCGCCTTTCCCCTTTCTTCCCCCTACCCCTTTCGTCAACCTACTCCCTTCTTCCCCTTTCTCCCCCTTTCGTCAACCTACTCCCTTCTTCCCCTTTCTCCCCCTTTCGTCAACCTACTCCCTTCTTCCCCTTTCTCCCCCATATCCCTTTTCCCCTTACCCTTTCTTCCTCTTACCCCTTTCTTTCCCCCTTACCCTTTCTTCCTCTTACCCCTTTCTTTCCCCCGCCCCTTTCTAACCCCTACTCCTTTCTTCCCCCTGCCCCTTTCTAACCCCTACCCCTTTCTTCCCCTACCCCTTTCTTCCCCCTGCCCCTTTCTAACCCCTACCCCTTTCTTCCCCTACCCCTTTCTTCCCCTACCCCTTTCTTCCCCTACCATTTCTTCCCCTACCATTTCTTCCCCTACCATTTCTTTCCCCTACCATTTCTTTCCCCTACCGTTTCTTTCCCCTACCGTTTCTTCCTCCTACCCCATCTTCGCCCTACCCCCTTCTTTCTCTACCCCTTCCTTCCCCGTATACCTTCATTCCCCCTACACCTTCCTTCCCCCCACACCTTCCTTCCCCCCATCCTTCCTACCCTCAACCCCTTTTTCCCCCCTATCCCTTTCTTCCCCCTATCCCTTTCATCCCCCTATCCCTTCCTCCCCCCTATTCCTTTCATCCCCTACCCCTTTCTTCCCCCTACACTTTTCTTCCCCCTACACTTTTCTTCCCCCTACACCTTTCTTCCCCCTACACCTTTCTTCCCCCTACACCTTTCTTCCCCCTACTCCTTTCTTCCCCCTACACCTTTCTTCCCCCCTACTCCTTTCTTCCCCCCTACTCCTTTCTTCCCACTCACTTTCTTTGACCTAATCCCTCCTTCCCCTTTCTTTCCATTACCCCTTTCTTCCTTTCTTCAACCTACTCCCTACTACCCCTTCCTTCCCCGTACCCCTTCCGTCCCCTGCCCTTTTCTTCCCCCTACCTCTCTTACCCTCTACCCTGTCCAACCCTCTACCCTGTCCAACCCCCTACCCTGTCCAACCCCCTACCCTGTCCAACCCCCTACCCTGTCTAACCCCCTACCCTGTCTAACCCCCTACCCTGTCCTTCCCCCTTCCCTCCCTTTCCCTTCATTAAAGTAATTTACAATGACCAGGAATGTCAATAAAAATACCCAAAATTACCTACATAGAAACCATGAAATTCTATGATTCAGCAGATCTACATTTACCAACTTGTCCTAACATAGGAGACAAGATCTTATACGACCCAGAATCTTACTGCACTCGGAAATCACCCATCCTCAGAATGTGACTTTGGGTGCCATAAATCATTGTTGTGAGGCTTAATAAGATAATTATTGGGTTTATCAACCTGATTATTCAGACTGCATTTAAAAATTCTTTAATATGACATGAAAAATAATAACATGAACAATCTTTCTAGATTACAAAAATACCTCGATCTAGGTATTGCAGGGATCTGATAAAGTTTATTAAAATCCAGTTGTACTATAGAAGTCAATATAATCTTTAAATAGTCAACCAGTATGGGCAGTAAATAAGAGCTGTTTTAAATATCTACTCCATATCTGAAAAAATGCATTCTATAATATATGCTAAAATAAATTTTCTGTTGTATTAAATTTTGAATATTTCTTTCAGGTATGCCTAATAGTTGGAGCTCTTAAGATATGAAGAAAACTAAATGAAACTACGTCCTAAGTCATCACTATGCACTTTAACTATGGTATCATGAGGTAAGTTAAATAAGGGATTTTCAATTCTTAGAAGTCAAGAGGATGAAATTTTAATTTCATTTAATTGAATATAATGTATATTTTCAGCAGAGTTAAATCTATGGTGACTATGTACAAAATATTAGGTTAGGATTTAATATCAGAAATTTGTCTTAACTTCCTAACTAACCAGAACAGTACCTGATGTCCCTATTTGAAGGACATCCTCTTTCAAATCAAAGTACATATTAAACGTGATATTCTGACAATTAGTCAATTGCCTATTTGTTCCTACACAAATACAACTCATGGTCTTTTAATAGGGGTGTGCTTTCAGTCTTGCTAGATGCAGTTGTTGAAATTTATAATGAGGTGGTGGCAGTTACTCTCGGGTGGCTAGTAAGCTCTACCCTCGTAAGAGGCCACTTTGCTTTTAGCTGCTTGATAATAGACGTACTTCTGGCATACTCATCTTTTTGTTTTTAGATAAATTAGATGGCAATTGCTTTGTATGAAGGATATTAAAAAAGAAAGGATTATCAGTTGTTTCTAAATTACTGAAGCTGTATAACAGTTGTCTATGCAGTCCTGTCGATATCCAGTTTTTTTTTTTTTTTAGACAACAGTTTGATTCCCAAAGATGATGTCATTTAAGAAAAGCAATCAGTGCAAGTTAAGTTTCTTTTAACGATTTCTCCGTACTCAATGGAGAGAGGTACTTAACAGGAAAAGTGGCACTTACCGGGAATATACCCAAAATGGAGGAGTTTTTGTGTATTGCTCAGGTGTTAATGCATCTACCGGTGCCTGATCTCATACGAGACCGAGCACACACTCCTTGATCAGCATTTAGGGTGCTGCCCTTTTTTCTTTTTTCTTTAGAGAATTGCAGACATTATCTAGGTAGACAACAGCCCAGCAACAGGGTCGTCGGTGAGCTTATGATCAGACATTATCTAGGTAGACAACAGCCCAGCAACAGGGTCGTCGGTGAGCTTATGATCAATGAACAGTGAGCCTGATGTTATTAGCAGACATTCTCATCTCTTTCCCAGCTGACATTTCCCCAGAATTAGTTCACGTGAATGGGCTTCACTTACCAGGTTTCCACATGATTGTGCTCCACGCGCTATGTTTCTACACACATCATCACAGTATGATCAGCTACGCGAGTCCAATCACCATGTCTCCATATGTCGCGTTTCCACACTCATTGTGAAAGCATGTTCAGTCTTCATGCACTCAGCCCTTCATACTCGGACTGCTCTCTCGGATTTACCATGATCAGACGCCATGCAATTGAACTCCTCTGACCTATCCCCCAGGTTTTCATAATGTTCGAGTCACAGGAGCCACCTGTCACCTTCTCTTTAATGTTATATTCTGTCAGAATAAGATCCTTCTAAGTGCAGAATTCCATTCATGCATAGAAATCTTCCTACCCTGAAAGACCAGTCTACATAAAAATTTTCCATGTTCTGAGACCTATCTTCTCAGGGCCCCAAGGCTAGTCAACATTATGAAACCTTTTCCCGCATGGAGACATTTCCACCAGTTCCTTTTCACCAGTCCTCACATTGAGTTGAAGCTAATGACATCACAGCATTGCTCTTGAACGCTCATACGTTCATCGACATACCAGTCATTGCTTAAACGCTATCATTGTTAAGACTTCTATTCAGCTCCGAAGCTAAAACACTTGGTATTCTCAGAGGGCATGGGAGATAAGAGCAGCTTGGCCTCTCAGAAGTTAAACCTTCTAGCTGTCATGCTTTCGTCTATAGTTTTACTTATTCTGTTATCGTTCTCATTCATGGATACACTAACAAGAATTTTCATGAGCTACGTATTGAGACATCTCTCGTGTGTCAAAACAAGACCTGAAACATCGTTGATCCATTCCCAGCCAGGACCAGAATAAGCAGGGAATCACAAGGAGGAGCCCACATTCTTCAGGGTATAGGTTCACTTGCGGCTTCATTAACTTTGGGGACACACCATAGCTCTCAACAGGGAAACAAGGACCTTCATTGATTGTCATTTTAGCACCCATCAACGATTAAAGTTGCCCGTGAGTTGCTCTTTGGAACATCGTGCTGGTTAGATGTGGTCATATTAAGATCTCTCTTGAGCAGAATGCCCTACTTTCTACCCAGTCAAATAAGGATAACAAGGACCCTGATGGAAGTTTACAAACAAGAGGATGATATGACAATATTGATGCCTGTGTGCACTACCATGGAGGCTGCCTTCATTGTCAGCCTCCACATCACTGTGGCTCAAATACCTAGACAGTGTCTGTTTTATTCGGTAACAAGACCAACAACTTGACAAGCCTTGCGATAAGGGAAAAGTACTCAGACTTAATGCATTAATTACTAAGCCAATAGGGTGACTGTACCTTAAAAAGTCATATGTGTGAGATAGGATATGGCAATTTCCGTATGGAGTCCACCAATGTTTGGGGAACGTAGTCCTTTTCCCAAAGAAGAAAGCAGACATCAGAATGGAAAAGTAGAATTCCAGGAATTGCATTGCATCTTTAAGCTCCAGCATAAGACTTATGTGACCTATTGGTATTTAGTATCCTCCCCTGTCCTCCCAGATGAGTGGGAGGATGGGTTAATATATGCAAACACTTTTCTCATAAATGACCATAAATTCAGAAATATGTCCTTTATACAAGCACTGTTACTTCCTTGACAGTCTACCAGCCTTGGATAGTGCCTCCACTTCTTCATCATCATCATCATCATCTCCAATGCCTATTGACGCCAAGGGCCTCGGTTAGATTTCGCCAGTTGTCTCTATCTTGAGCTTTTAAATCAATATTTCTCCTTTCATCATCTCCGGCTTCACGCTTCATATTCCTCAGCCATGTAGGGCTAGGTCTTCCAACTCTTCTAGTGGTTTGTGGAGTGCAATTAAATGTTTGGTGAACTAATATTTCTAGGGGAGTGTGAAGAGCATGACCAAACCAACTCCTACCCCTCACCATGATCTCATCCACATATGGCACTAGAGTAATCTCTTATAGTTTCATTTCTAATCCTGTCCTGCCATTTCACGCCTAATATTCTTCTGAGGGCTTTGTTCTCAAATCTACAGAATATGTTGGATATTGTTTCATTGTCATACAACGACTCGTGTCCATACAGTAACACCGACCTCACTAAACTGATTATTTATAGTTCATATAAGAATTATTTATTTTAATGGTGCTGTCCTTAAAATATTTTTTTCTCCTTGTTTCCTTTCCTCACTGGGTTATTTTTCCTGTTGGGGCTCCTGGGCTTAGAGCATTCTGCTTTTCCAACTAGGGTTGTAGCTTAGCAATTATTAATAATAATAATAATAATAATAATAATAATAATAATATAGCCTGATTTTAATATGTAATTTCAGGCGATTTGATTTCCAAATTTTATATGACCTTGCCAATTTCTGATTTGCATTTTTCAATATTTCTTTAAATTCCAATTCTAAAGACCCTGATAATGAGGAGGTGGACAGGAGTCTTCACTTCTGCTTCTATAGAGGACAAAATGCTTTGACATTTCCTGGGAAAGTAAACCAACCAGTTTGGTTATATGGACTTTCTCCTTCCAAAGGATAAATCTCCTTTTAAGGGATAGGAATTTGTTTACGAACGAATCACAACATTTTAAAATCTCTTTTTTTCCTAACTGTACAAACTTGTTCTTTTTTTCCTAACTGTACAAACTTGTTCTTTTTTTTCCTAACTGTACAAACTTGTTCTTTTTTTTCCTAACTGTACAAACTTTTTTTTCTGACTGTACAAACTTTTTTTTCTGACTGTACAAACTTTTTTTTTTCTGACTGTACAAACTTTTTTTTTTTTCTGGCTGTACAAACTTTTCTTTTTTTTCCTGACTGTACAAACTTTAATTTTTTTTTCCTGACTGTACAAACTTTTCTTTTTTTTTTTTCCTGACTGTACAAACTTGAGTTCTTTGTTACACTTCCTGCCTCAATCCCCCTTCGAGTTAGTAGGTTGGCCAATGCACTAGCCACCCGTTGAGATACTACTGCTAAAGTGTCATGGGGTCCTTTGACTGGCCAGACAATACTACATTGGATCCATCTCTCTGGTTATGGTTCATTTTCCTTTTGCCTACACATGCATTGAATAGTCTGGCCTATTCTTTACAAATTCTCCTCTGTCCTCATACGCCTGACAACGCTGAGATTACCTAACAATTCTTCTTCACCCAAGGGGTTAACTACTGTACTGTAATTGTTCATTGGCCACTTTCCTCTTGGTAAGGGTAGAAGAGACTCTTTAGCTATGGTAAGCAGCTCTTCTAGGAGGAGGACACTCCGAAATGAAACCATTGTTCTCTAGTCTTGGGTAGTGCCATAGCCTCTGTACCATGGTCTTCCACTGTCTTGGGTTAGAGTTCTCTTGCTTGAGGGTACACTCGGGCATACTATTTTATCTAATTTCTCTTCCTCTTGTTTTGTTAAGTTTTTGATAGTATATATAGGAAATATTAATTTTAATGTTACTGTTCATAGAATATTTTATTTTCCCTTCTTTCCTTTCCTCACCTGGCTATTTTCCTTGCTGGAGCCCCTGGGCTTATAGCATCCTGCTTTTCCAACTAGGGCTGTAGCTTAGCAAGTAATAATAATAATAATAATAATAATCAAGTCATAGGTTAAGGTCAAAGTGGGGGCTTAATGTCCTGTCGGTGGGCGCAACTTACCCACCAACTGCCAGTAACTACCTCCACTTTGTAATAATTCTAACAGCAATATTCTGCTTTTCTGAGAGCATACGGTACTCTTATCAAAGGACTCAGGTTTGTATGTGTAGTTAGGAAAAATACAAATTACTTTTTATAATTAGGGATATTTTGTTTAATTAAAGACCTTCATTTCAAATATTCTCACATAATTAGTTATTTATTGTGCACCTAATGGAAAATTTAGATTCCTGTATTTATCATGTTTTGGGGCCCATATTTATAGCCTTTTGTTTGTACTTGTCATACAAACCCTCTTCTTTTGATTAGGGAGATTCAGTATAAGGTGGAATCAGTCATTAAAGTTGGATAAAAAGCAGTTATCTACCTGGCCAGGGTGTGGGGCCATTTCCAATTTGAGGTTCCTCCCTTTTGTTTGGCTCCTATCGAACACACAAGTATAGGCAGCTGCCTGCAAAGCTTTAAAAACTTTTCTCTCACCGAGTGATTGTTAAGCCCCCCTGACACTTGCGCGCATTTTTGCCACGCACTGGCACGCATTGATGCGCGCCAGTGCGTGCCACTTTTTGGCACGCACTGGTGTTTTTCGCGCACTGTTCACGACCAGTTCACTCCAGTTCGCGCATCGTTCACGCGACGTTCACGCGACGTTCACGCGATGGCACGAATTGGCACGCGTAGTTCGCGCATCGTTCACGACACGTTCACGCGAGTTCACTCATCATTCCGCATCGTTTCCGCATTGGTCACGCCAGTTCACGCCAGTTCACGAATTGGCCACTCCATATAAAAACGGGGCTTCTCCAACCCGAGGACATTCTTGGATTGGGTTCGGAAGAGACAACAATGCTTTCTGTCAGAGACACCATTGTATTGAGGAGAAGAAACGTATCTTTTTCGTTTGTATTTTTTGTTGCCCTTTATTTTAGTTTCAATAAAAAAGCATTTGATTTACATATAAATAGCAGACATGAAATATGTACAAGTATTAAGAAAGCATTTTATTTTAACATTAAAAGCAGCAAACATGAAAAGTTTTTAGGCTGTTGATTTTAAGGTAATAGAGAAAAAAGTGTGTTGAAATAAGAAATCATTTTATTTTTACATTAAAACTGCAAACAGAAAAAATTTGTTTTGCCCTTCATTTTAAGGTAATAAAGAAGAATAAGTATGTTGATGAAATAAAACATCATTTTATTTTTACATTCAAACAGCAAACTTAAAAATTTCTTGGGTTTATTTTTCAGTTCATTTTTATTCAAAACAAAAGTTTTGGGTCTTGATTGGTAATAGAGGAAAATAAGTGTGTGCATGAAATAAGACATCATTTTATATTTACATTCAAACGGCAAATATAAACAATTATTAGGTTCATTTTTCTTTCCTTTTCATTAATTTTTTCGTTTCCTTTTTGTTTCTCTTCATTATAAAGTTATAGAAATAGTTTGAAATAAGACATCATTTTATTTTTACATTCAAACAGCAAATATAAAAATTTATTAGGTTTATTTTTCTTTCCTTTTCATTAATTTTTTCGTATCCTTTTTGTTTCTCTTCATTATAAAGTTATAAAAATAGTTTGAAATAAGATATAATTTTTTTTCACATTAAAACAGCAAATATGAAAATTTATTAGGCTTATTTTTCTTTCCTTTTCATTAATTTTTTCGTTTCCTTTTTGTTTCTCTTCATTATAAAGTTATAGAAATAGTTTGAATTTTTAAGATATAATTTTGTTTCACATTAAAACAGCAAATATAAAAATTTATTAGGTTTATTTTTCTTTCCTTTTCATTAATTTTTTCGTTTCCTTTTTGTTTCTCTTCATTATAAAGTTATAGAAATAGTTTGAAATAAGATATCATTTTTTTTTCACATTAAAACAGCAAATATAAAAATTTACTAGGTTTATTTTTCTTTCCTTTTCATTAATATTTTCGTTTCCTTTTTGTTTCTCTTCATTATAAAGTTCACGCCACTTCCCGCATCGTTCACTCCAGTTCACTCCAGTTCACGCCAGTTCCCTCACTGTTCACTCCAGTTCACTCCAGTTGGCGCATCGTTCACGGCCATTTAGTGCGTGCCAATGCGTGCCACAAACTTTAAACATTTCAAAGTTTTGGGCCCGCATGGCACGCATTGGTACGCTCTGGCACGCGAGTTTCCGCACTGTTCACGACATTTTCACGGCTCGTTCACGCGAGTTCGCGCATCAATGCGTGCCAGTGCGTGCCACGAATGCGTGCAAGTGTCAGGGGGGCTTTAGTGATGGAATGGAAGTAAGAAGTTTGTGTTAGCTGGAGGATGAAGGACATTGCATCTGGTTTATGGCTAAACTGGGTGTGGATCCTCACTCGCTCTATGCTTCTTGGAGGGGGCATGACTGTTTGCTGTCATGTTGGCTTCCGAGCATGAAACATAGTCTCTGGAGCAGTGGCAGGCTTACACCTGTGTTTGTCGGGTTGTACTTGGTAACGCCAAAGGTGACTCCGATGAAGTCTTTCATTGCTTCTGTGTCCTCGGGAAGGGCGGGGGCTACTGATGCTGCTGCACCTATGCATATGCCCCTGGATTTGTCCCCAGGGAGTAGGCTGAGGTTTTTAGGAAAAGACTGATCTACACCAAAAAGCTTTTCATGTTGCATTGGTATTGAGAAACTCTGATATTTGCCACTTCCTTCTAGAAGCTGAAGGTACTTTGCCTGTGACCATGTGAACTGTTGGCAGTGAGTTTGACCTTTGAGCTAACTTAGGTCTTCAGGTATGCCCTTCATGATAGTTGATGGCTAAGGCTATCGCTCCCCCAGTAACCAGTTTAAATGTTTAAAGGTAACCCCTGTTTAACCCTTTCGCTACAAGGCCGTGGATTTGCTACTGGAGATCTATACGAGATTTGTCATCATCAGATATACTCGCTCATTTATCCTATAATAAGCTACATTTCCATGTTTATTTGTTTTACTGCTGATTACAGAATATTTTTTTCCATAGTTTACTTTAATCTCCAATTTATTTATTTCTAAACAATCGACATGTATTTCTATGCATTGATAAGTGGTTATAGAATGATAAAAAAAAAAAAAACGTTTTATGTAATTATTTAAATAATGGTAAAGCACTGTGATTTTGTGTAAAAGAAACTTTATATTCATTAAAGTGATTATATTATTCTGTTATAATTCCAGGATAAATAGCCATCAAAAGATATATAACTACTTGTTAGTAATGAACTTACGTTGCACAGAAATTTAATAAAAATATCTTTTTATTTCCTTTGACACAAATATTCTATAATTTTTTTTATTATAAGGTATGGTAAAGCAGTTATATATTCATTCAAGTGACTTATTTCGTAACAATTCTACGATAAATAGCCGTTGAAAGATATAAAACTACTCAACAGTAATAAGGGAATTTACGTTATACAGAGATATAATGAAAATATCCATTTGTTTCCTTTGACACAAGAAGTATTCTATAATGAATAATTTATAAGGTATGCTACGATAAACAATTACGAATCAACAAAAACCTGTTGACAATATATATATATATATATATATATATATATATATATATATATATATATATATATATATATGTATATATATATATATATATATGTATATATATATATATATATATATATATATATATATATATATATATATATCTAGAGAGAGAGAGAGAGAGAGAGAGAGAGAGAGAGAGAGAGAGAGAGAGTATATATATATATATATATATATATATATATATCTAGAGAGAGAGAGAGAGAGAGAGAGAGAGAGAGAGAGAGAGTGTGTGTGTGTGTGTGTGTGTGTGTGTGTGTGTGTGTGTGTGTGTGTGTGTGTCAATTCCTCCATTCTTAACCTTCAGCAGGCACCGGGACAAAGCAGTCAAAACTTTACTTGCTGGCCGGACCAGAAGCTGGCAATTTTCGCTTCAGAAAGTCCTCCATTCCTAACCCTCAGGAGGCACCGGGACAAAAGCATTTCAAACTTTACTTGCTGGTCGGACCAGATGCTGGCAAGTTTCACTTCAGTGCACTATTCTTAAAGTTTAAAGAAGTATCGCTCCTATACTAAAATAGTATATCTCCTTGTCGTTTAAATGTAGAGTGGATGGTGGATCTTATGCAGTACCAACCTATTGATCATCATACTTGGTATCTGACTCTGATGTCCCTTTCAGGGAAAGGGTTTTCCAGTGATGATCGAGTACATGTACTCATGTAAAACCCAGGTCCTATCAGTCTTTCATCCACATGATAGAAGGATATGGGGTGGCAGTCGTCCTTACTTCGCTTCTCTACAGATCAAGCATTGATCCCTTACAGGGATGAAAATAGGATCTTCCAGTTTTGGTTCTAGGGGATATCCAGTCCACCAAGCACTGGGTCTTTTTAATTATAGAAATAGGGTTAGTATGACTCATAGGAACAAATACAAATAACTTGAGCTGAAGATCAAAAGTGAAGAATCTCCAACTAAAGGGAGTGGGTCTCCATGCCTTTCTTCCACGCCAGTTGAATAACTGGTCATTATCCAACTTTAATGGCCGATTCCAGCTCATGCTGAAACAGTTTCCCTAATTAAAAGACTCAAGTTTGAAGGGCTGGGAAAGATACAAATTACTTTTAAAAATGTATATTTACAACATATGCACAGAATTAAGCGAATTTAGTATAACACTTACAATGTCATGGATTGCCATATTTAAAGTTGATTTGCTTAGTCATTTTATAAGGTCATTGAAGTGTTAACTCCCAAGTGTTTTAGTATAAACATTCCCTAGCAGATTGTGTAAACATGTATTAGATTTATCTAAATTGACAAAGTATGTTTCTTAGGAATATGAAAATGATCAGCAAGTGTATGTACTAGGACGATTAAATTGGGCATTAGATTGAGGTAGAAAAGATAGACATTAGTTTGAAATATGATAAGTTGGATGCAGATTGAGGTAGAATAATTTACATCATTGAATTAAAGTGGTTTACTTAACTCGAGGAATACAGGAAAACTGGCAAGCAGGTTTATTATGACAGTATAAGAAATTTAGTTTGGTTAATTAATTCATGTTTATATTAGATATTTTTATATGATCAATGTTTTCATAAATTTGTATTTTAGATATTAGTTATTTTTTTTTTTGCTACATCTCTAAGAATTAGGTTTCATATATTTGTATGAGGAATGGTTGCTATTCATAATATCCGTTTGATTAGTTGATATTATATATGTTAATAGCCTTTACAAAAGTTATCCCAGTATAACTACAGGAAGTTAAGAATGTTTTTGCAAATAATTGACCAAAGAGATATACTAAAATTCTTACTTTATTCTTTGACATTAAGCTCACATGATATGACATTTACATCGACCCCACACAAAAGTGGGAAAAGATACAGACAAAGATGATGATGATTAGAAATGGGGTCACTTAAATAAGAAATTTTAGGGCACAGAGATTCCTAAAGAAGTTGATTCTGATACTATGTAGTCTGTCCTATCCCCAGAGATTTCTCTTCTGCACAAACACTAAAGAATTAGAATGCTGTTGATTGAGACTTAATAGGTTAGTTATTGATCTAAAAAGTTAGGAATTGATGAGCTGCTGTTATACACAATAATCAGTGGATTTAAGTAACATTGGTGACCGACAGCATTTGTTGTATTGCATTCCAAATTCCAGCCATTGTTCTCTAGTCTTGGGTAGTATCATAGCCTCTGTACCATGGTCTTCCACTGTCTTTGATTAGAGTTCTCTTGCTTGAGGGTACACTCGGGCGCACTATTCCATCTTATTTCTCTTCCTCTTGTTTTGTTAAAGTTTTTATAGTTTATATAGGAAATATTTATTTTAATGGTACTGTTCTTAAAATATTATATTTTTCCTTGTTTCCATTCCTCACTGGGCTATTTTCCCTGTTCGAGCCAGCCCCTGGGCTTATAAAATCCTACTTTTCCAACTAGGTTTGTAGCTTATCAAGTAATAATAATAATAATAATGATAATAATAATATTAATACTTTTATTAATTGTTAATTACTAAGCATTATCATTTAAGGCAGGCTTGGTCATCAAATTCAGAGAGAACGAGTTTGTATGATATTCGTTTAGAATATTTCATAGATGAAAGAAGACTAATTTTACAATTAATCAACCTTTGTTTTAGTCCTTGAGAATAGGCTAGAGTAATCATTTTAACTAGGTAAGACAAGCAGGGTTATTTATTCATTTTGAATTAAGGCAATAATGTGTAATTTTATGAAACTTGTAATTTTCGTGTAATTTTGATCTGAAAAATCAAAATGCGATTGGTCTTATTTCCAATACACTAAAGTTTTGTTAGCTATGTAATTATAATCTGATATTCTAGCTGTGCATTTTACTGAATTTGCATTTTGATATAAATCATAAGTGAATCTCACCTCAGTGAACACAGGTATTAAAAGTTCACCATATATTACTTGAAGGTTATTCTTACAAATTCATTAGATAACATGCTAAACTAAGATGAAGCAAATATTAGGAATAAATGTAGTTGTTTGATATGAATGTAAGATAAATGCTGGAAGGGTTTATAATGCCAGAGATTCCTTCAAACTATTACAGACTTTAATGGAAAACATAATGGATAGCTTAGATAACTGATATTTTCCAAATTTAAAACAGAATGGAGAGGTAATCCTATGGTATGGTAGGTTAAGTCACCTAATAAACTGACATAGGATACAGTAGTTGCTGAAATGCAGGAGGATATGTTTATCCCTAGATTAATGTAGGCCAGGTCAATCATTCAATCTGAATACAATAATCTTTATGGTACGCTATATTTGTAAATGGGTTAGTGTTACTTTCGGTAGTCATATAGTTAAATTAAGGTAGTGGTAGTGGGTTAAGGCAGCATAGGTCTGTCAGTGGATACAGATAGGACCGGTTAGTCAAATGATGAGCTACCACAGGCGATTTAGCTATAACATATTTTTTTTCCCAAGTAGGTTATGTCTAGATTTTATAAGAAATTACTCTCTGAAAAAATAAGATTGGAAGGATAGGCTCAATAGAGGCCTTGTAGTTACATGATTAGTGAACAGGATAGTTAGCACATTATTGTGATGGGTTAATAAAGTTTATTAAATTTATTTAATCATGGCAAAATGATGATGGAATACTCTCATGTGTATGCAAAGGATATATCTGATTTGTGAAGACATTTTTAAAATGTCCTAATTTCTCAGTTTTAACATGAATACAAACCCTTTCACTCTTTGCTATGGAGGTATTGTTATGGCGTAGCTGGAAACTAGTCATAAACATTTTATGCGAGGTATAACAACCCGCTGCTAGTTAGCGGAGGTAACATAGCTGGTAGACCAGCCACCCCCACTCACACACACTGTGTACTATGTCACTTTTTGTTTTTGGCTCGGTGGAGTGCAGATGTTTCGTCTCTCTCTCCCATTAACCCTAATTACAACTGGCTATAAGCTCATTTATTTTCTTATTTTCAGGTGTCATTCTTGGTAGGCCACCGATATGCGAGTTTGCATTGGCATTAAGGTCGCTCAAGCATAATCTTTAAGTTGGTTAAGGTGACAAGAGCCTCGTTCCCATGGCCCTACTTGCAGATGACATGCCTATATTCAGACTTCCCCTGGGGATCGGGAGTAAACAACGAAGGAAGTTTTCCTTCTCCAGTGCTGCGTTCCTTCCCCTCAGCCAGTTTGACTCTTCTCCAGCGCTGCGTTCCTTCCCCTCAGCCAGTTTCACTCTTCTCCAGCGCTGCGTTCCTTCCAATCAGCCAGTTTCACTCTTCTCCAGCACTGCGTTTCTTCCCCTCAGCCAGTTTCACTCTTCTCCAGCGCTGCGTTTCTTCCCCTCAGCCAGTTTCACTCTTCTCCAAAGGACAAACGAACAAGATGGTTGACCATTTAACCCCTGGAAAACCCTTGGCTGCCGTGGGCCTTGTCACTTTTGTTAGTGGAGTGGCAGCGGCTAGGGCCAAAAGTGAGTATCACTTTGATGCTTGCCTCAACTCTGGTCTTCCTTGGGGTTTTTGTGTTACGCTGATTCGTGGGACACAGCAGCTGCACACACATGCCTCCGTAGGGCTTGGCCTCGGCCTTCCCCCCTTAACTCTGAAGTGGTTTTTCCATCTAGAAGATCTTGTGGCCCCCGCTGATGCATTCTCCACAACTCCATGGCAGTAGAGTTGCTGGCAGGTTCTCTCTATAGTGCATGTTGGCACTGCAATCCCTTTGGCATGAATGGACCAGCTGAGCTTGCTCAGCGTGCCGAGTGCGTTCAGCGGCCTAAGCTTGCACCACTCTCTGGGTTCCCTTGACACGAAAAACTTAGTTTCCCCTCCCTGCCTCTGTAGGGGCTGTCTTTAGCCTCTCTTCACTTGCGAGGGTGTTCTCTGCAACTCAGCAGCAGAGGAATTTGTGGCAGGTTTTCCTTGAAGTGCCTGCCAATCCCATTATCCCTTTGCAGTTATAGGGCTAGATGAGCTTGCTTAGCACGCTCGGTTCCCTCAACAAGAGAAACTTTATTTCTCTTTGCCTCAACAGGGGTTGCTTCGGCTTCCCCCATTCGAGCCTCTAGGGTGGTGTTCTGAAAGATCTCACACTTTCTGCAACTTCTTGCCCAGCGGAGTTGCCAGCAGATTATCTTTGGAATTTCCGCAAGGTTCGCAATTTCTCTGGTAGTGAGTGAACTGACTGAGCTTGCTTACTGCGCAGAGCTTACCCAGTGATATGAGATTGCTCAGCATGCTAGTTTCCTTGGTAGGAGAAATGCTGAGTTCTTCCACCTTTTGAGGTAGGTCATCCATCTCGCCAAAGCAAAAAGGCAGCCTTACTTGATGATTCCTCCCCTCGGGTACCTCCCAACAGGCATCAAATTATTTTTACCTCACTCCAGCTCCTCCAAACTGAGCCGTTGGGAGCATTTTGATGATGGCAGCCTCTGGCTAATTCACATCATAGCCCTTTTGTCACCATGTTCCAAGTACACGTTGAACCTCTACGAGTCTCAGGAGACCAGATACTTCGGGGTCATGGCCTCGGGCTCCGAGCCCTTTGGGAAAGAGCCCCCTCATCCTATTGTTTGCTAGGTACATGAATGAACAGACCCTAGTTGGGCAGGAGAGTTTTGCTTGTAGTCTTGCACTCGCTAGTTAGGTGGGCAGGTAAGTTCTACGGGCTTCTCAGGCTGCACATGCTGTCCTGGTGGCATGGGCTGGCCTCTAGAGGTATTTGCATGGTCAAGCTGTTTCGAACGCTTGCCTTTTGGGAGTTTCTACAACAGGAACGAGCAAGGCAACTCATGAACCTTGTGGAAATTTGCCACGTGAGGCCTCTGGCCCATTCACGATGCTAAGGCGCACACTCAATCCCAGCCCACGAGGCAGGCGAGCAAGGTTCTACTGAAGATGAAGTCTGATCGTTTCTCCAGCTATGGGGACTATCTTGGTGATGCACGAGTGTACCTTGATATTGTACCGCATGTGTTTCATACACCCTTGCACGCTGTAACGGATTTGCTTGTTATCACTAGCTCTTCCCTGAACTGTTGATAAAAACCACCCTTCATAAACTTAATAACTTATGCGTAATTTTCTTTGAATTTTTGTGACTTCAAGTTCTGGTATTTAAACTCAATGTCTGTTTAATAAAGTTTAGTTGCATTCACCTTGCCTCTGTTATCACCTAACTGGTGCCTCGAACATAGGAGTAAGTGGATGGAGAGGTCATTGGTTGGGGCGTACATGTGAATGGTGCAAGTGGGGTGGCTGGTCTACTCCCTTGCTACCCTAAATAGTGGTGGATTGTTATACCTCGCATTAAATTGTTAATATCTAGCTATGCCATAACAATATGTCCATAGTAAAGAGCACAAAGTTTTGTTTTATAGTTAGGAACAATACAAGTTACTTAGAAATTTGTCATATTTCAAGAAACTCCATCTTGTCCGTCATTAATTGCATTCATCATTAAAGGTTTTGTCCATTGTATTTGGTCTACTCAGATCATGTTTTAAGAATCCATTGTATTAGTGTTACAGTAGATTGTTAATTAAGTATGCATTAAAATATGTAAACAGTGTAACACGCAAAGTTAATTACTTTTTTCTCTTTTCAGGAGTGAATTGAATAATAGAGCAACTAGAAGAGAGTACAGCCACCTTCTCTGATGAAGTTTCACGGCAGCTTTTCGTCAAAAAAGAAAAAAAATAGAAATACCACGTTAAAAGATCATCTACAGAAAAATACAGAAATAATTTTGAATAAATGTCCAGAAGTTCTAACAAGGCGAAAGAAAAATGTATATCTTTAAATAATGTGTTTTATATTTTAAAAATAACAACAAGTACCATTCACAGTTGTCGATTTTTTTGTTAGTATTATTGTTTGGTACTTTAAACGAGGCCTCAAAGCAAGACATTAGTAATTGATTTGTACTTTTTCATTAGTAAAGTAATGGAATCGATTTTGTACTTATATAAACATTTTGCACACTATTAAATAAGTTACATTGACAATTTATTGCTATACTATTGATTCTGTCCCTTCAATATTCTCTCTTATTACATAATATTGTATTTCTTTCACATTAACGTCAAACACGGTTTTGAATATTAATAGATTCACATACCTTTTTGAAGCAATTTCCTCTCAACTCCTAGATATGTTAGATTCAACTGACTGGATAAAGTTTTTTTTACACATTTTGTATGGATATTTGTCTTTCAGGGAAAATTTAAGTATAAAATAACCAATTCCTATCATACACTTCTTTCCAATGTTGCCCAAATGCATTAGGGGAAAAATCCTTCCATATTTCTTTAACACAGACCAATGGATCAATTATAAAAAAAAAGCCACATAAATTATATCAATTTACTTTCCCCATCTGTTCACAAGTGAATAGTTTCTGAATTTTAATCTGTCATATGTATATAAAGGATAGAGATAGCCCAAAGGAGGGAAGGGAGGAGGGGGTTAGATGAGGGGTTAGCAGTAGGGGGAGCACCAGGGAAAGTTTAACTGGATACAGTGTAATTGTTATCTACGAAAGGTATCCCTGAGTTTTGGTATTTAGATTTTCATCTAATAAGTATTCAATTTTTTATTGTTAGTCTCTCTCTCTCTCTCTCTCTCTCTCTCTCTCTCTCTCTCTCTCTCTCTCTCTCTCTCTCTCTCTCCCCTTGACAAGTTTAGGATTCTCTCTCTCCTTGACAAGTTTAGGATTCTCTCTCTCCTTGACAAGTTTAGGATTTCTCTCTCTCCTTGACAACTTTAGGA